>NW_025336480.1:2182418-2603985 GCF_004798865.1 Varanus komodoensis
GTGCAGCTTTCTCCCAGTCTAAAATGCTACAGTTGGGGGGGGGGGGGAACGCAACAACCCAGATTCAGGCTGGACATCAGGAACAGTTTCCTCACTGTCAGAGCAATAGGATAGTGGAACCAGCTGCCCAGAGAGGTGGTGGGCTCTCCCACACTAGAGACATTCAGAAAGAAACTGGACAGCCATCTGAGTGGGATGGTGTAGCGTGGTGTCCTGCAACAGCAGGGGGTTGGATCCAATGGCCTTCATGGCCCCTTCCAACTCCACTATTCTATGATTCTATGACAATTTCACTGACAATTTCACAGGGGAAGAGAATTCTCAATTTCTCACCAGCTCGGCTCCTGACAGGCAGCGGGTGCAGCACAGCATTTTGTGTTTTTCGTGCTACCAGTGCAAGTGGCAAAAGCATCGGCTGTGTTGGGCCCCTGGCCCCCATTCTGCATTCGCTGAAGTCAGGCATGAAGGAGGAGTGTGGGATTAGGAAGAGATTTCTGAATCACTGTGAGGCAGTCAGAGGTCTCTCTGTGTTATTATTACGCATCTCTCCACTGTTCTCTAGCCTCCTAGGCTGTCTGTACTTCCTGATCTGAAAAAGCCCTATAGGAGGATTTACCTCACAATCTTTTCTCCTGGGGTTTGACTGTTGCTTGGAAAGCTGAGGAGGCCCCAGGCTTCTGGAGACATTATTGTATAGTAAAAGACACACACCCGTCAAACAAGAGAAGAACAGGAAACCCAACCCATGAGAATTTTCCCAAAATTTTCTTCACTATCACTTTTTTCCCAAAAAGATTTCTATCATACCGAATAAGAATGGCTGAAAAAATGTGGGAGAAATGTTCAGCAGCACACTAATCAAAATGTCTCTTCTAAGGCTTTGTTACTACAAATGAGAGTTTTGAGCTAACAATATGCTGATATTTGTAGGATGTAGGGCTCTGTTTGGCCTTGCTCACTGCTGGAATGTGGCCTCCAGGAGATTCCCTGCAACTACATTTGGCCCCCAAGTTGAAAAATGTCCCCACAATCCACCTAGTTCTGTCCTGGTTGTCATCTTGTCTGCCTTCATGTCATGTCTGCAGCCCTTCTGCACTTCAGAGTAAGTCCAACTGAATGTACTGAAACTTACTTTGGAGTAAACATGTTTTGGATCAGGTTGCATGTTTATATTTTCAGGATAAGCCACTAGGTGTTTATTCAGATGCAAGTTACAGTGTATCCAGGAATGCTTCTCTCCTAGTTTAGTGTGTTCCTTTTGGTGAAAAAAATATTGGAGTCTTTCCATTGAAGTATACATGACAGTGCTTTGAAACAGAAGGCGGAGTTGGTAAGTTTCATTCTTCCTGCCCCTCACAAGTCACCACCCCTCCCCAACTACAATTTCCCCTCACAAGTTTGCAGCAACATGTCTTTCCTCTTTCATCCCACTTCAGGAAGGGCAGGGCTTTGGCTCCTTGAATAACTCGGCCTGAGTGAAAACAAGCCTCGACCCTGGCAGGGCATAAGTTGAAAGTTTATGAAGGTGCATTGCAGCACAGAAACGAAGATTGTGAGAAAGATGCTTGAAGACAGCAGAGTCACATTTTGGTGGCACTCGTAGAGTGGATGGACGTGTTTGGGGAAAGAATGAATTGCAGGATATTTTGCAAGTGATGTTTTCTACAGACTCAGCATTTTTGACCAGTTCAGCCAAAATCTGGCATGAGTCTAGTTTGGTGATTTCAGACTTAGAAATATATCCGTCAAGCACATGCCTAACCAGGATACAGCAGTCAGGGGCCCATGTACATTCACTCATTTCTGTGGTGTTTGCTAAGCAAAAACTAGAGTGCAAAACCACAAAAAGTACAATCAGTGCTTTAATATGTACAAAACAAAGGGAGACAGTCCCAAATGCATTTTGTGCAGAAACCACTCTTCATCAGAGGATACATTTTGGTCAACACAACACAGTTCATACGGGTGCTATTCTTTTCATAAACTTTTGTAGACCTTGCTTTTGAAAACTGGCTCTGTCCTCTTTGTTTGTTTCTGTTTTCGTTGAGATACCTGGCCTGCAGACTTTGTGAACAATTCAAAATGAAAGGCAGCAAATACCAATTACAATGCTTCAGACAATAAACAACATAAAATAGTCAACATCTTTATATAAAATAGTCAGCATATGTATAAAGTGCTTTGTCCTCCTTTTAGTAAGGCTAGACTACAAGAACTTGTAAGCATCTCTCTCTCTCTCTCTCTCTCTCTCTCTCTCTCTCTCTCTCTCTCTCAAACCAAAACATCATTTTCTTCCCTGATGTTTTCTCCATCAAGGCACTATTCTTGGAAACTTATTAGAATCCTCGAGGACCAATCCAAATATTCTTAACCAGCTGCCCGCAGCATGAGACACAGTATTGCTGGCCTGTAGCTATTTCAGGCAAAGAAATCTGCACAAATACATTCAAAACATACGATGCATGCAAGAACCACCATTATCTGTTAGCAGGATGTCTAGGGTAATTCAAGAGCCAAATACAAAGATATCAGCTTAACCAGGCCAGAGTTGACAAGCAGCTGATCCATCACTGGAGGATCCTTTGGACAGAGGAGGTCCCTTTACAAGTCACATGGCCCGACTCAGAACTGGAACATAACGATTTACCCCTGAAGTGTCTTATTTTGGAGGTGGGAGGGGGAAAACCCAAAGGGTTGCAGTCAAACCCTGAGACCAAGAAAGTCTTCAAATTATGCATGTTGTAGGGAGACAGCAGTGAATTCAAGGAAGAAAGACATTCTTCTCTCTTGCCCACGACTCCGCTGCTGCTTGGCTGTGTCTCCTCTCCTCTACTCACTAGACAACTCCCTGCTCCACACCTTCATTCCACTCCTCTATCTCTTTCCTATTTCAGCTGGTATTAACCTTCACCCTCCAAAGACATACTGAGCTGGTTCAAATGGCACATTAAATCATGATTTATTAAACCATGTCACATTAAACCATGATGCAAGCAAAGGTGCACGGAATCTTGGGCTCCTGCCTCTCATTGGCTCTCTGGGCATGGGAGATCCATAGTTTTTGCTTCCATTTTTAATTAACCACAGCTTGTTTCATCCAAACAGACAATCTGAAGTCCATCTTAGTTCTGATTAGCTGAAACAAGCCCACTTCAAATTATGGGTTGTGAGGCTGGCTTGTATCAGCAAACCAGAGTTAAAATTAACCACTGTCTGCTCTGGATGTAATGCTAAATAGCAGTTAAATTAAAAAGTGAAAATGTCCAATCTTCTCATGGTTGTACTAGAGGAAAGGGAAGCATGTTACTCCAAGGCTGGCCCTTCATAAACTACCACCACTAAAATGTTGGGAGAAGGGAGGAACCAATACTGCAACTTAAGAGGTTTTCACTATGTACAAAAGGACAGGAAAGCATTGTATTTTGCTTTTTCCCCATTTCCCTAATGTTTACAGCAATGGGGAAAAAAACTCTTTGAATTCTCTGGGGAGCTTAGAATAGCTCTTAATTCCAAAAAGGTTGGGAAAGCCTTCCAGCAATCCAAATACTATGCGGAGGAATAATAATAATAGGGTAATCTTCAAACAGGAATGGAAAACTTGCCACTGCTTTATAAAGGACGCAGAGTGCATTATATTCTCAGATGCATTTAACTTCAGCACTTTCACATCCTCTTGTCAATTATGTTAGGGAAATAAATACATGGGAGATGAACTATATTTAAAACAACAGTGAGTTCTTGGGTCATCTGCCAGTTTGTTTTGCCTCATGCTGAGACCAAAGTTCCTACTGTTAGAGTGTAGCTTTTCTTGCTCTAGCCATGCAAAGGAGCCCTCCACCCACCGCACACCCTCTGCTCCCCTCTTTCCTGCACCTGTTGACTCATGTCGTAATATCAGCTTCCCGTCTGACAGCCCTTAGGAACTGGCAATGGACTTCAGGCAAACCCAGAAGAAAGGAAAAGCAACACGTCAGGGAAAAAGAAAGAGCAGGCAAACTAATCACCCAGGTCACAAACAAGGCTTAACTGGGTTGGGCGGACTGCAGCACCTCCGTTTGTGAAAAGGATCACCCACCAAAGTGGAATGGGTGATAAGCAGGCTGAGTCTGAACACTTGGGGTAATCCCTCTTGCTAAACTTAGAGGTACTCACTTAGACACTTCTCTAAATTCAGTTCTGTCTGGCCAAGGAAGAGAGAGAACTTGGAGCAGGGATAGACCATGTGGTGCTCCCCAGCTGTTCTGGACTACAACTCTCATAATCCCTGACCGTGGGTCATATTAGATGGGATTTATGTGAGGTGCAGTCTGAAACATCTAGAGGGCACCAGATTGCCTACCACAGAATTAGAAGTTTCCTTTCGGTGTTCAGCATTTCATAGAGATAGATACACTGTCTAGGGAATTCTGTGCCTTGAAATGTGAATCATTTGAAAGGCAAGGTTCATGAATCATCAGCTTTGTTGCAACAAGCCTTCCTAATTCCGTGCCGTCTTCCCTCCGTTTTTTCCTCTCCCTCCTCCCACCCCACACGCATTTTGAAATTAAAAACTGGGAAGTAGGCTTTGATTGCCTGATGAGGGAGCTCTGTGCCAAGTGAGGAATCACAAACTTTTTTCCTCACAAGACCGGGCTTGTGCCTGACAGGCAGCTGCCTCACACTCTGCAAACAGGGATGCGGCATGGCAGGGACGACTAGCTGCATGGCAGACTGGCCACGTTTGCTGGCCCAATCAAAATGCATGCAGATACATGGCATATGTGTTCATTCCCTCCACAGAAGTGCGTTGAATGGACTCGGAGATCACGTTCTCCACCAACAGTCTCAGCCAGCCCGGTAAGGCTCATTCCTCAGTGTGAAGGTGGAACGGTTTACAATCACACTGTAGGAATTACTGCTTTTCTGTAGAATCCTAACAGCTTGACAAAATTAGTTTGTGGTTTGGGTTTCTTATTTTTTTAATTAAGGTGACAAAAAGTGCACCCTGCTCAGATCAGAAAACTGTGGTCTAATTTAATGAGCGTCAAGTTTGTTGTGCATGGCCAAATATTTTCAGCTACAGCAAATCTGCTGAAAGACATCAGTGCTTTTTTTTTTTTTGGCACAGTCACACAATATTTCACTGAATGATCTGTCAATCCTGCAGGCATTCCAAAATGCAGCAGAAAATGAAAGGTGTCTTTATGAAGACAAATGGCACATTGTCTGGTGGGGTAAAGGGACGTTAGCTACACAATGCAGTCAAACCTAAAATGCTAATGATCACACCAGGTCCTTTCTTCAGCCTAAACACCTCCAGGCGGGGATGAGGTAGAGCGTCAGGCACACTGGGTGCTCCTTTAACAATCCAAAATAAGTCAGCGTCCCAGGATCAGTCCTATTTCTTTTCCAGAGTTCATTACCTCCAGGTTCTCCTGGACTGCCTTTTCACCAAATAGAAAGAGCGCCATTTGAAGAAGGGGGACATTTACGGTCTTGATTATAGCTTTAATTGTTTAATGTCCTTAAAATCAGTTTGTGAACTTACATTGTTAGCAAGGGGCCTTTAAATGGGAACTGCTTGCAAGCTATTTGCTGATCCAAAACCAGCAGAGCACTGCTCTGAGCAATAAATGCCTTTACCTTCCTGTCACTGCTGGACTAGAAGTCAGAGAAGGACAAACGAAACCATTGGCACAGCAGGTGATTTAACCCCTCTGCCAGTAGGAGGAAATGTTATTTTGCACTGCAACACAAATGAGGCTATAAACATTTTGCTCCCCCCAGTCCCTTGCTGTCAGCATCTGGCTTGTGTCAACAGGGGAAAAAAGTTTGTTGGTTAATGATTTTACAATGACAATACTTAACCTACACTAGTTCCCTGCCATCAGAGACCATGCCTTTCCATCAGCCAAAACACTAAATATAGAACAAAGATCCAAATGGTGGGATACCCACAAGCTATTCATGTGGGGGGACTACCTAAGAGAGCAACTGGTTTTGCCAAGAAGTGATGCTACACGCAGTCTCCATTTCACAACGATATAAGCATCGAGAATTCGCGCCGGCTAATCAAAATGAGTTACCACTGGGTCGTCTGAGTAGAAACAAATGTGTGTGTATACATAAAATGAAGGTGCTCTGAAAGCTACATTCACTGTGCTAACATCAGTGATGATCTGTTATGAATGAGGATTTCAGAAGCTAGACTTGCACTGGATCCTACACAGTGGACTTTCTATACGTAAAGGACTTGGAATAGCCAGCTGCAGTGAAGAACATGTTCAAGCCACTCAGTCACGATGGACATTGTTGAAAAGTAAACATTTGACTTTACAGCATTCTCAAAAACTGCACAACCAACCCCAACGTCTTGCCTTAAACTTTAAGGTAAATAAATCTTCCGATGAGAAGGTAAGCCATCAGTAGCACCAGATTCCTTCCTGAGTTAAAGGATTTTGCTTTTAGGAACAGGAGCTCAGTTCAATATTCCTACAATTGTGAGGTAGATGAGCGTGGTAACACTACATCACACGAATAAACTCCGTGGTGGACCTTACAGTGTCTTAGCTCTTGTTGAAGAGGCTCTAATGTGGATACATACAAATCCAAAGAGCCTGTTCCTTCCATACGTTCCATAACCTGCTAACAAGCCAGCACGGGGCACCTCCCGCATTTGGTGTAACCCTTTGCTTAGCTCTAGTGGCTGTGGAGCCACTACATGTTATCCCCTGTTTGAATGTCCTATGGTGACAGACCATGCTAACAATCATCAGTGCTAGGCTCAGTCCCCTGGAACCTAATGCCACCATGCAACACAGTACCTTTGCAATGCAAAAGCGCTTCCCCAGTAGGGGGGCATCCTTCTTCACACAGCAATTCGCTAGCAGTCTCCTGTCCCATGTGATAGCCATTGTGCTCCTCATTGAAGTCACCTTTGCCATTGCTATTGGAATATCCATTGATGTACAGCTTGGGGGTAGACCTCCGAAAGCAGAGGATCTCCTGGAAAGCATACCTGAAGTCTGGGCTTCGGCAGTAAATTAAGGGGTTGAAGGCAGAGTTGACATATCCCACCCAGTTCAAAATTATGTACACGGTATTGGGAATCAAGGGCTCATGGATTGCATGCACAATATGGACGATGAAGAAAGGGAGCCAACACAAGGTGAAGGTGCCCATGATAATGCCCAGGGTCTTGAGAGCTTTGTGTTCCTTCAAGCAAAACTTGGATGCTCTCCTGTGACCTGTCTTGCCACCATTTTGTTCCTGCTGTGAATTTTGCTGATGGAACCGTCCTTCACATTTGTCTATCTTCTTGAGGTGCTTCTGGGCAACCTGGAAGACCTTGGCATAGACAAAAACCATGACCACCAAAGGCAAATAGAAGGAGATGATGGAAGAACCAATGGCGTACTCTCGGTTGATGAAAAAGTCACAGCAGGTCTCATTGCGATAGCACTCCAGGGCCTCTGGCTTCTCGGATTTGTACCAGTCCACCCAAATAGGCAAGAAGGATGTCAAGATAGAAATGAGCCAAACTAAGAGGATGACTGTCCTGGCTTTGTTCTTGGTCAAGAGGCTTTGATACTTGAAAGGGGAAGTGATAGCAAAATACCTGTCCACTGCGATGACGCAGAGGGTCTCGATGCTGGCTGTTACGCACAGCACGTCGATGGAGGTCCAGAACTTGCACCAAAAGTTGCCGAACTTCCAGGTGCGCTGGATGATGTGGCTAGCCCCGAAAGGGACCACCGCCAGCCCCATCAGCAGGTCCGCGCAAGCCAGCGAAGTGATGAAGTAGTTGGTGACCGTCTGCAGCCTCTGGAACCGGGAGATGGCCGTGATCACCAGCACGTTGCCGAAGACGATGGCCAGCACGATCAGGGACATGAGGACGCCCATGCCCACCACCCAGCTTTCCTCGGACGCGATGGGATTGCCCCGGCTCTCGCCGCCGCCGCCACTGCCGCTGCCGTTCGCGCTCAGCGTGCTCTGCACCGGGGCGGCGGTGCCCCCCGTCTCCATAGCGCTGGCGAAGCAGGCAGCTCGAAAAGTTGCGATCGCCTTTGCTGCCGCCGCCGCCGCTCGCAGGTCGGAGCAAATCCGCTGGCCGCGCGCGGAGGCTCCGCCGTCCAGCCGCCCCGCCCCTCGCCGCCCCTCGGTGTGGGCTACGGCGCCGAGGTCCCTGGCCGCGTAACCTTCGCAGGCGCTCCGCTCGCAGCCGCTGCAGCAGGCAGGAGGCACGCTGGAGGCGATCCAGGCTTGGCAGGCGCGCGCGGGGCTCGGCGGACCGGGAGCCTCATCCAGCCGGCACAGCAGCCCGGACGGCAACGCGGGCTTACGTTTGCTGCTGCTGGCGCTGCTGGCGCTGCTCCCGCTGCCGCTCCCGCCGCTGCCGCCCGCGTCCTCGCATCCCTCGTGCGCCTCGCAAGTAACACTGGCTGCCTCGAACTTGTCCGGAGGAGCCCGTTATCTTTAAGGGAGTTTATAGGAACTCCTAATTGTGACGTTCAGCAGCACCCAACCAATAGGTTGTTGGGAGGGAGGCAGGGAGGGGCGCGCGCGCGCGCGCACACACCCTCACACGCGCACAGAGGCGCGCTCGCGCTGCGGGCACCGCTCAGCCGCGGTGGCAGCCGCCGCCGCCCCACGCCAGTCGGTCTGCTGTCACTTCCAGAGGTCGCTGCGGCGGCTGCTTGGACACTGCTTTCCCCGAGTGTCCCGGCCTGAAGCACGTGGTGCGGCACGACAGGAAGCCGCCTGCACTGCCCGCAGCCCGTTGTTTGCCACCTGCTTCGACCTGCAGCGTCGGCGGCTGCCCGCGAGGAACAGCCTGACCGATCAGGAAGAGCGGTGGGAAGGTGGTGGCGATGGGGAGGGAAGCTCCAGGCGGGAAGGGCGGGCGTGATCCGGGCGGCCAGAGTCCGCTCGCGGTGCCGCCAGAGGCCAGGCGCTCGGCAGGCGCCCCGCTTCCCTCTCGGCAAACGCACCGCCCTTCCCGAGTGCGCTCGACAAGACTCCGATATCTGCATTTCTTTAGCCCAGACCTCGGCACGCTGGACCGTAGCAACCTGCGGGGTGCCTCTTTATTCCATCACTGCCTCATCCAGCCCCGATGTGTGCTCCTGGCTTTGTGCCCTTGATTCATCCCTGCCCAACCTGCTGCCCTCCACATCTGTTGGACTACAACTCCGAGCATTCCCAGCTAGCAAGCCTCGAATATAATTTTAGGCCCTATTTAGATCTTTTTAGGCATTCAGGGGGATGTCTTTTTCTCCCTCCCTCTCAGCATACATTCAGGTACACAAGGACTGCCATTTTTCAACTTTTCCACCTCTCCCCTTGAAGGGCTTCCAGATAGTAAACACTGTTGAAGGTGTTCCAGTTGCTGCTAAGGGCTGTAAAAAGTGAGAGACAAACGATGCCATCCTATGTATATTTAAACAGGTAAAAAGCCCTCCAGCTCCTGGGGCATGCTGGGAGTTAGAGGACTTTTTCTGTTTGGATGTTCATTGGATTGCACTTTAAATGCCTTCTTTTTAAAGAGAAAACTGTTGTGGCCAGTGTATTAGCCACAGTTCCCAGTCTCTCTAGGAAACAGGAGGCTGGACTTTGGTCTGAATCAAAAAGGGTCCATTTCCATTTGAAACTGGCATAACCAGCTCCCAAGTGCAATGGTTTATGGTGTAGATCTAAGACAACAGCCCTTCATATCCAAACAAAAGAGCACCTGCTTTCCTCTATAAAATATTGGGCAGTATATAGTTTACCAGTGCTCAGGAAAACTAAACACATGTTTCCACTTCCATTAAATTTGTCCCTGTGCCTTGTTCATTCAAATACTATGGATTCTCTTCCTTGACATCTTTCTAACCCAGGCACTCCAACTTCCTAGTTGCCCAGTAGTGAATCATTAGAATGCTTTTCTCGGATTTTAATTAAATAGCAATTCCTTCCTCCACCTCAACACATATTTTTCTCCTACCCTGGCTCATACCCCCACCCCCCATGGCTTATGAGCTTAGCTCACCCTCTTGATGATAACCTGCTGTTCCTGAATGGGAAATTAAAAAGGAACAGACTAGCCTTGAAATGTCAGGGAAGGAAATCAGTTTGTTGGTAACTACATTAAAGTTGCAGTCTGATCCCTGTTCTGTTGGGATCTGCAGAAACAAGAAAGAGTAGCTGAGTGATCCCAACAGAGAAGTTCACACCAATTGTATGTGTATGTAGTTGAAGTCTCCCTTATTTTTTCATTTTAAATTATCATTTGAGGCTGCATATATATTTTTGCATTTTCCAGCAGTTCAGCTGAAATGTAGTTCAATGAGTTCATTGAAAAGCCCCTTTCATGGGCATTGTAGATATGAAATGTGAATAAGGTGTTTGGTAAATTATGCAACTTATTCTTACACAATGTATTGAGGATCAGCTTGACTTGGAAGTTGGAAAAAGATACGCAGCTTTGCATTATATGTATTTAAATTAAGCTTGGGTTCAAAATACACTTCATTCCAAGTAATTGCAACATTTATCTTGCAACACCCTCTCTTTTGATTTCCTCTCTGAATTTAGCATACTTGCCCTGGAGCCAAATACTTTAATTATGGTAAGGAAAACTTCTTTCCTGTTTAGAAAAGTGTAGAATAAATAATAGGTCACTCTATTGCAAGCAAAGGAATAGAACCATTGCCAATAGTTGGGCATTTGAGGACAGTGTTTATGTGAATTAAACAGGCATAAGGAGAGATTGAATCAAACTCTGAAAAAGTCATAACTGTTGGGAAGTGTAAACACTCACATTTCCAAAATCAATCTATGTGAACAATATGTATTGCATTAATGTTTGTAGGGAAAAGTCCTGAAACAACCAATAATCATTATCTTGACTAAGCAGATACCTTAGACAAAAGAGGGCTGGATGGAACAATGTAAATCAGTCTCATTTTTTCCTGTTTGAGCCAAAAGCATGGTAATTGCCTTGAGTAAATTCACCTTACCGAATAGCACATTCCTATGTAGGTTTGCTCAGAAATAAGTGCCACCATGTTTACTGTCTGCAGTGGAAACTGCAAAATATCACAGTCTAAGCCAGGAGTGTGGCATGAGATAACTGTCCAGACTACACCAGGACACCTTCCTGCCTGGAACAGAGTAGATGCAACTGGGCCCATGTGAGATGATTCTGCATTACATAAGAACAGTAAGTGACTCATGCCAGATCAGATCAAAGGTCTGGCATTCTGTTCACACAGTGATTCACCAGCTGCCTATGAGAAACACCAAGGTAGGACCTAAGTGCAATAGTACCTTTTCATTCATGTTCCACAGCAGCTGGTGTGTCAGCAGCCTGCCTCTGATACTAGAGGTAGAATATAGCATCTATATAGCTGAACTAGCACCCATTGATAGCATTCTTCTCCCTGAATTTGTCTAATCTCTTTTTAAAGCCATCTAGATTGGTGGTCATCTCCTGGTTCATACCATAGTTTGATAAGGGACTGTATGCTGTACCTCCGTGTAACCACCCTGAATATTCCACCAATCAGTTTCATGAGCTGATTCTTGGTGCTAGCGTAAGAGGGAAGAAGTCTCCTTATCTGCTTTTTCCACAATGTCATACTTTTGTACACCTCTTCCCGTGTCTCCCCTTATTTGTCTTTTTTCTAAACTAGAGAAAACAGTTCAGATCGTTCAGGTTGAAGGGATGTGCAAAGACTTAATTAAAGACTCTATCTGACTTGCAAATATCTTTGATTCACAGGAGGGAAGCTTATAGAACTCCTGTAGCTGCCAGAGATTATGCATCTCTTATAAAGTTTCCATTATTTGGTTGGAATATGCAAAATCCTATAGATTTATCGTGTGTTCCTTACAGTTGCAGGTACCTTACAACACATTCAAATGGATGACATTGTAGAGACTACATCAGATACATTAACAGCAGGCTGTGGGTCTACTACTAGGTGAATGTTATTTAGCAGCAGTTCTCCAAC
The DNA here is from genome assembly GCF_004798865.1 of Varanus komodoensis. NCBI lineage: Eukaryota > Metazoa > Chordata > Lepidosauria > Squamata > Varanidae > Varanus > Varanus komodoensis. The sequence continues at coordinate 2,194,397 of NW_025336480.1, forward strand.
TTTTTTTTTTGAAAGAAAAGATCATTCCTATTCCTACTGAATGAGATTATTTCCAGGGAAATTGGCAAGGACTGAACTGGGACCTTCATGGGTTCTCCCACTGTGTGGTTCCCTCACCTGTTTTTTTGTGCATCTCAGTTTTTCAATTTTCAGAATGCACAAACGAAAAACAGCTGTGTATCATAAAAAAAAGTATAAAGGAAATGCTGGACGGGCTAGAAGGCAAGGCAATGACTGTGGAGAAACGATGGGACGACCATCACGCCAACACCAGCTTGGGTGACTTTCTGGAGCAACTGGCAGGCTGCCTTTGGAAGCAGTGCTGAGGTAGATGGACCTTGCTCTGATTCAGCAGAGCATGCCTTGCACTAATTGTGCGAAATGAAAGTCTTCTGCTCTGCATGCCAGAACCCTGTCACTCGGGGTTGCATAACGATCTGCCATGTCAAACACCGCCACAAGGAGAATAATGTTTTAGCTGTGATGTAGATACGCAGGAGACTCTAAGATGGGAATTTAGGGAAGCTTCCATACTACGTCTAAGGGGCTAACCATGGTTGCTGCAATTCCCCCTAGGAAACAAATGTAGCACAGCCAGAATCCCCCTTCCAAAAAATTCTAGCAGCTTGTTAAGATTGCTTTCTGCTACATTGTTGATGATTCATTTAATTAACTTGTGTGGAAAGATCAGATGACATTGCTGCTTCGATTGAGGTTGAACTATGTAAAGGAATGGTGGCATTAAGAAGGAAGGAGGAGGAAATGTTGTAAATTTAAGCCACTAACTTCTGCTTGTCCTTTGGAGGATATATTAAGGCAGTTAAGGATCAACAGAACCTTTCTACCTTTTTTTGCTGGGTGGCAGCTCATCCCATCCCAGAGCCATTAATAGGAAAGCCTTATTCAAACTTGTGTTGTATTTCACATTTTATTAGTAAAATAAAGGAACTTTTTATTTACTAGTGGGAATAATATTGAAAGAAAATAGCAAATATTTGCATAATAGGTTTTCTGTTTTCAAGATGCAGTAGTTATTTGTCTGTTTTAAGAAGCTTATTAATTAAAGCAGTAGTTCTTGTCTGCTTGCACATTTAGGGGTCAAATAATCACATCAAAAGAGGGATTCAATCACGGCAATTAGCAGTAAATATATGAAGCAAATGCCATTTCTCTAGCTATCAGCAGAGGTAGCTGTGTAATGCAGAGTTGCTGGCTATTACAGGTCTGATCCAATCCTTCTAACTATTCCTTCCTGAATGTGCTACCTTCCAGGTAGGTGCTATATAAAATTGCATCCTTTGAAAAGACAGCTGTCACCAGTGCAAATAAATGCCCTTAACAGACATCAGGATCGCACAGAACATATCTTTCATTCAAGGAGCTACCAAGACATTAAATGTAAAAAAAAAAAAAAAAGTGCAAAATAGCCCAGGCACTATTGTTGTTGTTGATGATGATGTGAAGCCATCCTTGGAATTTAGAATAAAGAAGCACTGGAGATGAATGCTGAACACTTTCTCCATACTCAAATTATTTGCTCCAGAACTCAATTGTGTATGTGCGCGCGCTCTCTCTCACACGCGCATGCGCGCACACACACACACACACACAGAGGGAGGCGGGAGAGAGAGAGAGAGAGAGAGAGAGAATTCTCCCTGTAGTGTTACAGAGTTTGTTACAGAATTACTTATTTCTATGGATAAGTAATGCTACAGGGGCCATAAGAGTGAAAACTGCTGGGTGGGACAATACTTGGAACTGAGCACAAGCAGGTGGAGAAAAGGGCACAGCACACTTCCCCCCCCCACCCCCCACCCCGCTCCCCTCTCTTCTGTATAAAGGGCTCATTGTTTTGAAATGCAGTGTTGATCCCCTCGTGTACGCATTTGAATGTAACATGTAGTCTGCCCTTAAGACTAACATGCAGTGGCAGCTGGTGGCACTTTGGGGTGATAAGGCCAATTTTCTTCTTTTCCTTGTGCGTAGTGAAGATCCTTAGAACAGTATAATACGCATCTACTTGGTCCCTGGGTGTGTGTGCGCACATATGCATGCGTGTGCACATATGCGCACACACCATGCACCCTTTGGATAAACCCATGGTTTTCACAGTATTTTCAGGGCAGACTGGAGAGAACAGAAAGTAATTGAGGCCCCTGGTCACAAACTGATGTTTCAGGGCCAGAGACACAAAATGGTGACAGGTTAAGGTAGTTTGCCATAATTGCTGACATATTGAGATGCCCTTGAAAACTGCTAAACACTTTCACATAGCTTGAAGTGGGGAGTTTCATAATCCAGCTTTCCTCAAGTTAAGTGCAGGAATTAGCTCTGGAGGCAGAGCTTTATTTCATGAAGTATTTACAGATCCAAGAACTCTTAAGCCTGGGTGTGAGCAATCATGAGACTACCTGCCACTCCTGTTTTAATTTTATTTCTTAAAATTATTCTAAATTGGAATGTGTATTTAATGGGGATGCTGCCCCTTATTTGGTTTCAAAAATCTTTATCTGGGTTCAAAAGAATAGTGGTGGTGGTGGTTTTGGTGCTTAGACCCACCATCTGATTTGAACTTAGGTTCTTCATCGTGGCCTCTGTGCATTACAAATATGGGTGCTGCGCCTGCGCAGTGCCTTTGGCCGGAAGATTGCAAGCTAACGGTGTTTGGCGGGAAAAAGCTCCGCTCCCCCTCCCCCATAGCCTATAAAGAGCGGAGCATCCACCATTTTGTTCAGTCTTTGTGACCGCCATTCGCTGTGCCTCGTGCTGCTTTCGACTGTCGCTCTGACCGTTACTCGTTTAGCTTGTTTTTTCTTCTTGATTGTTCTCCCAGTTGTTATAGCCCTGGTATTTCTCCTAGTTCTTGTTAGTTCCTCTGCTTTGTATAGTTCTTACAGTTTTCTCTATCATTCTACCTTTCGTTTGATCTTCTATCTAAAAAACCCCCCCAAAAATATATACTTACCTTCTGCACTATCTCTCTCTTCTTTCCATTTTTCACGATGGCACAGTGAGCGGCTTTCTGCAAATGTGCGGAGTGTGGGTCAAAAATGTCTCCAACTGACCCGCATGACCTATGCCTCCTCTGCTTGCGGGAGGGGCATAGGACTGATAAATGCTCTCACTGCCTGGCCTTCTCTAAGCAGGCCAGGAAGAATTGTGAGAATCGCCTCCGGAGTCTCCTATGGGATCGGGCTCTCATGTAGTCCAACCCGCTTGTTGCTGCTCTGAAGCCTGGCTCTGCTTCAGTGGCCTCACCCTCTCACCCTTCTGACAAAGGCGCGTCTCCTACGGTGGTTCCACCCGCTTCTCCCAAGAAGAAGCACGAGAAGCGAAAGCATGCCAAACCCGACAAATCGGCAGGCCATAAGAAGGCCAGGAAGGACAAGGCTCCTAAACCTTCCAAGAAACCGAAGGATCCGGAGCGTCCTCGACACTGGGACTCAGATTCAACACCCCCCTCGGTACCGGCGGCACTTACCGTACTGACTCCACCCGACCCGGTGCTTCAGGAGGCTATGAGGGTTACCCCTCAAAGGTCCTCTCGCCATGTGGCTGACCTTCCTGCTGGGCCTCTTCCAACTCTGCAGAGAGGCTCAATTTCTGATGGGGAAATTCAGGACTCCCCCCCCCCAGGACTAGGTCACCCACGCCTATGCCCGCAGCCACAATGGAGGCGGATGTGGAGGTGTCCCCGCCTAGGAGCCAGAGGAGTCGCTCCATCGAGCAGTGCTCGGAGGGATGGCGTCGTCCATACTATCATGCCTGGGGCAATCCGCTCTCCGTCGGGTACTATCCCACTCCTAGGGGTCGGTCTTCAGCGCCATCTCGCAACTGACCACAGTCTTCGGACCCGAGGTGTGCATCCTCGATACCTCCTCGGGATGGAAGTAGCTGCTCCTTCCCCCCGGCGGAGTCCTCCTCATCGGCTCCCCCGTATTACGGTGCAGACTCCGACGATTCAGAGGTCGATTCAAGCTCCCCGGACATCGCTGTGACCTCCCAGGGCCCTGCGTCACCGGATGAATCCCATGTCTCCTTTGCGGAGCTGATGTCCCGGCTTGTCCAGTCCCTCAATATCGATGCAGTCCAGTGTCTGGGACCGACTACGGACAAATTTTACAACGTCATCTGCGGGGAACAGTCCACATTGGTCATCCTGCCGTTGATCACCACCTTACAGCAAGCGATTACGCAGCCCTGGGACCTGCCCTCTCATCCCTAACCCACGTCTCAGAGGTACGAATCCATGTACCAGGTTCGGGAGGAAGATATCCCTTTCCTCCTCCACCACCCCAAGCCGAACTCGGTCGTGGTGGAGTCCTCCCAGGGCAGAGAGGCGAGAGGTCACACTGCACCGAGGGACAAGGAGGGCCGAAAGATCAACTCCCTGGCCAGGCGAGTCTACGCTGCTTCAGGCCTGGGGCTGCGTATCCCCAACTACGAGGCGACGTTGGTGAGGTAGCAATACTTCATCATGCAGCACCTCCACAACCTCGACCCTCCTGGACCACCAGGGTGACCTGGCCAAGGTCCTCATCAAGGAGGCGATGCAGGTCGCTGTCCAGCAGTTGTCCACAGCCAGGCACCATGTGGACACGGACTCGAGGGCCTTGGTTGGTGCCGTTTCGCTCCAGAGACATGCCTGGCTCAGAAATTGTAGCTTCCCGGAGGAGACTAAACGTCAGATAGAGGAAATGCCATTCGATGGGTCTGGGCTTTTCCACTCACGCACTGACCACAAATTGAAAATGCTGCATGAATCCCACATGACAGCACGCAGGATGGAGATACAGACCCAGACCAGGCGTAAGTGGTCATGGACTCATCCATCTTATAGGCAGTCCTACCAGCCTAGACAGCAGCCCCAGCACCGGCAGCAGCAGCAACAGCAGTGCCGCCGTCCACAGCCCCAGCAACGCTATCAGCAGGGCTGCCGCCGTTTCGACGATAGGAGACAGCGTTGACGGGACTGGCAAACCATTCCTCTAATCCCTTCCATACCCACCCCCCTCTCATCTGGGGATCGGCTGCGAAGCCAAATCCCCATTTGGGAGTCCATCACATCTGATCGGTGGGTATTGTCCATCATTCAGCATGGCTATTGGATAGAATTCGACATCGTTCCTCCATTGAGTCTGATCCGGTTTACATCATGCTCGCCGGTACTACTCGATGAAATACAACAACTTCTTCGTAAAGGAGCGATTCGTCAAGTAACCCCACCTGACGGACTCCATGGATTCTATTCCAGATATTTTATGGTCCCGAAGCGGGATGGTGGTCTACGTCCGATTTTGGACTTACGTAATCTGAATCGATTTATCTTGACAAAAAAGTTTTGAATGAGATCCACCATTTAAAACATCATGCCGCTGCTAAGGAAAGAGGATTGGTTCGCCTCATTGGACTTGAAGGACACCTATTTCCACATTTCGATTCACCTGAGTTATAGGCGTTTCCTTCGTTTTGCTGTTGTACCCCATTTCTATGAGTTTACAGTTTTGCCTTTTGGACTGGCCACTGCTCCGAGAGTGTTCACCAAATGTATGGCCCCTGTCTGCGCCTTCCTACGCCTCCAAGGCATACAAATTTACCCGTATCTTGATACTTGGCTGCTAGTGGCCCAATTTAGGGAAGGACTTCTCGCATCCATCCGTACAACCTGTGCCTTGTTGGACGATCTGGGCCTACGCATTAATACCGAGAAATCTTCTCTTCTTCCAACGCAGATGCTTACCTTCATTGGAGCCCGCCTGGATTCGATCTTGGAGAAAGCCTTCCTTCCTCGGGACAGACAGCAGATTCTTGCTCGCCACATCCATCGAATGCGACGAGGTGGGACGGTCCCAGCAAAGTCCATCCAGAGGCTTCTGGGGCATATGGCTTCCTCGGTTGTGGTGGTGCCACATGCCAGACTTCAACTCTGTCCATTACAACTCCTCTTCAACAAGATGTTCCACCCACAGAGAGACCCACCATCGAAACTGATTCAAATCCCATCCTCGGTGCTCCATTCTCTACTCTGGTGGTCAGTACCAGCCAATTTGACTGTTGGGGTCCCCTTCAGGCCACGGGGTCCTTCGATAACCCTCAGTACCGATGCATCTCTTCTGGGATGGGGAGCAATATGCTCCGGTCTATATACCCAAGGCACGTGGAATCGTCGAGAATCCATGAATCGTATCAACTTCCTGGAGCTGCTGGCAGTATTCAAGGCCCTACACAATTTCGAGGACATTCTCCAACATCAGGTCATTCAGATAACTTCGGATAACATAGCCACCGTCTTCTGTCTGAACAAACAAGGGGGAACAAAATCACCGACTTTGGCCAGACTTTCAATGAAGATTTGAGACTGGTGCATTCCGAGGGACGTTACGCTGATGGCTGTCCATCTCGCTGGTACGGACAATGTGCAAGCAGACCTCCTCAGCAGGCACATGTTTATCTCTCACGAATGGGAGCTAGACCCTCGGACACGCAACCATCTCTTTCATCACTGGGGGTTCCCCGACATGGACTTATTCGCCACCCAACAGAACAAGGTGTGCGACGCTTACTGTTCGAGAGCAGGGATTGGAGATGGATCCTTAGGGGATGCTTTCATGATCCCCTGGAACAACCTAATCTTTTATGTCTTCCCTCCGATCCCTCTTATGATGAGAGTCACAGCGAAGATAGTATACAATCGAGCCTCGGGGATCCTAATTGCCCCTTGGTGGCCATGCCAAGCTTGGTTTGCGACGCTACTCGACATCTCTCGTGGCGAATACCTTCATCTACCACTGCTTCCGTACCTCATAACCCAACAGGGCGGTATGTTGTGCCACCCGGATTTACTGTCATTGAACTTAACAGCGTGGCGAATCCGATAGCTTCCATTGAGCCACCGGTATCGATGACGACTTCAAGTGATTCGAATCCTGCCATCGAATCCAGTCGGTTCGGCATTTCCTCTTCATTTCTTCCTTCCATACCATCGGATTCGAGGATTGACCCATTGAATCCGACAGCCTTTCCTCCTGATATCCAGCACATCCTTGATTCAGCGTTAAAGGTCCTACGTGGCTAAATGGAAACGATTTTCTACCTTTGCTGAGTCTCGTTCCTTCTCTCCATTTACTTCATCGATACATCAGATCCTTCAGGTCCTAGTAGAACTGCACCATTCCGGATTAAAACTGTCTTCAATTAAAGTGTATACGGCAGCGGTAGCCTACCATCATGGCTAAGTTGACGGATCACCCATCTTCTCTCAACCTATTGTTAAGAGGTTTCTTAAGGGACTTCATAATCTTAATCCAGCAATCAGACCAGTTATGCCTACCTGGAGTCTCTCTGTTGTTCTTGCAAGCGCTTACACGAGCTCCCTTTGAACCATTGGCAACAGTCAATCTACGTCTGGTTTCGTGGAAGACAGCGTTTCTTGTTGCGGTCACTTCGGCCTGAAGGGACAGTGAGCTCTGCGCTCTCCACGTAGGCCCTCCTTACCTGAATTTTCACAGAGAAAGGTCATTTTGCGCCTCGACCCATCTTTTCTTCCTAAGGTGGCTACACCTTTTCATATGTGACAGGATATTATCTTACCTGCCTTTTTTCCATCACCGTCGACTCCGTTAGAAAGACCCTTGCACTCACTTGACGTTCGGCGCTGCTTAGCCTTTCACAGGTCGAGGACTGAATCTATTCGACGTTCAAATAGACTATTCATTAAATATTCCACCAGAGATCAAGGTGATCCAGTCACTCCGCAGAGACTTTCCAAGTGGATAGTCCATACTATCACCTTGTCCTATCAACTGGCTAATATTGATTTACCTGCAGCCCCTCGAAGCCATTCGACTAGAGCTGTTGTAGCCTCATCTGCCTTTGCATCGGGGGTCCTGCTTGATGATGTATGCCGAGCTGCTACTTGGGCGAATCCTTGCACTTTCACCAGGCATTATCATCTAGATGTTCAGGCTTGGCAGGATTGTTCCTTTGGCAGAGCTGTTCTTTCATCTATTCTTCATTGAGGACACCTCCCCTCCTCCTTTATGGTAAGCTTGTTCATCTACCCATATGTGTGATGCACAGAGGCCACGACGAAGAAAAACAGGTTGCTTACCTGTAACTGATGTTCTTCGAGTGGCCATCTGTGCAGTCACACAACCCACCCGCCAGCCCCGCTCGGTGTCGGTGAGTGGACATATCGTCGGTGCCGAAAGTTTTCCCCTTTTTCATGGTACCAATCTTCCCCCCACCCCCAATCTCATACTTGCAAGTTTCCACATGGGGGCATACGTTCGGTCATCAAAGACTGAACAAAATGGCAGATGCTCCGCTCTTTATAGGCTATGGGGGAGGGGGAGTGGAGCTTTTTCCCGCCAAAAACTGTTAGCTTGCAATCTTCCGGCCAAAGGCGCTGCGCAGGCACAGCACCCATATGTGTGACTGCACAGATGGCCACTTGAAGAACATCAGTTACAGGTAAGCAACCTGCTTTTCTTGGGCAACCTGCTTTTCTATTAGTCCCACCAGTTTTCCTGCTGGGAAATGGGTGTTTTGTGACTGGCCACGTCCACAGTGGGAGTCATTTTATGAGGCAGACCCAGGACTGTTAAATTTCAAATGTGCCCAGTGATGCAGAAAGTTTAAAGACCAATGCTCTAAGAAGAGAAAATGGTTTATTTTATTTGTCCTCCCAACGCATCCATTCTGGAGTCTTCTTACCCATTTCCTATCATTTGTTCTCCCCTTCTCCTTTCTCACTTAACTTTCACACGCCCATCTCCAATTGCCAGTTTCTTTAGTCACTTTCTCCTCCTACTTTTACCTTCTGTTCCTGATGCAGTAGTTTTCCTCTCTTATCCTCCTCTTCTATTTTTAAGCGTGTTTCTGTTGCTGATGCTGTTCAGATATTAGGCCTGCTCTCCGTCCAGCCCCTGCTGCCACCCCTGCCCGCTCACGCGGCAATGGCACAAGGCAGTCAAGCAAAGAGGCACTGAGTGCTCCACAGCACTGCAACCTGCCTGAATGGGAGCAGAGACCAGCTGCCGGGTCCCATCGCATGCTCTGAGCTGCTGAGAGAAACAGTGCGAGCTAAACAAAAACCTTTCCCTGGTACTTCCTCCTGCAATGTATTTTTCAAAAGTATTAATCTGCCACTCCTTTGACAAATGACACATTTCTTGCCTCATTACAACACTACATCAGATCTTTTTTCTTTACTTACTGTTTTGCCACATCAAGGCTAAGCCATAACTTTCCTTCAGGACTGTCAAACCCCCAAAAAGATGAAGAAGGGATGTCTCTTTATCTAAAAGATTCAATCCTACAGTGTTGGCATGAACTTAACATGTACCAACCCGATAACACTTTATTCCATTTCCCCAAGTCATTTATCATAATAAATATATTTAAAACTTACAAAATACTTATTATATGACTAAATTATAAATACTGATTTATAATAATATACACTTACATCATTGCATATTATAATTTACTATTATATAATACTAATTGATACAGTCATTACTTGTGCTTCCCTAAATTGAATCCCATTTCCCCATATTTCCTAAAGATGAAGTCTCCCTAACAAAATGAATATAACATACAGACACGGATAAGATTGAGAGGAGGAGGAGAAACATATAAGCCACTTTGAGTTCCTTGATGGGGGAAAAAAGGCAGCATATAATGATGATGATGATGATGATGATGATGATGATGATGATTCTGCTGAACATTCTGCTTGTGCTTGCAGTCTTTCAGTAGCAGCACAGTAAAATAAAAATATTTTTATTGTCTTGAGGCTACATGAGGCAACAATGCAAAGACAATGCAGTGCTCCATCCACCCTGGTTGCCAATGCATAGGATTGCCAATGTTGACCAAAAAGTCTGTGTCCTTGTTGGTGTGCATATGCCCAAAATACACAGCAGGGAAAGGTTTTCTTTTAAAGGATTTATTCTCAAGAACAACCGGCTACCAACAAATTGTTCCACATTATCAGAACATCACACTGCTATACTTTTAGAAATGTTCTTGGTTCTCAAGACAGTTCAGGTCCCTTCACAGCCATGTAGCTAGATCTTTGGGTGTCTTTAGGGCACTCACTATCTCTCTACTTAACTATGGGGCTTTTGCAAAGATAAAAGGGGACTAAGGAAATGACATATTTGCCCCTGAGAGCTTCTTGGAGGGAAGGCACACATATTTGAACATGATTCCTAAAGGACAAGGAGGGAAGTGGGAGGGGGACACTGGAGTAAACATTTGAATGTAAACGCCTCAAGATCTACTCTTGAGAAGCACAGCTTTTCTTCCTTTCTTGCTGTGGCAGTTGGTTTCCATATAGCTGAGCCCTAATAGAGAAAAGTAAATGGCATCCCAGGGGTATCTGAGACATCAGTCCTACTCAAGGCTCACTGAATTTATGTGATGGGCTGCAAATTGCCTTACAAAGACTGCCAGCCTCAGCTGAAGGCTTTGCTAATTCCCTGAAAAGACCTCGCCTGCCTTTGGGAAATATAGGAACTAATTTTTTCTCTTGCTTATGAGTATAGAATAATACTAATTAAGATAATAGGCTGCTTTTTAGAGTCCACATCTGTAGGACTAGCTTAGAATATGGGATGTTTAGAAGCCGCCTGCAGCTTGGGCCTTCACTGCTGCGCTCCCCTCCCTTGGGTCCTGCTGCTCCTATAGCAACAATGGATCCTCCTCTCCTGTTCCAGCAGTGGCTGCAGCAGCACCAAAAGAAGCACACTGGGGCAGGCATTAAACCACTAACTTCAGGACTTTTGCATTCATAGGCTGTGTCACGGTTGACATGGTACCAAGCTGCATATTGCATACACAGAAATAAGCTGTGATCTGGTTTCAGACAAAGATGGGGTAGTAAGAAACAGCTGAAACAGGAAATTCAAACATGACCACAGTTTCCTAGTTAGCTATTCTTGCACAGCGAGGGAATCACCTTTTGTTTTAAATCTGAAAAACACATGCTCAACTAAACATGTTTTTAAAAGTTTTAATTCACAAGGTTTTGCAGGTCCAAAGGTACAGTTCCAGGCATGATTTTGTTTACACTTAGACACACACATGAGCAAACGGGAGCAATGCAATTTTTCCCATAAAATGGACTTCAGGAATCCAGAACTCTCAATTGGAGATGTACGGGGAGCCAAAGGAGATAATAAAGCCATAGGATGTATTCAAGCTTTAGGTTTAATTGATTCCCTTGGCTAATTAGTGGTTATTTTTAAACTAATTCTCAAGGAAATTGAAGGGAAAGTTCCCCCTTGCCTAACCTGAAACACTTCTTTGCTCAAACTCGTGATGCTCACACTGCACTGATCTCAACAGCCTAAAATACTGGAACTATGAAACCAGAAGGCATGTGTCTGCTTTCAGGAATGAGCCTATGGCACCAGACATTGCCTGGGTGGGCAGGAGGGCGGCATAGGATAGTTTGGATTCCCAGCTCAAGACTGGAGACAGTGCTCTGACCTCAGTACAGTCGTACCTTGGCTCACGAACTTAATTCGTTCCAGGACTCTGGTCATGACCCAAACTGATCGTGAGCCAAGTTAAATCTTCCCATAAGGTTCAATGTAAATAAGGTTAATCCATTCGGTAACTATTTTTTTAATCAGAAAAATGTGAAGTAAAGTGACAAAGAGCAACAGAGATCGCGGCCATCTCTCCCCTCACTACACTCCGAGCACGAGCACAGCCATCATCCCAGCACACGCCTGTCATCCCGGCACGCTGTGGGGAGGGGAGGAGAGATGGGCGCAATCGTGCTTGCGGGGAGATGGCTGAGATCGCAGTTGTGCTCAAGCAGGAAAGATGGGTGCAATCATGGGCGTGCTCATGCAGGAAAGATGGGTGCTCTCTCGGCCATCTCCTCCCCCGCCCCCAGCACAATCACGGCCCTTTCCCCACTCGGGGAGGGGGGAGGGAGAGGGTCACGATCGTGGTCACTGCCCAATGCGTAGTTCACGACCTGAGTCAAAATTTTTATGAAATTCTTGTTTGCGACCTGATTTGGTCGTGAACTGGGGCGTTCGTGAGCTGAGGCACCCCTGTACTGGAAATCAGTGCTCTGATCTCTGGCAGTCTGGTCCTCCAAGTCAGGAAAGTGACTTTGGGGAGGGCTTAAAGGGCACAATTGGGAGACCAGGGAGGGGAGGAGATGGGACAGTGAGGTTATGCAGTATCCTGAAGCCTCTTCAGCCTGCCATTCTGAAGTGCCTCTTGCAGAAGGCTGAAAATGCCCCCCTAGCAAAAAATGCAGAACAAGGAGGGGAAGTTTCCCTCTGCCACTCTTTCTGCTCTGCACAGGATGCCTGTAACTCTCCAGACCTGCATTCCAGTAGGACTGCAGCCTCAGTGAGTTATCATGTGTTTTAGAGATCAGATCATGCTGAGATAGCACATTTTACCCCTTTGCTTGCAGTTTCTGGTCCTCACTGGGCAAGTTTGTACATCATGCTCATCTACGCTGAAAATAACAATTATACAACCCACAGTGAGGCCAACAGATGATCAGACTCCTAGTGGGCCTCTTCCCGACAAGGTCCTCCAACAAGTACCCCAGGGGACTCGGCAGCTAAACCCTGCATTTCCCTCTGTCAAAAAAACATGGATAGGCCTTTAAAACAAAACCTCTTAAAAGCAACTGGAATTTTTACAACTAGCTGTAATATCTTCACACTGCCATAAAATGGGTTGGCTCACAATTTGGCCCAAGCATCTAAAGGGTAGAAAAGTGAAGGGAAACTGATAAGCCAGGCCCAAAACAAACACTTTGAGGATCTCACGAGAAAGTCAGTGATCTGGTCACCCCTTTCCTCAAAGATCACTTGCAAGTTTGGTTACTATCAACACCGTAACTTTTGACCTTTATTTATGTGAATCTAATTTATTGTTGTAAGCCGCCCCGAGGCTTCGGCGAATGGGGCGGCATAAAAATGTTTTAATAAATAAAAATAAATAAATAAAAAAGAGAATCAAAGTCAGAAATAAAGCTCTTCGTAGCTTCTTTGGGTCAATGCTCATGAAGGTTTTCTGCTGCCCAAGAGTGGTCATTATCCAGGCAAACCCTGCCATTTTGGACCTGCAAATGCATCCAGGTGCATATTTGTGCGAATCCAATTAGAAAAAAACAAACTTAACAATTAAAATGTGGACATTTGGGGTGAGATAAATATGGTGATGGACCAGTGACAGACTCTCCAATATCCCATTTGCTTTTTCTGACATGTCTGTCAAATTGAAGCTTGTAAAAAGCAATTTCGGGGAAAAATGGGGGTAAAGCCATGGCTGCATAAAAGGGGGCACAAATTCTGCGCTGGTTGCTACAGCATGCTGCTGCGGCATCAGTGGAGCAACTGGCACTGGCAATGTCCTGGGTCAGCTTGGCAAAAGTGATGGGGGGGGGGCTCACTCTCACTGAGCACCTCACTGCCTGCTTTCTGCAACCCACAATGGGCTTTGGATGGTGCAACCACCCATCACGGGTGCAGCAGCCCCAAGAACAAACCAAAGGTTTTGCGGGTGGCTTGTTGGCCATGAACAAGCCACCCTCTGGGAATCAGGCAAGGTTCACATGACAACAACCCACCATAGGAGTTATCATGTTGTGTGAACCCAGTCTGTCCGTGCCCTGGACATCCATCTGAGTGCAGATCCGCTTCTGTCAGGAGCCAGGCTGATCTGACAATGCACAGGTTGAGCCTGGTCCCACAGAGAATGTTGTCAAGGTGAGCTGTTCTCCTGTGATGGTGGCAGATCGGCCATGTCCTTGTAGTGACACCTCAGCATGCAAGAAGTCTAATACTAATATTGCCAACAGAGAGAGCTACCTGGGAAAACTGCTCATGGTTACCTGTGTGTCCCTAAAGTTCATGGCATTTTCTTTCTAAGCCTGTTTGTATTGGTTTGGTTTGGTTTGGGGAGTGGGGGATAGAAAGAGTTTGGATTATTATCCAACTACTTATATCATGAGCTACACAGAGAGCCCAGAGATGGGCTATTGTAACAGCATATAAATTCATTAAATAAATAAAATAAATAGTCCACAGCTTCTAGCAGTGCCAGCCCTAGGTTTCCAAAGGCCTTTTGGCAAGATGTCCTCAATATGCCCCATGCCTCCATGAGCCTACCCTCACTCCACCATTGCCACCAGCTACTTTGGCTCCGCGTCCTCTTTCTCATCCTTGCTACCACTTTCTTGCTTGACCTTCAGCATCAGCATCTGTCACAGGTGTTGCACGTGTAAACCCTTCAATCTGTCTTTTATTGCAGGGACACCCTTCTGGGCTGCTGTAGTTTCTCAGTGGGTTGAGGATAGATGCAGGAGCCAACAGGTTTGCAGGTGTGGTTTAGGACGATCTATTGGGGTCGGCACTGGCAAGGAAACGTGGGTGTATCCACCTTTACACCCAGCCACACCTTTGCCTCTCAGTGAGGCCAGTGTTCATGCTACCTTCCTTTTCCTTGGAGGGCAAAAATGCTTGGAAAGAGTCAGATGAGGCATTACAGGCATGGCAGGCTTTTTTCTCAGCAATACTACCCAACTGCTGCAACAACCTCTCTGCAACAAATGTTCCATGCCCTTGATGTAGCAATCTTATTATTTATTTCCAAGTATTTTACCCTACACTTCCATTTCCAGTCAGCTTACACTGTAATAAGAAAGTAATCAATATATAAAAATCCAAATCAGCAACAAAGATGAAACAGTAGTTTTCCATAGTTCAGAAATAACATACCTGGCATTTATAAGCAAATAGATAAACAAGCAATGCTTTGAATTAGGCATAGATACAGATGGAAACCTGTGAGGCTGTTGAAATAAAGAAGTCACAGGTGCCCAATAACTGGCTGTGATCAATAGTCTGGCTGCGGCATTCTGGACTGCCTGAAGCAACCTCACAAGGAATGCATTGCAGTTGTGCAAATGTGCCACGACGGAGCCATGCCACGTACAATGTGTTTTGAGAGATGCACAGTCTTGCCACAGAGCAAGTGACAGACTGATATGGGCAAATCTGCAGAATGGACCTTCCGAGTTTTCCGCATGTTGGAATCTTCAGGTTCCCTTCTGCCTAAGAACTATTGTCCATGTTCATCAAAGTTTCGCTGTAAAGCAACACAGCTAGAGTTGTCACAAAACTATCCTTGGAACGTTCCATTCTTGACAAATAAGACTCAACGTGCTGATGACGTGCTGATGCGTGTGGAGCCCAGCTACAAACTGGCAGGCAAGGGTTGAACATTTCCATTCAATCTGCTTCCCCGTTGAGGCTGGGAACTTCTACAGCCCTCTAGAAAGTTCAGAACTTCAGCTCACATCATGCTTGTCTTTTAGTCGTGGTAGCTGAGGCTGATGAAAGCCATTGTCCAAAATATCTGGAGCACACCAGGTTGGGAAAGTCTTTCTGTACCGGGAGAGCTCCCCCACTACTGCTGCTCCCTCTCACGTGATTGTGGAATCTTTATTAAGCATCCAACATGTAAGGCCCAAATTGCAAGGAATCTTGGATATGATAAAAGCTTGACCTTGCAACTTCTGAAAATGGAACTGTTTTGTATCCCCATACAAAGAAACTGGTTTTGTGTCCCCATTCTTAAGATAGCAGGAGATGATGACTGGGTCAGAACAGAGTAACCAAGAGTCGATTCAGAGCCTCTTGTTCCAGAGGGAACATTTTGTGCATTTCCTGATTATCTAGTACTTGAGATTAAGTCATGCTCACTTGAGAGTGGGTGTGCACTTAGATCCCTGTTATGTGCGGACTGCTACAGAATCTGCAAGTCCCAGTGGCAGGTCCTACCTACAGGTAAACCAGAATCTGAAACAAGATCGAAGCCATAAAGAAGCCATCCTTAGAGCCTGCCTTATATAAATACATGATGTTGTCTAAATGGATGAGTGGCTTAACATCTGAGTGTGGGTTTGTCTCATCGTCAGACAAATGGGCTTGGCAACCAACCACCCAACCAACCAACCAACCAGTGCCATTTGATGGCTGGTTGTTGTGGTAACATAACAAACTCATCTACTGCCTCTTTAGTTCCTCCTTTTCTTCCTTTCTGAAATTCTAGGTGGGGCTCCTTGACATTATGTGAAGCTGTGAATCACTAGAGAAGAAAGTTTATTTCTGTTTGCTTTCAACTGTTTCCTAGAGTCTAAGTCAAGATTAAGATGGAAGGCATTATTTATTGGAGAAGGAAGGAGGGACTTTTTCTTCCCAGCCATTTGGCTACTCTGAAGCCTTCTCCCTCCCCTTCTCCATAAGCTGCTTTTTTACTTCTCCAAGAAGTAAAACATAAAGGTCGCCACACCCTTCAGGTGACAGAGAAAAAGGTTATTAAAGGAAGAGTTACTTTTGCAGGAATTGAGATAGAAAAGGTAACCTTTTCGCACACTCTCAGTTCTCTGCTCAATATGAAACAATCCGCAGTGGTGTTATCTCATATAAAAGAAAGCTACCTGGGAAAGAATCACAGACTTGCATCTATCAAGCCTTTTTCCCCAAAGGTAACCCAGATAGCTTGGGGAGTGGTGGAGGTTGTGTGTGATTGTTGAGTACATTTTAAAACTGGTCCTTAGCTGAAGCTCTCTAGGTTGTTTACAAAACAAAACAAGCTTATATCACTATTGATTCACTATTTCCAAGATTTCTCATAGAGTTCTTGGGAGAACTGTGTTTCCCACTTCTCAAAGGTTTTTCTGGGTTCATACCGGGTGGTACACCAACACTGATGTACATTTCATGCTTGCACACTCATGCATGTATAGCCCCATGAGATTTGTAGTTGGATTTATGTAATTCACTTTCTGTAGCAGAGGGAAAGCTTTCCGTGCATGAAGTAGAAGCATCGTCCATCTTCTGCACATGAGGCAAGATAAAAGAGGGAAGTAGGAGAGAGGTGAAAGGAAAAGAAGCAAGATACAGGTGAGTTTCTCTTTAAACTCCTTCCTCATCATGCTAGAATGCTTTTCTTTTCTCTATTCTTCACTGTTTTGCACTTTGCTTGCAATCTAACCTCTTCCAGACTGTATCACAGCCATCTTCACATCCCTATGGCCATGCCATTATATTTTTCATGTTTGAGAACCCCTCCACCCCATAGGTTAGGGTGCTTGGCTCCTTTAAGGCAGCCTGATGGTCTGAGTTCCACTTGCTCCAAGCCATCACTCCTGAAGTCATGCATGGCCATGACTCTGCTCCTCTCCTGGTGGACCACAACCTTTTTCCTGGCTCCCCAGCCCTGTTAAAGCAGGTAGGCACTGGACTAATGAGGGTGACAGACCAATGCCATGGGGGCCTTTGGGTAATTTGAAATGAAAGATAGATGTGATTACCTATGCAGCCTCTCTTCCATTTCAGAGCCAGTGTAGTGGTTCACAGTCCAGGACTGAGACACAGGGGATCTGGGTTCTAGTCCTTGCTCAGCCGTGGAGCCAACTGGGTGACTTTGGGCCAGTCACAGACTCTCAGCCTAACCTACCTTACTGGGTTGTTGTTGTGAAGATAAGATGGTATGACATCTCAAAAGAATTGCTGCAGTTTTATCATTTTTTGTTCATAGCTTCTCTGCATTGAGAAAAAAGATACAAGTTGTCATGGGGAAACTCAGGATGCTCATGGAAGGAAGAAATAATCCTCTGGACCTCCTCTCCCCAAATTGTGTGAGCGAGGTGAGATGATGGCAGGGTAGAAGCCTCCTCCGAGGCTTTTGTCTTCTGTATGAGAAGCACCCTTGTCAGGACAGCTGAGGGAAGACATGAATGGATGTATATTATGGACTAGCACTCAGAAATGCACCTGCTGCTGGTGTGGAGTCCTGTTTGGGCTGCTGCACCTGACACAGAAGAAGGATGGCCATGCGGGTCCACCAGGAAGGGAGCCCCCTGTGACCAGGCGCAAGCCACTTGTCTGCTGCACTTGGCATGGAGGAAGGTTGCAGGCCGAACAGCAGTCATGGGTGCTTACTTGCTGCCGTGAGCCGCTGGCTCTCAGGGAATACGCTTGTTCCTTGAAGCCACATTTGCTGTCCTGGAGGAGCAAAGACAGGCTGAGAGGTTGACTGATGACACCATCAGGGACCAAATAACATGGTCCTGGTTTCTGTCTGGCAGCTCCTTTGCTGTCATGGAAAATGGGGGTCTCAGGGAATGAGGGCAGCATTCCCAGGAAGAGGGAAATGACCCCTTAGAAGGAACTCCTTCACTGGAAGATGAGCATTTACCTCTCGCGCCAGGAATGTGCCTCCAGGGGTCTTGTGGGAGATGCAGTGAGTAGGCACCCCAGCAGCTGGGTTTGTGATGGGCATCTTGCATGGAAAGCGGCCTGCCTGGTGCTCTGCCTAGATCGCTTTGTAGACCGTGCTGGGATGGAGTCAGTGCCTGTGGTCCATGTTGGTAGCAGTAATGTGGGGAAATGTAGCAATGAAGTTCCGGAAGCCAGATTTAGACTGCCTGGTGGAAGGTTGAATTTCATGACCTGTAAGGTGGCTTTCTCTGAAATGTGCCCAGTTTTATTTTCAGAGCCAGCCAGCCAGCCAGGCACAGCTGAGGAGTCTCAATGTGTGGATGCGATGGTGGTATGAGGAGCAGTAATTCAGATTTGTCAGGTGCTAGGAAACATTTTGGGGCGAAATCAGCTTGTACAAGAGGGGCAGGCTCCACTTAAACCAAAATAGAACCAGGCTGCTGGCACTTTACATTAAAATAAAAGGTAGCAGAGAAGCTTTACACTCAACCCTGGGGAGAAGCCAAAAGGAGCTTTGAAGCATCCAGTTCAGGTTAAACCATCCCTAGGGGATGAAGTCGAAAAAGTTTCTGATTGCCCAAATATGAGTGTGGGGGTGGGGGGAAGAGGCCATAAAAATATGATAAAACACAACAAACTGTCAAAGAATCCTAAGTGCCAAAACAGACGTTGTACAAGCCAAAGGTGTTTGGAGAGGGGCGCTGATGCACAGGTGTTTCCTAGCAGATGCTAGAAGCCTCCAACCTGGAATAGGAGAGATGAAGTGCCTGGTTTTCACTGGTATTCAGAGACAGGCTGTCTCTGATCTTGGAAGTATTAGACATATGCAAGGTACAATATACGTGAGATTCTTAGCAAGCTGGAATGTGAAGATACAGTTCTAAACTGCCTGCATTTCTGCCTCAGCCGTGATGGAGCAGATGTGAAAGCATGCGTCTCTCACACCTTGTGCCTCAAGGATGTCTCTGTGCAAGGAGATGACGAGGCTTCCTCCTAGAAGTAATGTGTGTGTTACAAGGAACCGCCCTGTCAGCACAACCGTTACATGAATTATGATTAATGGAAGTTTCCGTATATTCCGCTCATACAGGATTAGCTGACGAGCTTCATTACTGAAATCCAGACATACTGAAACATATACTGGCAGCTGCTTCTGCTGAATCATTCAGTGGTACTCTCTGATTGCTTTGGTTTTCAGAGACATCCACCCTTCCACTTATGGCAGCCTCGGTATGTGTCATAAGTAGTGCGCATCACCCCTATCAAGCAGATTGTGTTGTTTCCCTCTGCCTTCATTTGTAAAGAACCTCTTGGACTTGAACTTATTAATGCATTCAAAAGCAATAGCATGGATTTGGTTTTCCTTTTGTTTCCTCTTCACTTCAGTATTTCAGGCAAGAAAGGTATGGTCTATAGGTCAAGAATAACCTTTTGCCATATTAATTAAATATTTATCATGTATGTGTTTATTTATTAGATTTATACCCTGCTTTTTTTCCTTTTGAAGAACTCAAAGCAACTTACATCATTCTCCTCCTGCTGCTCTCTATCTCATCCCCACAAAAACAGCCCTGTGAGGTGGGTTGGGCTGAGAGTCTGTCACTGGCCCAAAGTCACCCAGTTGGCTCCATGGCTGAGTGGGGACTAAAGCCCAGATCGTCTGAGTCCCAGTCCCATGCTCTTAACCACTACACCACACTGGCTGCCACATACTGTGAAGAGTCATGAATCAGCCCCCAGGCTTTCCCAGTTGCCCATTGACAAGAACCTGTAAAACCAGGGGCTGGCTTTTGGAACAGTTCATATTGTCCAAGTAGCTGTCCACAGATATTTCCCGCTGCACATTTAGCTTGCAATCACATAAACACTTACCTGTGAGTAAAGCTCATTGAACTCAGTGGGGCTTACTTGGGAGTAGGCATGCATAGGCTTGTACTGTTAATCTTTTGTTTAGCCAATAGAAACAGGGATCTTGATTCAATATTACCTGTACTTAGTAAGTGTAATACTTAGTTTTATCACTTATTTATTAGCAGCAAAGTTAAGGGAGTACACAGGAGTATAACTTTTCCTGTGATCATCTACCAATAAGAAACAGAAAGCCATGCAAAGGGATGGCCTAATTTATACAATTATACAATGTATCTAGAGGACTTGTTTATCTGCATATTTTTACATGGCTACTTTGTGATCCAGGGGCCCACAAGTATCACAATTCCATTTAATTTATTCCTGTCCCCTGCTTTTTTAAAAACTTAGCACACTTAAATGGCATATTACAGCAAATTTATTGCAAGCATTTAGATGAGTATATACCAATATGTAAACACAACATTTTAAAAGGATCTGGGAGATGAAAGTAAATAACTATGGAAATTTTTTAAAAAACTAAGATAATGAATGCAAAGCACTAACCAGTTGTAGGAAACAGGATATGATAAAACCGCAGATGTTCTAAGATAAGAAATATGATGTTTAGCCACACAATACGATACGAACATAATGATTAGATGTGCTAATTTCTAGACAGAGTAAACGCACTGATGTCTTGACTGGGCATAGCAAGAAGAGGGAAAATGGAAGAGAACTGAGTAAACATGGATAAAGAATTCCAGGTGTTGGCTTTCCTATTTGTTGTAGCCAGAAAAACTGGAAACAAAACAGAAGATATTGCAGAAGGCTGGAGATGTTTGTGTGTAAGTGGTATGTTTGGATGTTCGGTGATCATGGATGTTAGTGGATGACTGGATTTGGGTGTCCAGCCTGCTGGCACCTCAGCACGATGGTTAACCTCAGAGATACAACCATTGCTAGTAAAAAGACAGCATCTAGAAGTTTCCAAACATGCCAGTATATTTATGGAATATTTAGAAACAGAGCGAGTCAGAAGGGGTCTCTCAGGCCATCTAGTCTGACCCCCGGCTCCAGCCAAATCCGCTCATGACATGCCCACCATGTGCATGTCCAGCCTATCTTTGAACACCCGCACCGATGGGGCCTCAAGGACCTCCCGTGGAAGCCCATTCCACACCCTCGGGGTCCTAACTGTCAGGAAGTGCTTCCTGGCATCCAAATGGAACCTTGGCTCCCTGAGCTTGGCTCCATTAGAACATGTCCTGCGCTCCATTGCAGGGGAAAACAGGTCTCTACCCACCTCCCTGTGACAGTGTACATTTATATTGTACATTGAGTGCAGCTAAACAGTGGAACGCTAGAATTATTTTACCTCCAGGTTGTTAGGCTTAATCTGACCTGAATGAGGAAAAACTGGAGAGATTTATGGCATCCCCTGCATTCGAATGCATTCAGATTTCTCTGTTGCTCCTTTTTATTTCTGAATGTTTTGTAGATGGGCTGTGACTGGGACAATTTCCTGCAGTTTTTGATTTCTTCAACTCATCTTTGTCTTTTTTTCTTTCTACATTACTTGTGCGTGTATGCACACATGCATTGATCTGGGGAAGAGGAGCCTGCAAAACAGTGTTGATGGTATGACACACAAGATGATTGAGATGCTTTTTGGGTGGTGTGAGGCTTGACCAAACTGCAGGATTTCAGGTGTTCATGAGGAAACACCACACAGAAAGGATCTTGATGCAACCATATGTCTTTTCATGCTGAGATTACTTTTTTGCAGTGTTTGATCAAAGTAGAAAATGATGTGAAAGAGCAGATGGAACAAAAAGCTTTAGTGAACTGTGTATGCCCCAAACTCATAAATACTCTTACTTCTATTGAAATCCAAGAGGAGTGGGTCTTAAAGCAGAGAAATAAGAGGAACAATAGATGAGGTCTATTTCATTAAAGTCAATGAATTGGACTAGAAACACAATTGTGACATGATGAAGTGGTGACGAACAATAACTCAAGTATTTCCAAATCAATTTCAGTTTGTCTCTGGCTAAATATTGCACTACAGTAGCGAACTTTGAACCAAAAGTTTCAGCTACAGTGCATTTTCTTTAAAAGGAGGGTGAGCAACCTACATTTGAAAATAATAATTCAAAGATGGCATTTTGTACTGGAAATCATCCTAGTGGAACTAGTGGAATCTGTGAAATAATGGACAAGCACAGTTCATGTCAAGATACTAGTCTTTTGATGTCACTGCTGGCACAAGGAGAAAATTCGATATGCTATGGTGAGAAATCAGGACAAAGAAACTTTGAACTTCCAGGCAAATCTAGCAGGCAAAGGAAGGGCTTGCAATGTTTTGTCTATATTATTCTTCGGAAAGATCTGAGCGACTTCACACCTGAGGACATGGCTGTGACACAATCAGGCTGCAGTCCCCACACATGCATGTATGCACATGCACATACACATACACATGCTCAAGGGCACAGAGAGACCCCCACCCCCCCACAGAAACTCTTTCTCCCCCACCCACCACCAACCATTCACAGCAATCTTCAGCATCAGGAAAACAATCATCTTGCTGAGGATTTCTGGTGGGGGAGATGAGCCCCCATTCTCATGATCCTGATCTAGATCAAGTCTTCTGGCTGCCACAGCCTTGGGAAAAGAGCTGTATGTTCTAGCTGACAGCAGAGCAGCTGGAGAAGGAAAAAAAACGAGGAGGGCACTTCAGGAGCTCTGTGGTCTGCACAGGATCGATCGCAGGTTGCCCCTAAGGGCTCTCGGGCCGCATTGCAAACTGTCTTGCAGTATTCTCTGACTTCACAAAGCAACAGGTTATGTGGTGCTTACTTGGCCACCATAATAACGAATAAGGTTAATTTTAAAGTAATTTAAGTCACAATGCGTTCAATGGGGCTTACTCCCAGAGACATGCGCTGAGGGTCTGAACCTTAGGCATGAATCCTATGCAAAGTTTCCTGAGTGTAAGCCCATTGCCTTCAGTGGGGTTTTCTGCTGAGCAAAAATGCCACCGTGGATTCACATGAGTTTGGTTTCATACCTTCCATGATAGGCTGTCTGTCTGTAGTCTCCATGGTTAGGAAATACTGTACTTAGTGTTTCATCACTGACTGCCATCACAGTGCTTTCGATGTCTATGTGATATGCCATCCAGTACAACTGGAACCTATGATTTACTGATACTCTTTATCTTCTGAACGGGGGGCGGGGGCGGGGGAGATGATGAGGGAATGTGCCAAGAAAAAAAGTACCGAAAACAAAAAGGCCAATCCAACAACAGCTGATTTTTTAAAAACCTAGTACTGAATGTAACAACTATATATTAGGAATTTATAATCTTTGAGGCCAATGTTACATTTTTCCTGCATAAATCTATAAGAATGATGAACAGAGGCTTAAAAATGACGATGAGAGCAGTAGGAGGCCAACACAGGGAAAAGATGCAGCTTAAAGAGTAATGTCTTAAAAACTTACTGATAATAACTGGGCGAGGTTTGTTTTGTTTTGTTTAAAAATAACATTGTTTCTCAGTGAGACTCATCTAGCAGGGGGAAATTTTAAAATCCTACAATTTCCCATTGGCAATGAAAGATACAGATATGCTCAGAAGGGAGTTGGAAATTTTGAGACACCTTTTGTCTTTTGCAAGTTCACTTAGCTGTGCCTACCCCTCTCCCTCTCCCTCTCCCTCTCCCTCTCCCTCACACACACACATACACACCACCCTTGTAAGCTTAAGAAAGTGTGAGAAACTTCCCCAAGGTAAAATGGCACCACCAGTTGTTGATGGTGGAGGAGCTCCAGTGGACTATGTCTCTTTTGGAGAATTCTTACGGAAAAGCAGACATCTTAGAGAATTCTCAGTAAATGCTTAATTAATTTTAAACAGGCAGGGAGTCATCCTGGGCCACTTGGAGTGGCTGCAACTGTGCTGTGACCTAGCGCAAGTTAAAGAGAGTCTGAGGGCTGGATCCTGGGGCTTAAGGGGAGAGACTCTGCCTGGCAATTCGGTGACTTGCTCAAAACTGGGGGGGCTGATGTGTCCCACTGGCTGGCATGGGTCAGGCTGTGGGATCACGTGTCTGCGTTCAGGCTGGAACTGCCCCTGAGGGGTTGCCCTCGGTGCCCAGTGCTGAATGAAGGAGCAACACTCTGTGGCTGCTGAACTCCAGGGATAAAAGACTGCTGGAGACTTGGGTTAGATCCACTCCTCTTGATGCCTCACAGATGAGCAAGCCTCGTCCCGCTCCAATTGCAATACATTTTCACTTATTGTTCATGCATCGGCTTCTATTCTGGAATGGCTGGCCTGGCAAAGAAATGGTCTTCCAAGGGTTTCCTTCCTCCAGGTTGTGTGGCAATATGCCTCTGGTTTGGCATATGGTGACTGATCCAATCACAAGGAGAAAAAGAAAACAGACATGGGGAAGGAACTGGTTATTAAAAAATATTGTGAGCTGTTTTATCTCATCTCCCCCTTTCTTGATGTTGAGGATGGTGCTCTCTCAAAAAAGCACATGCATTGGATACAACTCTAACCATGAAGCTGTTGAGAATTGCCAGGATAAAGAGAGGCCTGCTAAATCACCAGTAGTGGCAGGTTTGCTGATTTTGGCTTGAAGAGCTGTGTAGCTAATTGAATTAGCATATTGTTTAAAGTGAGGAAAGGAGAAAACAAATGCCAACCCCGCTGCAGACTTCTAGACAGCAGTATAAGCAATTTTGAAATGTTTTATGGATATAAATTGATATTTTTATTAGGTCCCTTAACCTAATTGCAGTTTGTATTTTCATTATGCTTTATATTTCTAATTTTGTATTGGATCCTTTTATGATTATAAACTATCTTGAATATTGCATAATAAGACATCATTTTAAAAGAGCCTAATATTTCAACAAAAAGGAAATTAAGACATTTCAATGCTGTAATTGTCCAAATATTGTGTATTTCATAGAATATATCCTATCTTTCACTGCAGGAATATTAGAAATCTCATAAAATCCCCCCCACCCTTTTTGGTCCTTTTTAAAAAAATCAGACTGTATCTTGTTTATGCTAGTATGCTCTCTCCACTTCCTACAGTGGTAAGTTCTGGGGGCATTTCATTCAATTAATTTCATATAGTACATTTCTATACTGCCCAATAGCCAAAGATCTCTGGGCAGTTTACAGATATTAAAACCTTTACAATGCAATATCAAAACAGCTTAGCTACGAACATTTAAAAAGACAGCAGGCACATACGCATACAGACATATCCAAACAATATCCCATTACCAAATTAAAAACCCGCTGCATGCTGCAAAATGCCTGGGAGCAAAGGCAGGTCGAGAGTGATCCTGTGGCCCCTCTAGAGTGCCAGGTGAGCCATAGGATAAATCAGATCCACAACTCTGAGGTTAGGAACAGAACTGTGCCGGCCGCCTCACTGAGATCCACAATCGAGCTTGGAGCTGGGGAGAAAGGGGGGGGGGGTGTTTCTGGTGAGCAGAGAAAGGAAAGCTGTGGCCACCAGGATAAGATTTGTCTTGACGGTGTACCAACCTGCTTCCCATCCACTCCAAAGCACCTTAGCTAGTGGAAGAAATCAGAAATCTAGCTAAGATGCAGACTGGGGGGAGTGGGGAGGCAGAGGGATCCTTCACTGCTCCTCCAGCTCTGCACTGGATGCTTGCAAGCCTCTGCCTTTGGGTGCTTACAAGCACTGAGGGCACAGTCAAGAGGACTGGGCCCTTTGCTGCCTTTGGTTGCAAGTGTCCCAGAAACTGGGGGCATCTCTGCATCATTTGTTTCATTTACATGCATGCAAACCGAGCATAGGTGAGGATCAACAGTCTTTCCTGTTGGGCCCAAGTTCTGCTACCCTGCATAAGACCATCTGTCTCATGCAGATGCGCCTGTGTAGGGTGGGGCAACACCTCAAGAAAGCTCACTGCCAGCAAACACTCAGCTCTCTCCCCTGCTGAGCTTCCTTTCCTGCTCACTCCTCACCCAGCAGTGGCAACACAAGACACAGCTTGCAGTGGCCCCAGAGGGGAGATACTGCAGAGCAGCTACTGAGAAGTCCACATGGCCATGGGGCTGGAGGAGGCCCCCTGAGGGCCCCACAGCTGGAGCCAGTCCCAGCCGACATTCTCTTGCTGCAAAGACTCACAGCGCTGTCAGATCGAGGGACTGCTCTCGTGGCTACTGTGTGTGAATCCCAGGGCTCTTCCAACCATGCTGATACCTCCCCCTTGTTTTCCAGTAGTTCCAACTGAGTTTCTTTTCTGTTGGTGCTCACTCATTGAGTTCAATGTTAGAAGGAGTGATAATATATTGACCTGTTTTATGATTCCTTTCCATTGCTTACACGTACATATTTTAGATAAGAGAGACTTAGAACTTTTGAAAAGATATCTCAAAGAATAAGAGCCAGATATGGCAGGCATTGCCTGCCTTCTTAAATATTATGGGCATTTCTTGATCATCACAGAATGTGTGACTGATTTCCTTTGTGGGCTTCTGTGTTTTTTCTGCGTTTCTTAACTGGTGGCTCTCTGCATTGAAACTTTGAGAGAGGGCTCAGAGTATCCAGGGCTTTGTGCAGCTCTTCTGTGCTGCTTCTCCACTCGCTTAGACAGAATTAATGCATCCAAAAAAGGCAGAGGGAGGGAGAAGCAATAGGAAAACACAGGAGGGTTACAAACTGGGGACCAGAAATATTGGAGCCCCTATGAAATTCTGTGAAATAGGAAGGATGATACGATAGAATCTTCCTATGGAAGCGCCAAAGAGGTGCATGCAAGGGCTTGTAAGAACTTTAGTCTCGTGTTGTGAGCCGCCTATAGGTGCTGTGGCACAATTGGGTGGCATACAAATGTTTTAAATAGATAAATAAAATGGTTAATAATGTGAATATAGTAAATTATATTGTTAATAATGTTACTATTGTTTTTAATACTGATTTTATATATTGTGATATATTGTGACACACACACACACACACACATATATATATATAATGTGTCTTATTTATTTATTTATTTATTTATTTATTTATTTATTTATTGCTGCCCTGAGACACTGTAAAGGGTGGGATATACAAACTTAAATAAATAAACTTTTTGTGGGGTTGGGGTGTCTTTATAGGTGTCTCTGTTCACAGAGAGGAGTACTATAGGGAGCATTTAGTCATAAGAAGATAAGAAGAGCCATGCTAGATCAGAGCAGGGATCCATCCTGTCCAGCATTTTGATCAGACAGTGGCCATCAAGGTGCCCAGAGGAAACTGACAAGCTACGCATGATACAGTCATGCCTTCAGCCCATGTTTCCCAGCACCTGCTATGCATAGGCACACTATCTCTGAGGCAGCAGATAGACATCAGGACTAGTGGCCATCGACTGCCTTCTCCTCCAGGAATTTGCCCCATCCCCTCATAAGGCCATCAAGATGGGTGGCCGTCACTACATCTCTTGGAAGATGACTCCATAGTTTAGAGTACTTTCTGAAGACCCAAGACCAGCCCTACCAGAAACAGTGAAGCAGCTCTCTGAGGGGGCAGGTGCTGAGGAATGGTGCATGGAAGTGAGAGTGTGGAAGCCAGTGTCAGCTGCCACTCTGGTTGACTTGTGGAAATGAAGGGGAGGGTGTGACCTTTTCCTTCACCTCTGGCGGCTAAATGTCTTGGGCTAGCCCTGATGATCAAACCGGTCAGTCCTAGAGGAGATCAACCCTGACTGCTCTCTAGAAGGCCAGACCCTGAAGATGAAACTCAAATACTTTGGCCACCTAATGAAAAGGAAGGACTCCCTGGAGAAGAGCCTAATGCTGGGAACAATAGATGGCAAAAGAAGACGGGGACGGCAGAGGATGAGGTGGCTGGATGGAGTCACTGAAGCAGTTGCTGTGAGCTTGAGTGGCCTCCGGGGGATGGTGGAGGACAGGAAGGCCTGGAGGAGTGTTGTCCATGGGGTCATGATGGGTCAGACACGACTTCACGACTAACAACAACAACAAGCCCTGATGAAGAGGAGACTCTGCGATCCTCACAATTTAGAAAGAAGCTAACTCTTCATAGAGTTTGGGCCTTGTACTTCCTCAGGAAATTTGGCCTGCCCATGGTGACAAAATGGCTGGAACTTGGCCCTGAGAATATGCTAACCCAAAATCACTGATGTCAAACAGCTGTGGGGAAAGAAACTTTCCTAATATTAGAAGGCAACTTGCTTAATCAAGTTATAGGAAAAGGAACGTTATGTGCTGTATTCTTTTTTGTCTGAAAGGAAATTAATTCTGAGAGCTTTCCTATTAAATCTTCTATTAAACCCAAAATAGCTCATAGATGGTTGCTACTATTCAGATAGACTGTTCTTTTTTATTTATTTATTTATTTATTTATTTAAAAATTTCTATGCCGCCCCATTCGCCGAAGCCTCGGGGCGGCTTACAAAACATCAGTTAAAATATAAAACACTAAAAATATAAAACACATTAACATTATAAAATAAGTCACCCTGGCCGAAGTAAGCAAATAATATTAGCAATTAAAATGACGTTTGAATAAAAAGGTCTTCGCCTGGCACCAAAAAACAAATAACAACGGCGCCAGGCGGACCTCTCTGGGGAGCGCATTCCATAGATTGGGCGCCACCGCTGAGAAAGCCCTCCTCCGAGTACCTACCCTCCTAATTTCCTTCACGAAGGTTTCCCGGAGAAGGGCCTCTCCCGCAGATCTCAGGGGGCGGGCGGGCGTATATGGACGTAAGCGCTCCTTCAGGTAGCCAGGACCCAAGCCGTTTAGGGCTTTATAGGTCATCACCAACACCTTGAATTGGGCCTGGACTTCAATGGAAAGCCAGTGAAGCTGACGGAGGACTGGAGTCATGTGAACATAACGCCCTGTCCCCGTCAGCAACCTGGCAGCTCTATTTTGAACCAATTGAAGTATCCGGACTGTCTTCAAGGGTAGCCCCACGTAGAGTGCGTTACAGAAGTCAAGGCGGGAAGTCACCAAAGTGTGTGTCACTGTCACCAGGCAGTCGTACTCCAGGTAGGGGCGCAGCTGATGGATCAGCCGAAGCTGAAGGAAAGCGCTGCTCGCCACTGCTGTCACCTGAGCTTCCAATGAAAGCTCTGGGTCGAGGAGCACTCCCAGGCTGCGGACCTTGTCCCTAAGAGGGCGTGCAACCCCATTCAGGACTAGGTTCAATTCACCCTCCCTGAAGTCCGATCCGCCAACCAACAGGACCTCCGTCTTGTCTGGATTGAGCTTCAGTTTATTGGCCCTCATCCAGCCCATTACCTCGGCCAGGCACTGGTTCAGCACAGCCACTGCCTCACCTGGATTGGTGGAGAATGAGAGGTAGAGCTGGGTATCATCAGCGTACTGATGATTCCGCAGCCCACACCTCCTGATGACCTCTCCGAGCGGTTTCATGTAGATGTTAAACAGCAAAGGGGACAAAATGGACCCCTGCGGTACTCCATGGCATAGCTGCCATGGCGCAGAGCCATAGTCCCCCAGCACCACCTTCTGGAATCGCCATTGAGATAGGAGCAGAACCACTGCAAAGCAGTGCCTCCGACCCCCAATCCCGCCAGCCTATCCAGAAGGATACCATGGTCGATGGTATCGAAAGCTGCTGAGAGGTCCAGAAGAACTTCTGTGAGGTTGTTCCAAAGGCTGAAGAAAGATGAAATGGAGCCAGGGATAACTGACATGGAGAATGAGGGGTGGGGGCAGCAAGATTACTTAGAAAAGGAAAAGTGATATATTGTCTCTGTGAAATCAAGATAGTCTGTATGATTTCATTTTAATCTTGCCTCTTTCCACTGCCAAAAACTGGGGACTGAGGTCTTCATCTTGCAAGGAAACAGCCCCTTCCCCAACAATTTCCTATCTAAACAAGTCTAATTTGCATAACTATTTTTTTTTTGGTGGAAATTTTGTTCCCAAAACTTTTGACAGATAACTGTCTTCCAAAAACTTCCCCACAAGTTTACTTTGCCCTGGCCATAAGTCAATAGATAACTATCTTCTTTGGCAACTTGCATTTTTCTTTGTTGGTATATGCTGTCAAGTCGACTCAGAGTTATGGCAACCCTTGAATGAGTGCCCTCCAAAATGTCATCTTTGACAGCCCAGCTCAGCTCTTGTAAACTCAAGTCTGTGGTTTCCTTTATGGAGATGATCTCCTGTTTGGTCTTCCTCTTCTTCTCCGTTAAATGTTCCCTAACATGATTGTCTTCCCCAATGAGTCTTGCCTTCACACAATGAGTCCAAAGCACAACTTGTAATTTTACCAACTGGGAATCTTTTAGCCAAAATGTGTTTGTGTGTGTGAGAGGGAGAGGGAGAGGGAGAGAGACAGAGAGAGACAGAGAGAGACAGAGAGAGAGAGAGAGAGAGAGAGAGAGAGAGAGAGAGAGAGAAGGGGAAATACCTCGTGATGACATTTCCAAATTAAACATAATCATGCAGTAGCTCTTTATTTTTTACACATATCAGTTTTTATCATGAAAGTCTAATTTGACTCCTTGATTCAGTTCCTGGGACCCATGTGCTGTTGTCCCTCAACTTTTCAGGAAGAGACCAGCAGTACCTGAAGATCAGTTGTTCTGTTTTTGGTCCAAAGTGGCAGCTCTGTGTACAAATGGGAGTGGATTCCATTCAGAGGAAGGCTAGTGCAACACAGAAGGCCCACTGGTTACAGTGGTGCATTCAGACAAGTTTGCCCCTGAGTCAAACCTCCAGTCAGCCATGAAACTACTTGCTGACTCTGAGTGAATAAATAGGGCCACATCAAGTCTACAGCAGCTGTGCCATCTGCAATTAGAGCTGAATCATTTCTCAGTCCCCTCTACAGTACATCCTTCCTGTCAATTTCTGGCCATGATTTTCTGCTAAAATGGCAGTCAACCTGTGTAGTGGAAGGCCTGTTGAGTCTGTCAGTACACACCTGCACACAATAACTTCAGTCATAAACAGGTTGCTCTGACAGTGTATCTTTAAATGTTCACAAATCAATGTAATATT
The DNA here is from genome assembly GCF_004798865.1 of Varanus komodoensis. Classification (NCBI taxonomy): domain Eukaryota; kingdom Metazoa; phylum Chordata; class Lepidosauria; order Squamata; family Varanidae; genus Varanus; species Varanus komodoensis. The sequence goes on from NW_025336480.1 coordinate 2,225,577, forward strand.
GCAAAGAACACCCCCACCCCGGCCACCTAAAAAAACAGAACACTCCTGCCAGTGCCTGGGTTGATTTCTTGTTATGTTTACCTAGTGCGTTATATTACAAGTGAAATCTTCCATTTATTCACAGCAGCTGTTGAACTGATTGATATTATGGGGACACTGTCGTGGTGTGTGGTTATTATCGTTAGTATTCCCTATCTCACCTTTCCTTCCCAGGGTGGAATAAGGGTAGCCTGCTACCAAAGATGCTTTTGCCTGCATATGCATGTCAGGCCGCATTCTGCCACCCCATACCCCGGTGCATCTTTTATTCCAAATGGAAAGGGAACAAAATCAAGCACACATTTTTGCAGGCCTTTCCATTTCTTCACGCTGCCTGGGAATGGGAAATGGGATATACAACAGCAATTGTGCCATAGTAGAAGGGTAGACAGAAGCATGCTCCAAATCCCCAGGGGTACCACAGAGTGCCCACGGCTAATGTTGTATCCCACAGTTTTAGAGAGACCAGAGACCAGTTGGTATTTTTAGAACAGATTTTATTGCCTGCACAGGGACCAGCACAATCTCACAAGGGTGGGATTGAGTGCCGGCCCTCTGCAGAGGGAAAGCAGAATTTTTATACCAGGTTACAAAAAAAAAAAACGGAAAATCGTTTATTGGCAGCCTAAAGCAAGCTAGCATGATACAGAAGCGAGACGGTTTGCAGTTAGTCTATCTTCCGATACAAAAAGCGGAGCGGCTTTGCAGTTAGTCTATCCTCTGATACAAAAAGCGGAGCGGCTTTGCAGTTAGTCTATCCTTTTAAGTTTTTACGCCTTTGATGAAACTTGCCCATTTGCTAAAGTAACACTCTGTATATGCATGGGGTAACTGATAAACCTTCTATTAGGCTATTTTAATACATAAAGCCTTCTATTATGCTTACTCAATACACAAAGCATTCTATTATGCCATTTTAATACACAGCTGATAACATTCTGTTATATTGATCTTAAGCCAGTTGGGTCAAGCCCAACACTGCCTGGGAGACTGTGATGCCTGCGAATTTTGCCCCATCACCACGTGAGCACAATGCCAGGGGGCACCCTGCAGTCCTGCAGGACTAGCCAGCCCTTTCCAACCTGGTACGAGATGATCTACAGCTTTAGCCCCAATATGCAGCAGGCCACATTTTTAATTCTACCTTCAGAATCTACCTCCTTCCTCCTCAGTGTGGCTACTTTTGAATCACCGGAAATGAGATGCATCACAATAAAGAGGGCAGAGAATTACATAAATTTGCTAAATTATAAGTAGTTAGTATACTTTAAAAAGAAGCCTAGTACATCTCATCACCATATGGGAGATTACTGCCAGGTGCTTGTGTGCCTTGCTAGCGGGCTCTCTCAGTATTATCAAGGCACATTTCAAGGCCAAGCTCTTTCTTCTGATCATTCTTAGGCTTGGACTGAGCAGTTCTTTAAACAGAGGGTGATTTCAGAAAGGAGGACAGTCCTGTAGTAGCCCTTCAAATAGACTACAGTCCCCTGGAAAAGGGAAGAGATGGCTACCCTGCATCCTTCTCCAACCCTCTTTTCCCTAAAAGTGTTGCAAATAAGAATAGCAAAAAACAGGTGCAAGCAAACTACAGTGAATTTGCCATCAGCCTCACGTATCTCCAGTGTGGGCCACATGAGTTTCTAACAGAAATGCAAAGACTGCTTCAGAGTCAGAACATTATTTTGCTAACGGGTAAAGAGCCAAAGAAGAACATAATCAGACATTTCCTCTCACTAGCAACCTAATTAAAATAAAAGCTAATTGTGCAGAAGTGAATGGCACTCTATCACTGGGTCCAGTACACTTATCTGCCCACCCCTTTTGTATCATATCAAGACAGATTGTTTTGCTAACACTTTAAACAATGGTAATTGGCTTGCGATTTCCTATTCCATGTGGCACCCATCAACACGATAAATATCTCTTAAGTACTATTTTGTCTGTATATCTGGAGCAACACACCAAACCCAGTACATCGCTAACTGGTGTTGCGTGTTTTAATTTTGTTCTTTCATGAAGTTGGGATAATGTTATCCCCATTGATTTTAACAGTGATGTTGCCTATCAAGGTGCGAGTTCGAAATCAAATTCAGATTATTCTTAGGCGTTTTCTACTTTCATTTTGACCCCACTTTGTAAGCTGTAGCAGCCACTGCACTGAGTTCTTTCTCCTCCGCCAGAGACCCAGTTTTGAAACTACTGTGAGCATCACTTTTCTTATCATTAAATGTGCAGTTATGGAAAAATAATATTGATATGACTTAAAATCCAAGCCATGAAAAATGACATTATGTTAGCTCATGTAAAATGTGACTGATAAGAGTGTTTAAAGTCCATGCTGTTCCAGCATCCTAATCCTCAACCGAGCAGACACACACCTCCATTCCCTGCCAACAACGCCCCCCACACACTCTGCCACCGCAACTCTCCACAGTATTCACCAAAGTAGTTTCCAAGATGCAGGAAATTGTACTAGAACACAGGAAATCTGTTCAGAAGAAGCCATGTGAAGCTGTCAATGTTATGATAAGGGTGGTCATCCCAGAAAACATCCCGTATGGCATTCTCGACACCGGGGCTGCCACATTGTGCTTGTGCATCTGTGCTTTTGCTCTGGCTTCCTGCCCACCCCCAGCGGAATTTCTTGGCTCCACCGAGGGAAGTTTTTCCGGATACACCCTGCAATAGTCCCACCAGAAGGGCTAGCCTGAGTGATGGTGACTGGCCAAGGGCAACCAGCAGATTCAGGGCAGGTATTCCATCTCCACATCCAACACTCCACTGCACCACTGTGCAGTTATGTCTCCAAGATGTTCTTATTAAATATAGAATTTTTTGCTGGGATGCCCTAATTCACAGCTCACCCTCCAGTATAGCTTTCCCCAACCTGACACCTTCCAGAAGTTTAGGGCTACAAATCCCAGTAGTCCTGACCATTGACCATGCTGGGAGGGTCCAATGGGAGTTGGGGAAGGCACCCATAGTCTCCCTACAGCTTATATTTTTCATGTTTAACTACTTCCAGGCCAGCTGTTCCAAGCCAGACTTCCAAGCCAGAAGGGGCAGTCCTGGAGACACAAGCTATTATGTGGTAGATGAAAGGGTGGAGCATGTCAGAGCTCATTGTAAAAAAAATCATGTGCAATGTGTGCTGATTTTCTGACTTAAGCCTGCTATTAAAATAAATTGAGCAATAGACATCATGTGCTCATAAATACTATTTCAGAGAAATAGTTGCTCCCAGTCTTTGGCTTCCTACTTCACTGTTCAAAACAATCTGATCTTATAAAAAACTTCAGGGCTGCACTGAACTCAATGCAGTAGGCATGGCACATAGGGCTGCCCTCTTTGGGAGAAGACAATACCTACATGGAAACTGGAAATCTTCATGCAATCCAATTTTTCTCAGGTTGCATCTAGAAAGGAAGTGAAATATTGAGGAGGGTACATTGAACAGTGTCAGGGAACTTCCGATTATAGATTTAATCATATACTTCTGCAGTATTTATGTTATTTATGAATTTCTTTTATTACTTGTATATTACCAATTTCTCATTTGAAATTAATCTCAAAACTATTTGCAAAAGAATAAAAACAAACAAACAAACCTTATAAGAAATGCATATGTGTGCAGGATAATATCATGGAACTTGTACAACTATAGCTCATGCTTGGGAAAGTCAAAATAAACAAGCATGTTTTCTATAAAAGTGAGAGGGGGAGATACTTCCATGAAGCACATGCCACTGTTGTGGGAATTCCAGGTCAGCCTGATGCATATATTATTTCCTACCCATGTACATGGGCTAACTCATGTCCTATGACCACAGGTGACATTAAATAATGCTGACAGCATCTGAAGGACTGTAACAGGTACAAATAACTCCATTTTGCTTGCTCCAGAGCCTGTGTGGTATGGTGGTTGATGGTTGGACTGGGGACCTGGGAGATCTGGGATCCAGTCCTCCTCAGCCACCTCAGACTGGCTGACTTTGGGCCAGTCATTCACTTTCAGATTAAGCTACCTCAGAGGGCTGTTGTTGTGAGGATAAAAAGGAGTTAAGAAGGACTATGTAAACCAGCTTGAGTTCCTTGCAAGAAGAAGAAAAAAGCAGAATATAAATGTAATAAATAACTACTATTACTACTACAGCAAAGATATCCTATCTCACTGGGGATGTCTGATCCAAGTGCTGGTAAAGGTGCTTGTCACAGTTTCTGGGAATTCTGGTCTGAATTCATTCTCATTTCCAACTAACTGGGAATTATCTGATCTTGCAGAGATAATGGAAGTTCCTCTTCAACCCAGCTTCCAAGTTCCACTGGGAGCAAAGAAGGCCAACCATAAGTGACACATCTGAACACACATCTCCTCTGGTTGGGGCACACCAAGGCCCTCCCAGCAGTTCCGAATCAGAAAGAAGACAGATCCTTGGAATACTGGAACTCTGCAAAAATGCATGGTCATGTAAAGTTTCCAAGTGGCATTCAGTTATGGCACATTGCTGGAAATCAGTATTAATGATGCAGCAAACAGTTGTTCGTCATGGGCTGATGACGAACCTGTTACTCAAGGCTATAAAAATAAAAGGGGATGGTGAAGAGTCCATGAAACCTCTCAGAACTGAGTAAATGGGCATTAAATGGCAAATGTGGTTGAAAGAATATAAGGAAGAATAAAGCACACTGGAGCAAGACATTCCAATCAATAAAGTAACAGGGTGCAAACTGGCAGAGACTGACCAGGAAAAGGAACTTGGGTGATGCAGAATAGCTCTGATATTGAACTACAGGGAGGGCCTTGGCATGCCCTAACCAGGGAAGGCGTGTATTCCAATGTGTCAAATATGAGTGGGCTTCTGTGATTGTGTGACCTGTGAAAAAAACAAATTCTGTGATACATATAATAACGTATCAGTTATTCAAATATATGACAACTGCAGCAAGGATTACAGTTTCTTCTAAATGGAAAACATCAGAATGCCCAGCAATTGAAGAAAGGAAAAATAAATTGGCTGAATATGCAGTGATGGCAAAATTAACTACTTATGCAACCAGAAGACCAATTGAAGAATTTAATGATGAATGGAAATTCTATTATATCCAGTATAATTAATATGATGTAAAAGGAAGCTTTGTTTATTGTTGATGATTTATACTTGATTTGAAATTATTGGAAAATTTGTTGGTATAGAGAACTATCATCATTCTTTTTCTGAGCTTCAACAAGCATTGATTGACAAAATGATAGATATTTTTGGTCTCTCTGGAAATTTGCAGGTTATGAATGAATAGGTTATACATGCTTAAGATCCCTTGGCAATTCTATTTCATTTTTCCCCTAAGATAATTCTTTCTGTACCTTACCTATTTTAAGAAAACAATTAAAAAAATTAAAAGGAATTGTCTTTTTACATTCTTCCCTAATAATGTCTCTTGTTTCAGTCCACAGTTCTTCTGGCTCACAGTCAATTGCATTCAGTAATGTGAACTTAGAATTCTTCAGGTACATTATTTAAGTTGAATGTTGACACTAAGCTTCTGTTCGTGCTCTTTTTTAGCTTCACTGTGATACTTTATATTAATAGATTATAGTTACTACAACAATCTTCTGGTTTTGTTTTGGCAGCAATAATACAGTTTCCATCTCTTACTTTTAGTTACATAGTCTATTTGATTTCTGTGTTGGCCATGTGGTGATAAGAAGATGTACAGTCATCTGACTGGTTGTCCAGGTATGTAATTGCAATAAACAGATTGTTGGCTTCACGGAATGTTATGAGTTGTCCTCCTGCTTCATTTCTGACTCCTAGGCCAAATTTTCCTACATTTGATTCTGTTTTGTTTCCTACTTTTGCATTCCAGTCATCTATGGTTATCAGCATGTCTTGTTTTGTGGTCTCAGGATGGTCTTACAATAAGATTTCCTCTTGGATGCATGCATAAAAGTTTTCCATCTCTCATTCAGCATTTGTTGTTGGATCATAGACTCGAATGATGCTTATGTTAATGTGTTTTCCCTGAATTCTGATTGATACAATTCAATCAGACTTTGCTTTTCAGCCTCTTACTGCCTGTGCTTCATCTTGTCCCAGTATTGAAGGCACTCAGCTTTTTCTGAATTTGTCATTTCCAGAATAAAATTCTTTATGTTTGTCTGGGTGAAAATGTGCCATTCCACTTTAGTTAATTCACACCAAATACTGCAATGTTTCACAGTTCCATTTCTCGCTTTACACTTTCTGTTTGCCTTTGATTCATAATTCTCACATTCCATGTTTTAGTTGTATGTGCTGTGGAGCACCGAAATTCCTCCTCTGTTCATTTCAGCCACTAGACTTCCTTTCACTTTGATCTAGCTGCATCATTACTGACAGTGCTATTCACATTTGCCTTTGCTCTTCGCGAATTGCTAGTTGAGTGCCTTCCAACCTGGGAGTCTCAACGTCTGGAACTATCTCTTGCTTCATTTTGGATTGTTTCATCATAGATTTTAGAAGGTAAGACAATTCCACTGCTGCCTTCTGTGCAATTATAATAATTAATAATAATTAATAACCAGAGTTAGAGTGAGTATCGCTGCCACTCTCTGAAGAAGAACTTCCAGCATTTACTGTTGCTGCTCAGTAGATGCCTTTCAGGAGTTTCTCAGCCTCCATCACCATTGGCGATATCCATCCTCTTCTGCTGATGTGACAATTGCTCCTTAAGAGGGTGGATGCATCTTAGTCTGGTGCTTCAACCTTGACCATTTTGCCTTGGGTGACCCTGCTAAAAGACCAGCCTAGTAAGATAGCCTGCCTCCTGGTGGCATTGCTCTTGGCTTCTCTGACACTCTCAACCTCCCTCTCCAAATTCAGGTGTGCATCCAAGAGGGGGAGGGATCATTTGGAAAGGAATAACATGTAAAACTGCCAATCTTCCCAGTGTCTTTGTACAGATCTGTGTTTAGCTCATATTTAGAACACCATATACTGTATGTTAGTGGTCGTGACTTATCAAAAAAGCTATTGGAGAGTGGCAAAAGTTGTAGGAGAGGACAACCAAACGCATGAGGGAATAAAGCCCCTCTCCTAGAAGGACTTCTGCTTGGGGCTTTTTAGTTTAGAAAAAAAGTAAGTAAGTGGGGCAGGGAGCATGATCACAGTTTATAAAATAATGCATGATGTGGAGAAAGTAGAGATGGTCCATCTAGACCTCCTCCCACACATAGGCCCCTGGCAGTAGAAATGGATCTTCAGGTAAATATGAGATATTCCGGAAAGTCAAAAAGAAATGCTTCTTTCCAGAGCACTTACATTATTTAATTTGCTTCCTGGGGATGTAGTGATGGCTGCAGTTTAGGTGGCTTCAGAAGGGCAGGAGACAAATTCATGGAGGGTCAGGGCATCAGTGCATATTTGTCCTGGTGGCTGCACACTTATCAGAGCCCACTTGCCTCTTACTGCGCATGGCTAGGGAAGAACAGTGGGAGAGGACTCTTGCCCTAGCGCCCTACTTAAGGCAAGGCTTTCCCTTAGGTCCTGGTTGACACTTGGTGGGATGTGCCGGGGCTCTTGCTATGGTCTTCTCAAATCCCCGCAACGTTGCACTGCCCCCTTCCCTATGCAGCATCAGATCCTCATCTCTAAGGTCTCCACACCGTTATCCAACTCTGTCTGCCACCGTTTTCCATCCTATGATTTATATTTTGCTTGACTATGCTTCCCCTGCTTCTACACATTTCAGTTTCCCCAAAGGCTTGCACGCATTAATCAATTGCCCTTGCTGCCCTCTCTGCCTCGAAGTCCTCCCTGAACCTGTACATGGTGCCATCCCTCATCCTTCAATTCCCTCTTCAAAGTTCTGCCCCCACCCCTGCCACCTCTCTTGAGCTTGATCTCTTAAGCCTTGCCTTGTCCTGTCCCACCTATCACCTTCAGCATGGCCTCTATCCCAAGCTCCTGTCAGGCCAGGGCCTGGTTCTCTCTTATCAGCAAAATTCTGCTAGTGCTGAGTACCCAGATGGAGTGATGATAATTGTGATGATGTTGGTGATGCCACGGGACCTTGGAAAGTGTGCTGATTGCTGCTCAGATTGCTGTCCCCCCTGCCTGGGCAAATTTAACAGTGCTGGCCAGATACCCTTCATGCTAAACAGGATAAAACACACAGAAAAAGGCTGTCCAAGGAACCACTATAAAATGTTTTGAAAATGTAATACACACTTTCAAGTATGAATGTGTGAGAATGGAAAGGAATTCACAGTTGAGTTTTCAAGTTTTTAATACTAACTTTTGGATTTGGGGGTTTATGGCTTCCTGATTTTGGATTTTGACTGAGTCAGTTGCACTTGGGCTGCTGATTTAGTTGTGAGGCCAAGTAGCTGTTCTGGACCCTATTTTGTGTGGGACCTTATGAGTGGAACTAAAGCAGCGTGTACCATGACAGTCTTAGAAATGAATATTCCAGTGATGCCAGCCTTTGTGGAACAAACATTTTGGGAAAGGGTGGTGCAGTTTCTCAGTCTGAGAATAAGTTCTCCTTAAGTGACAGATACATCAGAATTACTCATCCCATATTGTTTCTTCTGTTTCGCAAGAAAAGCCTGATGATTTGGACACATGAAGTAATATTCATCTACTTTACATATATTTGTTGTAACTGACAAGCTCTGCCCAGGAGAGACTAAGGGGATTGGCACTCGCAAGAAATGCTGATGACTAAAAGAGGTGAGTGTGGCGGCCCTTTGTGTGAGTGTTTGTGTGTACATGCACAAAAGGGTGGGGTTCCCAAGGCTGGAATGCCAGAGGTGGTTGCTTGTAAGGATGAAGAATGCTGCCAGTTCTGTGCCAAGGCCCTAAACCAGAAAAACAAGGAAGACTGCGGAACTGGACCGAGGCCTAAAAAAGGAGGATGAGAATACGGTGAGCTCCTCACCACCCACTATACAAATTTGCATTCCCAGATTTTTATACGGTTTACCGAATGCAGAGAAAATTGCCTCCAGGTAGCTTAGTGATATGGTATGTTTCCAGTTGAAATGTTTAAAAATGCAGCATCCTGTGAAAATAGATTAGAAAAAGCATGTCCCTGCTAATTTGATGTCATAGCCTAGTTCTATCTAAATATATCTAATATCCAGAGGTCTACAACAAAATAAACTTGTTGTGGTTTATTATATCCTGTATGCACTTCTTCTACAAGCAGATCTTGACCCTTTGATGATCTCAGATATACCTTCCAGTAGTATAAATATAGGTTGAAGCAGAATCTTCTTTGGTTTACATTTCATTTCCTAAGATGGTTACTTGGCTGCTTAGGTGCATTTTTAGCTGGGCTGCCTAAACTCAAAATAGTTAGAATGACAGACAATCCTAAACATCAAATCTCCTCCATACCAGTGGATTTTCAGATGAAGCAGACACTATCTAACAGCTTTGTACAAGTCACACAGAAATGGTTTCTTCTTGACATATAAGATAGAACATTATTCCACCTCTGTAAAGGTTAGCAAGTTGCCAGAAAAAATGAATTGGCATTGCTTGTAAATCTTCCAAGCATCTGTGTTCTGCCCCAGCATTGCATGAAACCTATGTATGATTTTTTGAAAATGAAATCTTACTGAAAATCAGAAATAAGCATGAAGAAACATAGTTATTTAAATGGCTTCTGAGTCAATGTGTTAAATCCAAAGATTTCCCTCAGTTTTACTTCAAGATGGAATTTCAAAATGTGGGCTACTTGTAGCCCTTGGACCACAGGCAGGTTTATGTCATGTGGACCTTCTCCTAATTCCCAAAGCCTTTTGCACACGATCTGTTCAAGAGCAATCTGTTCCTCCCAACTTCCTGGCCAGATGGCTGTGCAGTATCACCCAAAAGACTCTCTGGCCTTGGAACACAAACCTCTTGAAGTTACTCAGCAATAACTTGAACTATGGGCTTCTCTGGTGAACTGGATCCAGCAGAGATCAACTGAGAGTACTACCAGAGAGTACCCTGGCAAGAATGGCCACAGAAGTGGCCACTTCTAGCATTCATTCTTTACTGCCCTCAGTGCCCTAGCAACAGACACATCGTTGCTTGTTTTATTTCCATTGGCTGAGCAAGGTGTCCATCTCCCTGTTTACTTTTGCAAGTTGACACAGTGCTAAAGATCATAGGAATGGAAGGAAGGAAGAATTAGGGAATCATGGTCATATTATTTATTTTCATTTAATAAAATCCTCTGTGTGGTCTTGAAGTGGCTGGGAAGTGCCACAGACATGCAGCTACACTTGGAGAGGGGAAATGGGGACCCACCTCAGGACCACAGTGGTCCAATCAGGTGGCGGCGGCTGCTGAAATCCTTAAGCAAGTTTAGGGAAGGGACAAGGATTTCTCTCGCAGGAGAGGAGAAGGAGGATGCAGCAGGGAGTGAATGAACCACACTGCCCAGGTAACCATGTGATTGTCTGACTGGTTTGTTTGGGCAAAAATGCACACCCTGTGGAAATAGTAGGACTATTTGCTGGGTCATGTGAACCTAGCCTATGTAAGCTTCAATTCTAAGAAGAACTGCATGCCAGATGGGTCACTGGACTACTTCAATGGGGAGGACATCACCTGGTTGTCACCATTTTAAGTGGAAAGAGCTCTGCTAATATTACAGTGGGAGTCTAGAAGAAAGGAACCAATTTATAAGCCTTCCTTGTTTGAATGTGTCTCATCACAAGTTTTACCATAAAGTTTACAGTTCTGTTTTCAATGTGGACCTAAAGTAATTAAGGAATAATTTCTTTGCTTGCTTTTTTGTTCTCTTTATCAGAAGTGCCTTCTGTCCTTAGATCAAAGTTTATACAGTGGTACCTCGGCTCACAAATGCCTCGGTTCATGACCAAATTGGGTCGCAAACAAACATTTCATAAAAAATTTGACTCAGGTCGCGAACTCCACATTGGGTGACGAGTGCAACCATGATCTTGGCCATCTCCCCGCCCCCTGCACGATCACACCCGTCCCCCCCAGCGCATCCGTGATCATGCAGGGATAACGGGTGCAATTGCGGTTGTGCTGCGGGGTGGGGGGAGATGGCTGCAATCTTTGTTGTCCTTTGTCACTTTGCTTCACATTTTTTTGATTTAAAAAAAAATAGTTACAGAACAGATTAACCTTACTTACATTGAACCTTATGGGGAAATTTGACTTGGCTCATGACCAATTTGGGTCACGACCAGAGTCCTGGAACGGATTAAGTTCGTGAGCTGAGGTACCAATGTAGTGTGTTTTCTTCTACAGGTGCTTCATCAATATCCTTAAGATGGTGGGATAGTCAAACAGCACACATTTGAAATGAGCTGCAGGGCCTTGAAATTAGCATCAGCCCTCTGTCTCATATAAACAGGTGATTCTCCTCTTCATGACCTACTGTTATTGAAACATTTATCAAAAAATAACCTTTTCATAAATCTTCAACTAGTGTTTTGATCTAGAACTTTTAACTATAAGTGAAGGTTGAAAAAGAAGCTGCCTGTTTACATGTGCATTATATAAATACTTAATCAAAGTTAAATTATCCAACTCTGGAGACAGAAAACTTTGGCTCACACACTTCATACTTGGCTAGGTGCACTGTAAGAAGTCTCACTTGCCAGCTAATCCCCTGATTGCTATCTGCACTAAACAGGAGATTGGTCAACTCCAGGGCTTCCCTTGAATTAAGAGAACTTGGCTCCATTCCTCACTTTGTCTAGTCTGGACAGCAGCAGAATCCTGATGTCAGTTTGTGATTAGAGATGTGATGGAAAAGGGAGGTGATTGTTAGTTTTGCAATATGATTTACCTCTCACAATCTTTCTTCTATTATCTTGTAGTGTTGACACACCCTGCACGCTTTCATGTGGGAAGCATATTGCAGAAGGGTTTGGAGTAACAGACTGGAGAGGTGGGAAGGCTCCCGTCAAACAGTGTGCTAGAAGATATTCTTGCTTTCTGTTAAGTCAGGAACGTGGAATCTTATTCAACCCGAGGGCCAAATTCAGGTTCAAAGGGGCCCTGTTTCAGAGGCCTTGGTCAAAGACAAAAGGCTAAGGCCAATAATTTTAGCTTAAAGCTCCTACAGCCACTAACTACACCTTATAGGAGACATTCTGGCCTTTTAGAAAGGGGAAAATCTGCATAACAGCTGTTTTTTTGACAGAGACATGCTCATATTTCTACGCAGATATCCCTGCCAAAAATCTCTGACTAGCCCTGTCAAAAATCCTTTTTCAAAGGGAAGCTCCCACAATATACTTTCATAAATTATTATGGAAGCATGAACATTAGGCTCTTACTTTCCTAATTTCCTAATCATCTAGAGTCCCAGGAGAGAGTAGAAAAGATGCAGGGAACTGACAGGAGACAGGATTTTGCCAGGCAGTTGTCAGAGGAAAGCTAAGTAAGCAATTAACCACTTTGTAGCATCTCTGGGCCTACATCCATGGAAGGTGCATCTAACATTTTGACAGCAGACACTTCCCAGGGTAGCTCAGGTTACCCATTTAGGATACACTGAAGTACACAAGTCTAACTACATTTAGAAAAAATCAAAATATCTGCAAAAGAAATAGAGATAGAGAGATGGGCCACTTGGGCACTTTGAAGGACTTGCCACTGTCAACTCACAAAAAGCAATCTCCTTTTTAAAAACGGGGGGAAAGCAACCATGAGTGAAAAAGGGCTTGTGGGTGAGGTCACTGAGTCAGTGATGGTCACTCCTTCAAGCTGCTTGGGCCTCAGTGGGGCAGCTGACACTCCCAATGACTCGGGCATGTTTGGCAAAGATTTTTTTCTTTGCTGTTCTTGCTGAGTAGCTCAGTAGCCCCTTCCCGGGCCCAGGATGGTGCTGGTTGCCCAGGTTTAAATGACATAGCAACCCACAGTGGGTACAGCAACCCCTAGAACAAGCCATGGGTTGTCAGAGAGCTTGCCCAGGAACAAGCCATGCTGCAGGAAGGAGCCCATGTTCACACAGTACAGCAGCCCAGCTTGGCTTGTCATCCATGCTGGGCTGTTGTGTTGTGCAAAACCAGTCCACGTCCAACTCCTCAGCCAACTTGCCCATTGCCTGAGCTTCTTCCTCCTTGGAAAATGGACTCTGTGCAGTCCTTCCCCACCTCCCTTTGAGTTCAAGGAAGACGGGCCACCACAGCAGTGGGAAAAACAAGGCATACAAATCATGAGGTGGAAGGCACAGCATGAAAGCAACATGACAGGAGAATCCCTTGTCTGCTTGCATCTCTGTTTGCCTACTCATGCAGTCGTGCAAATAGAGGCCCAATCCAGTAACAGCAGCAGAAGGAGAGATGGGAAATGTGTGTGTGTGTGTGTGTGTGTGTGTGTGTGTGTGTGTGTGTGTGTGTTCCCAGCTAAAAAACAACACGGCTACAGTGGAGAATGGGTTCCTTTTATCCTATGCACTGGGTGCTGAACAAGGCAGCTACCTTGCTGCCGGTCCATTCAAATACCTAGGAGATGGTGAGGATGCATTCTTTCCTCATCTCTTCTTTCTCTTTCACTGACCACCAGACCAACCCACCCTACTTTTGTTTCCAGTGACAAGGGATATGGTGGAGGAAAATCATGCTTCAGGGCAGGAATGGCAACCCAAAAGACTGAGGACCAGTGTGGTGTCGTGGTTTGGGTATTGGACCAGAATGCAGGGGATGTGGGCTCTAATCCCTTTCAGCCATGGAACTCCCTGGGTGACTTTGGGCCAGTCACGGACCCTCAGCCTAACCAACCTCACAGGATAAAAGGAGGATAAAATAGTGAGGAGGAAGGCCAAGTCCAGTGGAGGGCAACAAAAATGATGCAGGGTTTGGAAATACTGCCCTATGAGGAAAGACTGAGAGAACAGGGCATGTTCAGCCTTGAGAAGAGGAGACTGTGGGCGGGGGGTGGCATGATATCCCTCTATAAGTACCTCAAAGGCTGTCACAAAGAGGAAGGGCAAGATTTCTTCTTGCTGATGCCAGAATGTAGGACATGGAATAATCAATTCAAGTTGTGACAGCCCAGATTCAGGCTGGACATCAGGAAAAGCTTCCTCACTGTCAGAGCAATACGGCAGTGAAACCACCTTCCTGGAGAGGTGGTGGACCCTCCCACACTAGAGACATACAAAAAGAAACTGGACAGCCATCTGAGTGGGGTGGTGTAAATTGGTGTCCTGCAACAGCAGGGGGTTGAACCCGATGGCCTTCATGGCCCCTTCCAACTCTACTATTCTATGATTCTATGACTCTAAGTAAACTTCCTTGGGCTCCTTGGAATAGGGGGAAAAACAGGCTATATAATAATAAACAGATTCTCTTAAAAGGATGCAAGGGCAACACTTCCTTAGATTAGGGCAGTATCGAAATGGCAAAACACAAAAAGTGACTGAAAAATTATTGCCGGGACCTGCATCCCAAGCAGAACATGGGATGCCAACTGATGGAAGAGGCAGAAGGTCTGTACAATAATAAGGAATCTAACCATTGAAGATTCTTTCCATTTTATTAATTTAAAATTATTTTTAGACCACCTTTACGGTTGAACTCATTTAGCACATTTTATCTGTAGGAAGAATATAACTGCATGCATATATGTTTTTGTATGGCAGGAGGTGCTCCCTCCAAACCTTATTTTTTGTACCATACACATACATATGTGTACGTATGTACTACACGTGTGTACATATACGTATGTACTACATGCATATACTCTTATATATTCTGTGTACATATACATGTTCTGCCTAATTTACTGCAAGAAACTTTAATGATGATGCCTCTAATTAAAAATGGGAATGGAACATTCAGTCACTTGCTCTGTAACAGTTATAAGCAATATTCATGGTAATGGAATCTCTGTTAAACTCTTTGGCCAGCTTATCGTTGTAGAAAAAGATGTCACTTGCTTAACACGGAAAAGAGGGGCCTGGTCTGCATGCAGGAAACCAATTCAATCCCCTGCCTGTCTAGGTAGGGCTGGGAAAGACTCCTGTAGGAAATCCTGGAGAGCCACTGCCCAAACATGTCAACAATACTGGGCTAGATGGACCTGTGTTCCAACTTCCTTTGATCCTGAACAATGATGCGAGGGCCAATCCTCCTGGGCAAGCAATGCAGAAAGGCAGGGGGAAGAGGGAGCGGGAGTGTTGCAAATGGTGCGGCACGTTTGGGCTTTTGAGGATGGAAGCCAGGATCGCAGGCGACTGACATGCAACAGCAGCGGCAGGTTGTGCTCCTTCAGTCCCAGACTGTACAGGGTCTTGATAGTGCTTAAAAACAGAACCCCAACTAAGCTGCCCTGGAGCAACTTGCAAACGATCTGGAGAAAGAAATGAATGTGTGTGATTTGGTAAAAAAGAAAGCTGGGTTCTAAATCTTCCTTGAGCAAAAAACAACCCTCTGCAAATACTCAGTCCCCATGTTATATAATCGACAGTTTTATCACCCACTATAACTGCAGTAGATGTGTCCCTCTAGGTCTTTGTAAATTTTATGAAATATTTGCTCTATTTTGTTTTATCCTATGCAAAGCTCAATACATTCTCAGAAGAATCATTATTGGTGCAATACTTAAAAGTGACACGTTGTGGTTTTAAATTCTACATTTTGTTTAACATATTTTTACGTTGGACAGCATACTGGATTATAATGCATGGTGCTAATCGTTTTCTGCTATTGTATTTATTAGCATGAGTTCTGTAAATAGCTCTGCACATTGGATATTCTTTGGAAATAGCCTCTTCTGCTGGGAGGCAAGTGTTTCTAAGAGCTTTCTCTGAAGCCAGAAATTCTACTGTTTACTTGATATCTTTGAAACAGATCTTATCATGAGCAATTGTTACAGGAAGTGCTAAAAGTTAAGATATGACTGTGCATACTGTTTCAAAGAAGGAACAAAACATAAAGAAGCAATGCTCCAAGCTCTTTAGGAAGAAAGCTACAATTCCATGCACAATGACCAGAAGTTGATTCTCACAGCAACCAGATACTACATACTCAGAATCAGTCCACACAAGCAGCTCCTCACTGGTAAATAATGAGTACTATGATGATGATGATGATGATGATGATGATGATGATGATGATAAGTCTGAACCAATAAAATATATTGTAGTTTATGACACATATTTATCTTTGGTCATGCCTCAGTTTTTTTGGTTGGGGAGGATGCTAGGAGTTGTAGTCCATGTAGTCCAGGAAGCAGAATGCATAGTTGGGTAGGTTTTGTGGTTGCTGCATGCCATCCAGTCATCTCCAGCCTAGGGTGACCCTATGAATGAATGCCCTCCAAAGCAACCTGCCCTTGACAGCCCTGCCCACCTCTTGTACGTGCAAGCTCACCTGCAGTAGGAGACCCTGTGTCTAGTCAAGGATGCACTGCGCCTTGACTGGCTGGATGCCATTTGCTGCTCTGACCTGCAGCAGCAAATTCTCGTGGGCTGGCCCTGCTAATGTGGGATGGTCGGATTCTGTCACTGCTGCCACAGACCCCAAGCCAACTTATTCTCTCTGCAGGACACCCTGAGGAAGATCTGACACCTGAGAGTCTGCTGCAGTTGAAAGAAATAAAGTCAGATATCCAAGAAAGGATGGGACAGATGTGGTAGGAACTTTGGTTTCCTGGTGGGGGGGAGGAGAGAGAGAGAGAGATTTTATACTGCCCCATAACCAAGGCTCTCTGGGTGGCTATCAAAAGTCCAGAACACGCAAAAAAAAATTAACAAATGACAATAAAACCACAGCAATCGCAACTGAATCAGCACAGAGGTATAGCAGCAGTACAGGATAAAATGCAGTATTAAAACTAAAGATAAAGAGCTGACTGTTAGTGGAAAAATAAAAAGGTTTTCACTTCCTTTGGAGGGGACTCCCAGAGAAAGACTCCTGAAGATGACCTCAGGGTAAGTTTATATGGGATGAGGCCATCCTTCAGATAACCTGGCCCCAAGCTATTTAGGGCCTTGAATGTTCATACCGACATTTTGAATTGGGGCCAGACTTCAACTGGCAGACTGTGCTGGCATGATATTTTCTTGTATTATCTCTGTTTTATCTCTGTCCACAGCTGATAATGGTACTAGTGAAAAAAACCACAAAGGAACTTTTCTAATGGAAAGCATATAGCTTAAAGCTTGAGTCACATTGCCACATCTAACCATCCATGCATAGCTGCTAAAACTCTGGTCTCTTAAAGAAATGGTAACTTCGGGCATAGTCTACCTAGCATTCATTTATTCATTTTATCTTATTTCATTTTATTTGTATCCCACCTTCATCTTGGGGTCTTGGCATTTAATCCCTTCCCTTACATTTATATGATGGACTGAAAAGAGAGTCAGGCTGTTTCCTGGGTCCAAACAAAACTTTGTGGTCAGTACACACCCTTAAATTAGACTGTGGGCTTCTCCATATGAGGCACTTATTGTATGCCTCACTCACAGAATTTTCTAGGGCCTTTTCACAGTATTGTTGTCCTCCCAGGACTCTTGTGTGTTCCAGCCACTTCTGCTGCATTCCTTTAGAGCAAGGAAAGTCTGGTGTCTTCCTAGCTGGCGCTGTTATCACCTACAGAAGCCTAGCTTAGTATCACAATTCTGATTTACACAGAACCCACCTTGAGTGTAGCAGAATGTATGAATTCATACAGAAAATTAGTGACAGATGCTCTCATCCTCCAGTAAAGTAAATGGAAGAAGTAACAAAGCGCTGGGTTATATGTCTCATCTGGTCCTAAAATAGGTTCCAGAGCACTTCAGAGTTTGGCATGTATACTTGTTGTCTTGCCTTGGCTTGCCTCTTGGGCTGGGGGTTTAAAGCTAAATGACAGCCACAAAGAGCCGCAATATGAGATCATGAGATGTCTAAGTTTCTGAATTGGTCATTCATGCATTTCCACAAGTAGTAGGCCATTCTTCCCTGTCTGTCTGACAGTGACAGCCAAGCACTGCCTCATTTGCAGGCCTGCCTTCTTACTGAGGCAGATTCCACCCAGGCTGAGTCCACATTATTTTGCCCTTGCAAGGTTTTCTGCCTCATAACATTCATAGAATGTCAGATTCAGGGCTGTTTGGACTCCTACCCTGCCCCAAGATTTGGATGATGCTTGTTACCATATTGGTGTTAAGGATGTTGGTTCACCACTGACTCTTTTGTTTATGAGAGGGGCATTTTATTCCAGGTTTCCTGCTGCTGAGGCATCAGAAGGTGATATCAAAGTAAACATGACCTCCTTTTTTAACTACTAAAGCAGAGTGATGGAAATGAAAATGAAACAGGTGCAGCAGTTCAGGCATAAACAGAAAGATGTGGCTCTAATCAGCAATGTCACAAGGAACACGTGGATCATATTTCCAAAAGGTGCTTACCAGGATCAAGATTTTCTGAATGTTCTCAGATTCCAGGAACTCTTTTCGAACATTAGTTTGCACTTGAAAAGTTGGAGTAAAACATCACAAGAAAAATTCTGAGAGACTGTCAGAAAATAAGGTGTTGTGTTATTGTCCTAAAGAATACTACTTCCGTCTTAATATTGACAACAAAGATTGCATTTTCTTATCAGGGAAGAAGTGCACATTTTTATTATTACATTTATCACCCACTTTTTCCCTGAAAGGGGCATGATGCCTTACCTAACACTCCTCCCCCATTTTATTCTCACAACAACCCTGCAAGATAGGTTAGGCTGAGTGTCACTAACTAGCTTTTGTGGGGTTAGTTTGCAGTCAAAGACTAATAAGGGAAGACAGGGCTATTTTATTGTTTTCTTTTGGGTTGTTTTTCCATTGAAAAATGCCTCCACCATGCTGCAGTTTTTACTCTTACTAAGGAAATGATGCAGCCAGCAGGTGGAAACAATTTTCAAGAAGAAAAGGAGGAGTACTCAGGAAGACCCGGACAATAGGAGCTCTGCTTTCAGAGGCACATTTATTCAGACAAAACCATGACCTGGAATGAATTTCAAAATCTTGAACTCTTGAAGGGGACACAGAGTAGATGAGAAATTAAACAGAGGTAAATGCATAATGGTCTCATAGTGGGGAAGGCTGCACTCCTAAAGTTTCTCAGCCTCTACTATTTATTTATAGCTGCATTTATTCTAGAAATTTTAGGATACCAACAAGAAAACCTTTGTTTTTCTTCATACATGTACAGATGCTATTATTTGAGGGCAGCAGCACCATGGATTCTCCCATGTATTCCTGATGGGACATGCAATTGAGGCTGTACCTATTTATAAAGACAGTTCTTTAAAATGTGTTTCATACAATGATAGACTGAACATTTGGATCCAATTGCAAGCACACATTCACATGAAGAATTTACTCTTTCTACACTCATATTAATCAGGGCATCTTCTCCTCATGAAAATGTTGCCCACAGTCAGATCAGTAGCCTTTCCCTTTCACTAACATCATCATAACAATCTAGACATTTTTGCCAACAAGTTACAAGTTTCTTTATTCCAGTCACATAAAATTTTGGTGTTCTGGAGGCAACAAACTCTTGGAAGGCAGTTTTGGCAGACCCCTGGTCGTTGAAGCATTTTCCCTGTAAGAAATTGTCAGGATGCCTGAAGAAGTGGTAGTCAGTGGGTGAGAGGTCCAGTGAATATGGGGGATGAGGCAGGATTTCATATCCCAATTCATTCAGCTTTTGCTACGTTGGCTGTGTGACGTGTGGCCGGGCATTGTTGTGCAAGAGAATTGGGCCTTTTCTGGTGACCAATGCTGGACACAGATGCTGCAGGTTCCTGTGCATTTCATTGATTTCTTGATAATACTTCTCTGACACAATGGTTTCACCAGGATCCAGGAAGTTGTAGCGGATGAAGCTGGCTGCAAACCACCAAAAAGTCACCATTAACTTCTTTTGGTGTAGTTTTTGCTTTGGGAAGTGTTCAGGAGCTTCATCTTGATCCAACCACTGAGCTGAACATCTCCTGTTCTCATACAGAATCCACTTTTCATTGCATGTTACAATCCAATCAAGAAATGGATTGTTTTTGCTACAGAAAAGAAGACGACACTTCGAAATGACAATATTTTTGATCTTCAGTTAGCTCATGCAGCACCCATTTATTGAACTTTTTGACCTTTCCAATTTGCTCCAAATGGCAAATGATTGTAGCATGATTAACATTGAGTTCTTCTGCGATGTTTTGTGTGGTTTTGTATGGATTGGCTTCGATTATGACTCTCAATTGGTCATTGTCCACTTTCAATGGCCACCCACAGCCCCTTTAATCTTCAAGGCTCTCATCTCCATTATGATACCTTCGGAACTACAATTGCACCATACATTCATGAACAGTACCTGGGCCGAAAGCATCATTGATATTGCAAGCTGTTTCTGTTGCTTTATGATCCTGTTTGAACTCATACAAAAAAATGCTCAAATTTGCTCCTTATCCATCATTAATTCAATAGGTGAAATTAGATCTTAAAGAAATAGTAAATAATAAATCATTAAGAACAAAATATAGAGCGAAAAATGTTCTTTGAAATGATATATAACATAACCACATTTATTACAATTTATTCCAAAATCAATTAGCAAACATCAACAATACAAAAAAAATGAAATTATTTTTGTACCAGCCTAAGGGCTATTGTTAATTCTTTGCCTTTTGCATTAATTGGTGGCAGGAACAACAATGATTATTGAAGTTGCTTAGCAAAAATGTACTTAAATTGCAGGATGGCTGCAAAAATAAGGTTAAATAAAAAGCAGTTTATAGTTTTGTTTTTAAAAGATACATAGACCAGTTCAACTGCTCTTCTACTTTTTTGATTCCTACCCTTTCCCTGAACCTTTAGATTTAATCCTGCAGATTCATGTGCAAAACACAAAAAAGACACTCTGTGATATATTTGATGTGCAGGTGCACAGACAATTTACCCAGAAATTGCATGGGTAATTATTGCATGTAAACATTGTCAGCAAAAGATCCCATCTGCGGGACATTCATAAATGTTCTGAGAATCAGTGACAGAATACTGACAAACAGTTTATTTGTTCTTAGAGGAAGCAATCTTGGCTGTGGGAGCTGTAATATATAAGATAAAATGGAAGTGAGAAAAGAGAGAAGAACACTAGAGCTCTTAATTATGGGGAAAGTTTAAACACTGGCTCTGTCCAGTCTGAAACCCCACAAAAAATTAATCTGGTTAAATATATAAACAATTCACTACCAGCTAATCCTGCTTTAAATAACACACATGTATCTTTTGCCAGTCCAGTTCATTTATTCAGTCATATTTTTTAGCAGATGTGTGGCTCTCTGGAGTTTCCTCAGATTCATTGATGCTAGATTCGGTGCCAAACTACTGCCGCAAGTCTCTACAGAAAAGGATATTCCAAATATCCACCAACTACTTTTGTGGTCTTGTTGTCCTGCAGACACAGTGTCCCAGTTCCTTTGCACCTTGATGCTGAATCTACACATGAGCAGAATGTCAAGAAGGCAGGAGGGTGGATGGCTTGCACTCCACCCTTGGCTACCAGCCAGGCCCCAAACTCTGCTGCTTCCAGGCAGAACAATGTAAGGTGAATTTGTTTAGATTTGAATAAGGACTTATTTTTAGACCTTTGGAATGTTGAATATGTTTACGGAACAAATGGCTGAAGGAGCTGGTGGGTGGTAACATGCATTACACTTATTCCACTAGCTGTTACATCACTTTGATCTCACAGAAAGCACCTCTTGTTTTATCCTGCTGTGTACATGTGAAAAACAGGCGTTGGCACCTGCAAGCCTTCGTGATGGGATGGCCTGTCAGAAACTTTGCCTACCACTATTCACATTCTTAAATAAATCTTATGCCAGTGTGGTGTAGTGGTTAAGAGCATGGGACTGGGACTCAGACGATCTGGGTTCTAGTCCCCGCTCAGCCATGGAGCCAACTGCGTGACTTTGGGCCATTCACAAACTCTCAGCCCAACCTACCTCACAGGGTTGTTGTTGTGGGGATAAGATGGAGGAGGAGAAGATGTAAGCTGCCTTGAGCCCTTCGTAGGAAAAAGGCAGGATGTAAATCGAAAAATAAATAAATAAATAAATAACTTGCCTGGATACATGAGAATCCAGACTTATAGAGGAGGAAAGGCTATTTTCCTTGGAGCTCCACAGAAACATAACAGCCAGACTGGATCAGGGCTGGTCCATCTGGTCCGGGATCCTGTTCATACAGTGGACAAACAGCTGCTCACAGGAAATGCACAAGCAGGATATGAGGACAACAGCATCTTCCACCCATGTCTCCAGCAACGGGTGGACACAGACACACTGCCTCTGATATTGGAGCTTCCTTTTATCTGACCAAGAAGCACACACAAAAATAGGCCAGTGTATTTCCCAAGCAGTCCAGCACATGGATAACAGGAAAATAAGCAATAATTTAACAAGCCATCAACAACTGCCAGTATACTAACAATTATTAAAATAGCTCAGTGGCCTATGTTATCATCTGTCAAGATAAAAGATTTCCTCTTCTCTAGAGCCAACTTAACATTTAACAGAATGTTGCAAAATAATCTGATCCAAGCCAATAAAAATATGATTTAATTTAAAGAGGAGTTATCCCTAATGACAACAGTAAGGAGATCAAGGTACTGAGTCCCCCAAGCTAGATGTAATGGGTAATCCAAAAGCAAATGAAGCAATTTTTTTACCTTCTGGTATCCACCTGAAAGTTTCAGGTCTACCCAGTCATCCATGATAGTTCAGGAGACTGGAAATAACCATGAAGTCTTTAAAAAAAGAATCCTTCTTTTTGTTGTTTGCTTCTCATACAGCAGAGGAAGATCCTGGTTCTGAATCAATTCATCATGTAATAAAAGGGCAAACACCAATTGTGCTTGGTTATCACATTTATAATACAATGAGTACCCAAATCATTAAAATGGGAAATGTGATATCTGAAAATCAACTTACTACCGAGTGCTGTTTGCCTGAAACTAGGTTCTGTATATTGCAATAATATATTCACTCATTCTTCTACAGTCACAAAGGAGATAAGTCCAGACCTACCATTAGAATAATTGCACAGTCCTGCTCTATCAAAAAAAAAAATCAGCGACTCATCCATTTGTCTATGTAAGTAAAATTAAATTTGCAGGTAGAATTTCCAATAATATTACATGTTCCTTACCTTACACAATGCTCCCTGGTTTATCTAATGCCACAGAAGAGCAAATAAAAAAGGAAAGAAATTCTAGAAGTCAGTACATATTTTTAAAAAATGATGAGTACTGTGTCCTAGAAGATAAATTAGGCAGCTGGCTTTTTGTCATCTTCCTTTCTTCCTTATCTGTTCTGCTGCAGATTAATTCTACTGTAGACCTTTTAATGAAACTGTCACCAGTTCCACTGCCTATCTGGGAATGAGCTGCTTTGACACTTAATCCTGTTTGATGCTATTCTGAAGAATAATCCTATATGAGGTATGTATGTTCTTCCTCCGTGGATGCCTAGGCATTACTAATACCTGGGCATGACTATACTTTGTGAGGATTCAGAGATCTTTCAAAACCCTCTTGTCAACGCACCACAGACCTGTCTTGGCAAGACGTCTTGGGTCACCAGATGGATCCACCTATCTTGCAACTATTCTTCTCTTCCTCCTTTTCTTTAATTTAAAAGGGACTGCCATTCCTTCAATGGATGGCTTATAGTTCTCTTCCTATTCTGTGGAATGTGTAAATGCTTGGCTTATACAGTGTCATGTCTCAGATGAGTTCATTCTGATCAGCATTGTGTTCCCCGAATGTTGTTATTTAGCAGCAAAACACCCATCTTTATGATGAACTGTGCATAAATATGTATCTCTGACTATATAGAAAAGATCTGCATATTTAAAGGTCACCACTGGGTTCCACTGCGAAACAACCTTGCTTCTGTCTGTCTAGTGCTATCTTGGATCTGTTTCTTGGCCACACGACAGTGTGATGGAACCCAGGGAGACCTGGATTGGAATCTTGTATGAGCAAGGTATTCAGAGCAGGTTTTTGACTTCCTGACCATGTTGGGATGCAGTTAAACTGGGAGAAATTGATTGATTTTTTTTAACCTTCATAGGTGAGCATGAATCAGGCTGCCTTATGACTGAACCCAACACTCTAGTCCCACTCCACATTTGATATCTTGCTGACTTCCCAGTGTGGGGTTTTTTGTTTTTGTTTGGTTTTACTTATTTGCATTTATAGGATCCTATACCAATTCTTTCTTGGACTTATTGTTTGAGAAAAATAAAAACCCAAAGATGTTTCAAGTTTTTCCCACTTTCATCAAATGAGTAAATATACATTATGAACATCACACTATGTTCCTTGGGCAAGATTAGAATCCAGATATTCTGAGGTGGATGGAAAAGGCAACAATCCATAACATCTCCCCACACACACACCTTTTTTTTTTTTTACTTGTTACGCAACTGCAATATATCAGAAGGAGGAATGCCACAGAGAAACTGATAATTACTTATGGGTAGGGATGGGGTGAGAAGCTGGCAGCACAAAGAGTTCAGTCCTGGCCATTAATGCATGGAGAGATTATCCCACCTTGCGCTGTAGTGTGCTCTGATATCTGAACCGCCAAGGAAACCAAACCCTACCGTGTGAGCCCAGCAGGACAGAAGAGGAGGAGGAACAATATTCACTGGGGAATTAAAACAAAATCGAGGCAGAGCGAGACGAATTCCAAACCAACAGGAGGAAAATGATCTCTGCTGGCTCCGAGGCTGGAACTTGTTTTGGGCCCAGGATCCTGCAGATCAATAATGTCTTTTGACATCTTCATTGCCCCACCACTCCCTGGCCACACTTCCTTTCCTTTCAAGGACTGAAAGAGGGCAACGAAGGTTGGATCTCCCCTTCTAAGGCTCACCTCTCTGTCTGTCCTTGGAATGGAAAAATTTTAAAAAATTCTTATCTCTGGGACACCAACCCAAGGACCCCATGGTTGCAGCCCTATGTCAGAATCACGAGATGATGATGATGATGATGATGATGATGATGATGATGATGATGATTAGAACATTTCTATGCCGCCCCTTGCCGAAGCCTCGGGGCGGCTTACAACAAATGTAAAGTGAATTTGATTTCCAGGCTTCAGGAGGTAGGGGAAGGGTTAATGCTGGAAGCACCTGGTGCCAGCCTTGTGACCAGGGAGGCGAGGACTCTCAACTGGCCTCAAGGCTGCAGCAGAGAACCGGTGACAATGAACTGATGGCCGCTACCTGGAGTTAATGGGGGAACCCTGGAGGCTGGGAATGTGGCGATCACCCCATGGCCAGCCGACCAAGGCTAGGTGGGAATAAAGCTCCAATTGAAAAGTGTTTTGCTTCTCTCTTGAGGGAGGTTCCGTTCTACCCTTCCTCCCTCCATTCTCCCTCTTCCCTGATTTTATCCTCTTAGACTAGTATTAGTCCCTCCACCACTGTTTTCACCCTTTTAATAAAGTTGTTTGTTTCCCCAAGCTTGGTTTTGTTGTGTGCTGAATCCAGTGGCTGGTCTGAACCAGGGATTTCTGGGCAGGAGTTGGCTCAGTTGGCCAGGGAAGTGCAGAATCCTGCTGACTAGAAGGTGTCTAAGGAATTTAGGTGTAAAAATTTGGAGAGCAGAGAAAAATCTCTTTCTCTCTGCTACTTTCTGGTTATGGACCTTTGTAACCTGAATGACCTGAGTTGATCCATAATAAACTCATATGGTTTATCAATTTAATTGGGATGGAAAGGTCTTGTAAACCAAGAGATTTAGATTATCTGCAGAATTTTCCCTTTCTTTGATTAATCTTATGAAATCAAAATAATTTATATTATTCTCTCTTGGTAGTCTCTAAAGAGAAGTTTCACCATTAATTATATAACAGTCAAAAGCAGATAACTCTTCAACTCCTTGTCATATCAGAATTCTGACTCATCTTTTTGTGGTTTGACATGTGTTGCCAGTTTGCTAAGAAAACTGACTAAACTTTATAGACAACATTCTGAATTCTAATATTCTAATAGTACCTACTTGACAACTTATTAAATGTAAACCCTTCTATAAACACCTTATTGTTTAATGAAAAAAAGAATGAAATTCAGTGAGAGGCCTTGGGTTCAGCTGCCATGGAAAGTGTGAGCAGATGTTTAGAAATATTCATGCCTGTGGTTTGGCTGAGGCAAGATAGATTGATTATTGAGGCTCAGAGAAAAGAAAGCGACTGAAATCATAGAGTGCACTCACACATCACACTAAGTCACCATGGCAGGAAGCCATTCTGGGCTGTGTTTTGTCCAAACAGATGATCAGGCTCACTGTGGGCTTTTAGCCCCATCCCTCCGCTTCCCCCTTGGTCTTCTTACAAGTATCTCAGACAACACCAATGGAGGACTGAGTTGTCTGCTCCTTCCCCACCAAAATTGTGAGCCACGTCTGGCTTGACTCAGCTTTTATTTCCCTGTCCTTTCCCCCTCCCTTTTTTCAGAGATAGTGGAAGTCAGCTAGGTAGCCAGCATTCACTATGCCAGGTTTGCTGACAGCCCCTTCAAAATGCCTAAGCAAACAAGTGTTATTATTTTTTTAAAAGTGCAATAGTGCAATTGTGGAATTTGAAGCCACAGCAGGGGCAATATCTTGCAGGGATGCTTGCTGCCAAGGTATAGCAGTTACCAACTTTGAACACTGTCCAGAATGGGCTCCAGGTGGTTATTCCTCTTTTGGTTTCTCTTGAGAGCTGTCAAAAAAGCAAGTTGTTAAGAGAAACAAAAGACAGCTCAAATCTTTGCATGCAAAAAAGAGCGTGTTCTGATCTGTTCTTGTAAACTGCCCAGAGAGCTTTGGCTATTGGGCAGTATAGAAATAAAATTAATAATGATGATAACCTCTTCCCACTTAAGCCACCCCCCTTTTCTATGGAAAAGGGGGTTCAGCCTGAGCAAAAGTGCAAAATGTTCACCAGCACTTGGACTTGATAGTGGGGCACAAGGAACACAGAGTGATGGTCTCTGCTTTCTTGGAAGGCCACACTTAGAAATAAGCACTGGAACAAAGTTATTGTGTGTTTCGTAAAGTTTTTATTGAAGACATTGTCCATCTTGGTACCTAATGTTCTGAAGATCCACATGAAAAATATTTGTCCAAGTTTAGGCTCAGAAAGAATTTTGTTCTGCCTAGTGAACATGTACTTTTCTGTTGCTTGATAATGAAAATTAGTATTATCTTGTAGGTTTCCTTATTTGTGCTGGTGGCCAGAATGAGATAAGTTCATTGTTAAATTCTGATTGTTCCTTGGTTTTTTGTTGTGGCTTATATCTAAAGTAGAAAAGCAGCAGAAGAAGACGGAGAAGAAGGAGAGGAGGAGGAGAGTGATCTACAAAAAATCTTAAATTAGAGTTGACATGTAGGGCTGGATTGGCACCAGTGTTTGAATTCTGTGCTCTTGAGCTCTGGCTGATAAAAATAATGCATGTTATTTTGTTATGCAAGCTTTTAATATACTAGTCACAGAATTATACAATCATAGAATAGTAGAGTTGGAAGGGACCATGAAGTCCATCAGGTCCAACCCCCTGCAGGACAACAATTTACGCCATCCCACTCAGATAATGCTCTTACAAAGAAATTTCTGTGGAAACTGAAAACGTTTTCCAGAGAGAGGGGTGGCGGGGGGGGGGGGAGAGGGAGAGAGAAGCTGTGTGTGTGGGTGGACATTTTTCCTGACCCATGGGAATGGCTTAAGATACTTGTGAGCGGGCCTGCCCAACAGGGTCAAGCTACAAACTGTGCATGGCATCGAAATTCCACCAAGTGGTCATCCTTTCCCCCTAATGTTTAGTATGGTTTAGCTAGTGATATGTTTGACAGCATCATCTTGGGAGTTCCCATATCCCCTGTGAACAGGTGATGATGTGAAGTGAGGGTGAAAGAACTCAGAAATTGAAGGGCAGAAAACATTAAATCCAAGTTTATTTTAAACTGGGTATTGAAAAGCAAATTATTTTTTATCTGATTGAATGGTTGAAAAACATGGAGGGAATATTTCATACAGCACTAGGAAAAATTATAAGGAAGGTGGCAAAACTAATTTCACTCTGGAGAGAAATCCAGAGCATGGAACAACTACCAGGAATGCCCTCTCTCTGGTCCTTGGGGAATCGTTGGATCCCTAAGAGCATACAGCTCTGCAGGAGACCCCCCCCCAGAGGACCCCCAGGGACCTTTGAACTTGCTGGTGGGGGTCCTCTTGCCATGGCCTCCTGCGGGCCTGCACTCTGTTTGGCCCAGAGGGAGCATGAGTGAGTTATGGGTGCAAGGAGACGATCGCGCTCCCTGCGCCTTCCCTTACCCTTTCTCACTGGGAAGCAGAAGGAGCTGGGCTCCAAGGGAGAAAATGACTGAGTCCTTGCAAAGAGAAGGAGGGGGTGCCCCGATTGCCTCTCTTCCGAGAGCCCTTCCCGAGACCAGGGCTCAGCACTGTTCCCTGGCTGTTAACTTTCCGAAAGTATTCAAACATACACATCAGTAAATTTCATAACGTCAAACTTATTAAGGCCTTTCCTGGCTTTGCACACTGTGAAGGACATTCTGTATTCGGAGTATGGACTGTGTTCCTCTGGTCTTCAAGCATCTTTCTCAATTAAGCTGCTCCATGAGATAAATGCACGTGTGTAAAAAGGCCTTGGTGGCATCCTTAAAAGAAGATAGGGAAAGGATTCTGGATGCTATGCATTACGAACTTCCTCTGTGCATGCAAAAGAGGGAACTTATCCATTTGAAAGGGAAACCCAGTAAATCAGGGGAGACTTCTACCATTCTTCCAAAGATTTTCTAGCAGGGCCTTTTATGGAAGGGCTGGATTAGGAGCAGCCAAAGTGGAATGTAAAGAGTCCAAGAGTAAGTTATGGCAGTAGCTCCATCAGGATTACAACTGCCTTGCATATTTCTGCCTGGGAGTAAGAAGGCCAGTGACGGCAGCTAATGAAAGTGAAGACAGCACAATAATTCTAGCTTCTGCTCTGTACTGGAAAACTTCCATTAAAAACCTGTAAAAGAAAACAAAAGTATTATAGAGGGAATGACAGTAAAGATGCACAGTAAAGGAAGTTTGCACTTCCTAAATGAATCCTTCCATTTTGCCATTCCTGGAATTTTGCAAAGCAATTCCCTGAACGAAATGTGCATACAGAACTATGTACTTTAAGGAAAAAAGCATTAATTAAGGGGAAATGGCATACAAAATGGCATATATTAATAATATATGCTTGCAAAAACTGGATACAAAATGCAGATGAATCTTTGTATGCATAAAATACATATGCATTTTAATTTGACTTGAATCAAAACCAAAATATATTCATAAATAGATGCAAAACCAAGATGGAATGAATTTATTTTTGAAAAAAATGTTAACATGATAGAAGGCAAACTGACTGCCTGAGGATGGACAAATCATGAATCATGGGGTGGGCTGTATTATTATGAAAAAACAATTGTTGTTGGTCACGAAGTCATGTCCAACCCATCGCGACCCCATGGACAACACTCCTCCAGGCCCTCCTGTCCTCCACCATCCCCCAGAGTCCACTCAAGCTCACGCCAACTGCTTCAGGGACTCCATCTAGCCACCTCATTCTCTGCCATCCCCTCCTTCTTTTGCCATCTGTTGTACCCAGCATTAGGCTCTTCTCCAGGGAGTCCTTCCTTCTCATTAGGTGAGCAAAGAATTTGAGTTTCATCTTCAGTATCTGGCCTTCTAAATAGCAGTCAGGGTTGATCTCCTCTAGGACCGACCGGTTTGATCACCTTGCAGTCCAAGGGACTCACAGGAGTCTCCTCCAGCACCACAATTCAAAGGCCTCAATTCTTGGGCATTCAGCCTTCCTTATGGTCCAGCTGTCACAGCCATATATTGCAACTGGGAAAACCATAGCCTTGACTATACACACTTTTGTTGGCAGGGTGATGCCTCTGCTTTTTAGTATGCTGTCTAGATTTGCCATAGCTTTCCTGCCCAGGAGCAAGCATCTTTTAATTTCTTGGCTGCAGTCCCCGTCTGCGATGATCTTGGAGCCCAGGAAAATAAAGTCTGTCACTACCTCCATTTCTTCCCCATCTATTTACCAGGAAGTGAGAGGATCGGATGCCATGATCTTAGCTTTCTTAATGTTGAGTTTCAAGCCAACTTTTGCACTCTCACTTAATCCGCATCAAGAGGCTCTTTAGTTCCTCTTCACTTTCTGCCATTAGAGTGGTATCATCTGCATATCTGAGGTTGTTGATATTTCTCCCAGCCATCTTAATTCCAACTGATGATTCATCTAGCCCCACCTTTCTCATGATGTGCTCTGCATATAAGTTAAATAGGCAGGGCGACAGTATACAGCCTTGCCGAACTCCTTTCTCAATTTTGAACCAATCAGTGGTTCCGTGCCCAATTCTCACTGTTGCTTCTTGACCCGCATATAGGTTTCTCAAGAGACAAATAAGATGGTCTGGTACTCCCATCTCTTTAAGAACTTGCCACAATATGTTGTGATCCACACAAAGACTTTAGCATAGTCAATGAAGCAGAAGTAGATGTTTTTCTGGAACTCCCTAGCTTTCTCCATGATCCAAGCGTATGTTGGCAATTTGATCTTAAGTTCCTCTCCCTCTTCGAAATCCTGCCTGTACTTCTGGTAATTCTCAGTCCACATTCTGCTGGAGCCTAGCTTGTAGGATTTTGAGCATAACTTTTTTAGCATGTGAAATGAGTGCAATGGTGCAATAGTTTGAACATTCTTTGGCATTGCCCTTCTTTGGGATTGGAATGTAAATTTTCCAATCCTGTGGCCACTGTTGAATTTTCCAAATTTGCCAGCATATTGAGTGTAGCACTTTTACTGCATCGTCTTTTAAGATTTTGAATAGCCCAGCTGGAATACTGTCAAGTCCACTAGCTTTGTTGTTGTTCAGACTTCCTAAGGCCCATTTGACTTCACATTCCAGGATGTCCGGCTCGAGGTCAGTGACCACCCCATCGTGGTTATCAGGGACATTAAGCTCTTTCTTGCATAGTTCCTCTGTGTAATCTTGCCACCTCTTCTTAGTCTCTTCTGCCTCTGTTTGGTCCCTGCCATTTTGGTCCATTATCATGTCCATCTTTGCATGAAACGTTCCCTTCATATCTCCAGTTTTCTTGAAGAGATCTCTGGTCCTCCCTATTCTATTGTTTTCTTCTATTTCTTTGCACAGTTCATTTAAGAAGGCATTCTTATCTCTTCTAGCTATTCTCTGGAATTCTGCATTCATTTGGGTGTACTCGTATCTTTCTCTTTCTCCTTTGCCTTTCACTTCCCTTTTTTCCTCAGCTATTTGTAAAGCTTCCTCAGACAGCCAAAAAAAAAAAAAAAACAAAAATCAATAGCTACCATTTATATAGTGACTTTCAGGCCAGCACATTCCTTATAGGTGATACATGCTCTGGTAACTTCCTGCTTGGATTACTGCAACGTGCTCTATGTGGGGCTGCCTTTGAAAATGGTCCAGATACTGCAACTGGTACAGAATAGAGTGCCCAGGCTGCTGACGGGGACTGGTCATTATTCTCACATAACGCTGGTCCTCTACCAGCTCCACTGGCTTCCAGTTGAAGTCCAGGCCCAATTCAAGGTGCTGGTTTTGACCTATAAAGCTCTAAATGACTTGGGACCAGGAAACCTGAAGGAACATCTCTTTCCTTATATACCCTTACACACCTTAAGATCTATGGGAGAAGCTCTGCTACGAGAACCCTCTCTAAGAGAGGTAAAAAGGTCATCAACTTGGAGTAGGGCCTTCTCTGCTGTGGCACCCAGACCCTGGAATGTACTCCCCAGAGAGGAACTCATGGCGCCAAGTTTATACTCTTTTTGGCACCAGGCCAAAACCTTTTTATTTAAACAATATTTTAAAATTTAACACTTTTTAACCTTCAGTTGCTCTGTTTATTTTGTGGTTTATTGTTCTGTTCTGTTCTATTATTTATAGAAATTGTTGTTTTAATTTTTGTTAAATATTGTAAGCCGTCCTGAGATCTTGTATAGGACGGCATTCAAAAGCTTTTAATAAATAAATAATAGGACTGTCATAAATATCAGGTTATAAGTATTTTCGCCATCTTGAGAATGAGAGGCGTTGAAGAGGCTGAAAGACAGCAGCATCCTCGTAGCCTCCATATGAGCATGTGACTGGCACGATGCTTGGACTAGGGAGCGTGTCGTATGTCTGGCGCCTTTGAACTACACCGGATCTGTAAAAGGTTAATGACACAGCACTTGCGGCTGTTTTAAAGCAGTCCTAAAATTAAGAACAAAGGGCAGTCTGGAGCCCCTTTGTTTTGGTGGGTGTGCTCATGAATAAGACTCCAAATCATTCATGAGTAACTCTTTCTGGATCTTACTCATGGAGGGACAAGATCAAAGGACGTGCCTCTCCTTGCCTCGGAGGCAAATTAACTTTTGTGAACACAGCATCACTGGTGAAGAGCCCTGCTGGGTCAGACAGAGACTCCATCTAGTCCAGCACTCTGTCCACACAGTGGCCAGTGTGCTTCATGGTGGAAACCCAGAACCAGGACATGAGTGCAGCTGATCCTTCCTGCCCATCTTACTGCCCTGGATCCTGGAGGGAGCCGCCATCGGGCCTAGTAGCCATTGATGGCCTTCTCCTCTATGAATAGCCTTCCCTCCACTGAGGGAGAAAACATATATGGGTCTTTCGGCTATTTCTTTTTTGCCAGCTTGAATCAGCCTACAAGATTAAAGTAAAAAACCATTTATTCTGAAATGTATCCACATATATTAGGTTAGGGAAGAGACCACGTGGCAAGAGTTTGAGCAAACAGAGCATCTGAGACAAACAAGGCACTTTTGCTGGGAGAAGGTACTCCAGGCAGAACTGTCTTCCATTTTCATTTGGCATACAGATAAATAGTCTATCCCCCACAGTCCATCAGCTAGGATGCCAGCCATTTAAGTCACATATTACAGATACCAGAACGGTAGTCAAATTGGTCTAAATAACCTGGAAGATAATCACAGCATTTGGACAACAATAAAATTGGACAAATGAATTGTGCATTCATCATTATGGGCTACTTCCTGTACAATGTGCTATGTCACACTGCAATATTCTGGGTTGGATACAGGATATGTAGATTTGAGCTCTGGACAAGTTGCATTGATGAAGAATCTCCCCATAAATGTCCACAGAGTGGTATTTGTACAGTCATTTTTAAATCTGTTTTTGCACATCACAGGGCAGAAAAAAAATACAATGAAACGTTAACTTGGAGTTTTGGATGAGAGTTCAAATTATGGCTATACTACAGATTTCTGGAAGCATTTAAGAAAAGCCACTAATAATGTCCTGGAAAAAAGACTGAATTTAGAAACCAAAATGTCCTTGTGAACAATATTGAAAAGGACAGATCCATTCATTAATTATATTACATTCAAACTTTTTTTCCTTTCAAGGAACTCAAGATGGCTTACATAATTCTCCTCCCCCTCTCAAACATATCCCAACAACAGCCCTGTGAGGTAGGCTGAGTTGAGAGTCTGTGACTGCCCCAAAGTGAGCTCCATGGCTGAGAAGATCCTGTGTTTCAGTTCTGCATTCTTAATCACTGCACCATACTGGCTGTCTCACAAAGCATTGAAAAAAAGAAGTTGTTTTGTTCTTAAGAGAGTAAGGGCCAGATTACTATATGCCAAACATTGGAAAGCACCACATAATTGTATATGGAATCATGTGATATAGCTGTCTTAACACGGACATTCTGGATCAAACAAACAGTGCATACACTCATTTGTTTGAAAAGGAATGTGGCTTCTTTATATGGTATCAGAAGGCTAGGCAAAGCCATGGTGTAGGAAACCCATTCCATATTTATAGACATAGAGTGTGTGTCCTGCAGATTGTTTTGTTGTGTCTGTTTTAAAATAACAACATAATGTAACAATAGTCAAATATTTGCTTAGAAAAAGAGATCTCATGGAAATTGCACTATATTACTTCCAGAAGTACTCTTCTATTTTGAACTAATACTTGGGAACATCAAATGCACAATTTAAAACAAGAAGAGCACAATCCTAGACATCAGCTGGCAGCCACAGGAACATTGGAAGTCTCAGTTCCAAACTCGGAAAAGCACTTCACGGTTGGAGCTGGGATTCCAAACGCCAAGAGCCCTCCTTCCACCCGCATAGCTGGCATGGTCCGTTCTGCACTGGCTGAAGCTGTCAAGTCACCAGCAGAACTTTGGGCCTGGCTCTGGGGAGAGGGATGGGAAGAGCAAGGCTCTGCAAGGATATAAGGAATCCCAGCAGTGCCTCAGCCTCACCAAAGCTGGATAAAATACTTAGATGGCCAAATCTGGGTGCTTTCCTTTACACACCTGCCCTTCACTGGATGCCTGTAATCTTCCGAGTTCAGAGGGTCCTGGTCAGCCAGATTGTATGGCCCTGTTTAAGGCAGCGGTCCTCAAACTTTTTCAATAGGGGCCAGTTGAAAGGCTGCGTTGACCCTCGTGGGCCGGTGAGGTGGGGGCGCCTGAGGCCGGTGAGGTGCCGTCGGGCGCGCATGAGGTGGCTTCGGGCACGTGTGGCGGTGGCTCGCTCGCGTGGAGATCTCCTGGTGAGTCCAAAACCACCTCCGAGCTAACAAGCTACCACCCCTCTGCCCGAGCGGCAAGGCAGTGGCGAGCGCACGCATAGGGGAGGCAGGCAGTGGCTTGCTCGCTCGGAGACCATCTCAGAGTGAGCAAGCCACCCGCTCCCCGCCTGCGCAGCGAGCACGTGTGGGGTGGCGAATGGCAGCGCGGGCCGGACGGATGGCCATGGCGGGCTGGATGCATCCCGCTGGCCGTAGTTTGAGGGACCCATGGTTTAAGGACTGTGGAGAACATGCTTTGAAAGGGAATACTGGTAATTTTCTAAATTCCCAAAGCATCCTTTCTAGGTCTTTTGAAGGGGTGTTTATACAATAATGATACTCTCCGCATCAGACATAAACCAGAAATAGGTTCTCCATATGAATGTTAAGATAAGGAAGTCTGTATATAGCCAAGAAGAAATGGATTTTCCATGTAAAGGCACAATTTTGATTGTTGCAGTCTGGTGCATAATGAGATATCATTGCGCAGTTGCATCTAAGCAAAATCCATGGGAGAACCCTAATACATCTGTCTGGCAGTGGTGCAGAGTCCCTCTCCCCTTGTGGGGTTGATGGGACAAGGAATGATGGGGGCGTTCTGTTATGGGAGAGGAAATCCACTGATGGAACGTCGGCTGCCGCCCTCTTTAAAAAACACTGTAATGGCAGTGTCTCCTATGAGGCTAAAATGGAGGGGATTACTATGTCCTTTTCTTGCATCCATGGAATCCGAATGCCATCAGTTTTCAGTCTGTTTATGAAGAAAAATCTCTGAGGGCACAAAGCTATGTATGTTGAGACAGAGAAAAGTCCTTCAGCTCCCAGCATTCTCTTAGCAGCCAGCGCGGCTGAAGATTGCTGAAGTTGTCTTACTTTTTTCTACCTAAACATACACAGGCTTGCACTCTGAGGGACATATACAAATGAGAATCCAAACAAAATATTGATTTTTAAGCTTTAATTTATTATCAAGGCATGCATCTGTTCTTTTTCGAGAAATGTCAAAGGCAGTTTACAATCAAGATAAAATAAAGGCATCTAAATAATACATGCTACAAAAATAATCTAAACATTTTGAGATCTGGAAGGCACTGATGGCAAAAAAAAAAAGCAAAAGCAAAATGATGCTCTTCAAAACCTCATACAACTATCTCTGCTTGCCATTTAAAAATAAAAAGTAAGCATGACTGAAATCAATGTGATGTACTTCTCAGTAAGGTCATTGCTATACATTGAATAATGTGATTTACTTCTGAGTCAACATGCATCATTTCAGCTAGCTCCTCTTTGAAGGAAGGGTGCAAAGAGGGCATTCCAAATGCTATTTTTTTCAAAGGGAAGGGGAGCAAGAAAGTATCGCTGCTCTATCCGTGGGGCAACTCAGACAGACAGAAACAGAGAGAAGCCATGTGGGTGAGAACAAGGGATGCAAGAGAACAGCCAAAGCTTCCCTGCATTGTTGCGCTTTTGCTGAAGCTCCAGGCGGATGCTTTGTCTTCTTCTACACGCCCCCCCTGCGAGCCCACTGATTGCCCCCAGAATCATACTGCAAGTGGAGTGCGTGCTGGTATGCTTATTTTAAAAAGAACAGCATGTAATTAAGAGGTGATATGACAGGTATGAAGAAATTAGGGATATAATAACCTTTTTATTCAAACATCATTTTAATTGCTAATATTATTTCCTTATTTTATTCTTTGGCCAGGGCGACTTATTTTATATTGTTAATTCGTTTTATATTTTTAATGTATTATATTTTAATGTTTTGTGAGCTGCCCCGAGGCTTCAGTGAATGGGGCGGCATAGAAATTTTCTGAATAAATAAATAAATAAAGGCAGAAACTGCATGAGGAGGATGGGTTGTGAGGAGCATCATGTGACACACCAGTGAGTCAGGCATCACGATGCCAATAAAAATGCCCACTGGGGACCCAGCCTGAGTTGCATGACAAGCAAGTGCGTGTGAGTCATGGATCTGGCAGAAACACAGTTCTTTACCTTCCAGTATGCCATGAAACATGTGTAATATATCACTGGACATGGCCCTGAACAGGCAGATCCAAACTGCAGTTACAACTTTGCACCAATATGGTCCACGTGGGTTGGGAGCAAAATTTTTTGCACACTATTTTCCATAGTGCAAGAATAGTCAGAGCAAAGCAAGAAGGGCTGCAGTGGGCACGTACCTGCCCACATTCCTTGAAGACTGAAGAAAAACAGAGTTGCTGGCACAACTGCAAATGCGGAAAAGTGGCTGCAACTTCTTCATAAGTCAACTAATGCTTGAACTGCATCAATCAGGTTGCATTGTGGTGGTGAATTACGCTTCATCAAAGTTTCATTCAGCAATGCTTTGTTGAGCTACGCTGGTCGAAAGGCCCTTCTCAGAGTGTCCCTGCCATCAAAAATAAGAGAGGTGGCCCCCACTGCTGAACACCCTCCCCAGAGAAGCTTTCCTTACTCTCACCTGCTTATCTCTGAGGTGCCAGGTTGACATATTGTCTAAATATGGTGCAGCGGTTAAGAGCGTGGGACTGGAACTCAGACGATCCGGGTTCTAGTCCCCACCCAGCCATGGAGCCACCTGGGTGACTTTGGGCCAGTCACAGACTCTCAGCCCAACCTACCTGTGAGATGGTAGGTTTGTGAGCCACCCCGAGGCTTTATTGCGATGGGGCGGCATAGAAATGTTTTAAATAAATAAATAAAATAAATACCTCACAGGGTTGTTGTTGTGGGGATAAGATGGAAGAGGAGCTGACGTAAGCTGCCTTGAGCCCTTTTCAGGAAAAAGGCAGGATATAAATCGGGTGGAAAAACTATGGCCCTGTTCAGTTTCCCCAATAAATCCAAGTATTTCTGGCTGGAGGGGCTCAGGATGTCCACAGTCAATCAATGTACTAGCATGTGTTTATTGTTGCTGGGCCTTGAGAGATATTGGAGGTAAGAAAGCACCAGAGGATAGATTGCTTCCTTTGAGAGTTTAAATTTTGTTTGTAAGAATTGGGTGTATTCAATTATTTTAAGTCACTTTATTTCAATCTGGAGGCCTGTCAGTGATAATAGAGGAGCCCCCCATCCCACTCCAGCTTCCAAATCCACTGCTAAATTCGATTTCTCATCTTCTCCCTCTGTTTTCTGTTTAAGTTGGGGGGGGGTGCATGAAGTATGTGTCAGCTGTCCTGGGGGGCCTCCAACTCTTTACGTGCCACACCCAGGGTCTGCCTTGCACGTATGGCCTTGAGGTTGTTTGCCTCAATTTACCTTTTTCCAGTGCAGTGGGTTGCTGGTAGGGGAGAAAAATGTGGATTAAAAGAAATGCTGGATTGTATTGCTGTGTGGATCTCATCCACAACTCCAGTCCTTTGCTTTGCTCCAAACATCTATTTCAAAGCTGTGTTTCATTGACAAGCTTCATTTCAGTGGCAGGATGAGCTAATCCTCTGGTGCCAGACTCCATGTCCAAGGGGTGGTGAACCTGACTGGTTTCTTGGGGCTGCTGTAAGGTAGTGAAACCCACACAGCTTTCCTGCAAGCACCAGACCAAGTGTGGCAGTAATCAACCCTTCTGAAACAAGATCAACAGTGTTCTGCAGTTTAGTCAGCTGTTATGAAATCACAACATATTGCTTAACATGTCCTCATGTTCTTTGCAAGGTAGGAGGATGGGGAGGTACCTACATCTAGGTGGCTTTGACTGCTGCAATCCCTCAACTCCATCCACTGTGACACCTGGGCCTCACCTGCCATTAGCAGCTCTGCCCTGCACCCCACCTGCCGCAGTGGGCACTAAACATCATCGCTACTACGGGAAGCTGATGCGAAATAGCAAGCGAAGCAGATAGACATGTGTTGTGGATTAAGCAACTGGGTGCCTCTGAGCACATGCTCAGGGCAGAAGTTTGCAATCAATACCAGACCCAAGCTCATATGTCCTTTGACACATACATCCACTCCTGTTACCTAATTTTGGAGAAACGGGCTTTTTTGTTGTTGCTATTGTTAGACAAGTCAGAATGCATCGCTGATCTAGTGCTTTATAATCCAGTGATCTGTCAGTAGATCCTGATCCACCTTCTGTCCAGCCCTGGTTTCACAGGGAGAAAATAAGCACCCAATCCACATGTGTGAACTGTGAATCTGCAAGAGTGTAGAGGGAACCAGAGGGAGATGGGAGATGGATGAGAGATAAGAGAAAGAGAGAAGCAATAACAGCAGACAGACAGACAGACAGACAGCCAGCAAGATAATAGGAGGTACATCCTCATCCTTGAAATCCATACAAACAGCCGCCTGCCTCTTAGAATCACCCTGCCATTGGTGTTTGT
This sequence comes from Varanus komodoensis, assembly GCF_004798865.1. NCBI lineage: Eukaryota > Metazoa > Chordata > Lepidosauria > Squamata > Varanidae > Varanus > Varanus komodoensis. Next base: position 2,264,598 of record NW_025336480.1, read on the forward strand.
TGTCCATGCCAATGCGCTACATCCTTCCAGCTCATTTCATATCTACAAACCCCTATTGAAATCACTGCCAGTGTAGCCACATTGCCAACCCCCAGACACGAGCTGCAGTGAAAACCAAACTGTGTGTTTCCATACACAATGAGCCAAATGTGGAACAGAGAGTGCATTCATGCTACCCAGCTCTCACTGGACAAGTGACAAGCACTCTCGGGCACGTCTTATCAGCTCTTCGATCACAATGGCAAACAGGAAATAGCTCTCAAGTATTTTTCATGGACTGGGCGTCTTTGTTGGCCATGGAGTATTCCTGACCCTGCCAGGAAAGCTTGTGTTTCCGTGGCATAGGGCTGGCCCTCCCGCGAAGTGGAGTGAATCTCCTGCCTCAGGGGGCAGAGTGGTAGAACAGGAAATGGTGCACTTCTCCACCCCCTTCAGGAGCCCCCAGCACAGCCACCTCTGCCAGGGGACCCTCTGGAGGGCCCTGCTACCACTCTCCCATGGTGGCTAATTCCTGGGCTGGTGGGGCCCTCACAGCAGGCACTGAGCCTGATTTGCGCTGAAGCGCTCAGCCCTTGAAGTGCTCCTGCCGCATGGGTTTGCTCTCGGGAGCCCTCTCCAGTCAGGTGATGCCCCCACCCTGCCTGCGTCTGGGGAGATGACGGAGGGAATCTGACAGACTCATGTCCCCAAAATGGCTTCCTCGCACACCCCTAGCCTGCACTACTGTTACACAGTGTTTGTTCAACCAGCATCTCAGGTTTTTGCGCTCACAACAGCAACAGTGTAGCAAGGGATTGTGGCCTCTTTTCTGAAGCAACACTAAAATCTGTTCTGTAGGAGGCTTTGCAGACCACTGGAGTTTAGACTCTGTGCATTCTCTCTGTTTGAAAGGCAGCTTCCTGCATGAAGGCAAGACATGGACTCCTAAGCGAATACCATGTGGTTGCTCTAAATAACTCACCCATGCCACAGTCTCCAGGGCAAAACCTTTGCAGTTTACTGACACAAGTCAGAGTGAATCATGAGAGCAGCTAGGAACTCAGAGCCCCGTCTTGTGCGTGTATGTTCAGTACTGCTGAGTTCAGCAGGACTGACCCTCAAGAGAGTTGTCTGCCTCCCTATCGTTGGTTCGCATGGTTTCCTGGATGAATTTACCACCACGCCTTCCCTCTTCATCCCCCCCACCCCCACACCCATGTGCCTCAGCTGAAGCAGCTACTTACTGAGTGGCATAGAAGTGCTTCTAAATCCCTTTTCCACCAAAATCCTTCTGCACATCCAATACTGTTTAGCCACACCCCCTGTTCTACTTACACCCTGGCCTTGCTGAAGATCTGCCAAGGCTTCACTTTGCGCAGGATCCACATCCACATGCACATCAATCGACTGCTTCCCCCATGTAGTCATTCACACAGAGAGCATCTGTGCAGGTGCCCACCTTCCCTGCTATGTCTGCAGCCAGAGTCATCGTCTTCCCCACTCCACCCCCCTGCAAAGCACCTCCCCACGCCTCTGCCCACCTGGCACTCCTTCCTCCATGCCAGGCCCTGCTTGAAAGATCTTCTCCGGCCACTGCAACTCACCCACCCTTCCACACCCCCGTAGCCCACATTCCTGCCTCTGCCTCCACTTCCACACACTCCTCCTCCTGTGCCTCTCGGATAGCTTCACGGACACTCCTCTGCCACTCTTCCCCACACTTCCCCATATGCTCACAGGCACACTTCCTCCCATCCCCACACCGAACCCTCCCCACAAGAACACACAGCTGTAGCAAAGCTTTCTGCAGCATCATGGGGACTTGGGTTGTGGGGAAGGATGACTCAGAAGGAAACGGCAGCATGTCATCTCAGACAGACCAGCGGAACTCTTCTGCCGGTGCACAAGCTCTGCTGCCCAAAAGCTTAGCGGAGGTTATTGGCCATCCACTTCATCCTAGCATGCATCCAGGTCGATGCAGGTCTGCTACTTTTGCCATCCACAAGGTGACTATTCCTATTCCCTATCTACCAGCAAGGTGCCGGGAGCACTGAAAGCTGCCTGCAGGACTGCTTTCAGAGAATAGTGCCCACACCATTAGGAATGAAGGGAAACTCTGCCTCTTCACCTGCAAGGATCCAACACCACTGTAGGCAGTCAGTCCCTCAGCCATCAGAGGAGTGGTCGCAGCATCGCTCTCCCAGTCTAAACTGGCTGACACCATCATCAGGTGCCAGCTCCAGAAGGAATGAGGCCAGGAGAAGGACTGCTTAGCTGTCATGGGTCGTCCTGCTCTCTGTGGGTGTTCCAAGCCTTTCCCAGGAGGGCAGGGGTCCTCCCTTGGCACTAATTTTGCAGAGCTGCTGGTGTGCCTGCCTGTGTCTGGTGCTCACTCTCCTCTCTGGCTGTGGGCATCCTTCTCAAGCTGCTGCTGCCCCTTCTGCAACGTGCTGTGGGGCAGCCAGAGGGACTGCTGTGGGAAGACAGGCAGAGAGGGAGATGCATGTGGGATGGGTGCCAGGCCATCAAGCCTGGTGAGGACAGAAGGCTGCACAGGGCGATGCTGAGTGGATGGCATGCATGGAGGTGGTCTTGGCAGAAGGAGGGCATTTGGGATGGCGAAGCGAGAGAGGCTGCCATGGTGACCCACACAAGAACTACTGAATGGGGCTGGCAGAGGGTGCACAGGTGATGAAGGTGTAGGCACGCCAGCTGGTCCTAGAAGGGCATGGTTCTGGAGGCCTCTCCAGAGAGCTGCAGCCTCTTGGAACATCTTCTTGCGGGTGTGCAGCTTCTCCTTGCACTGAGCAGGGGTGCATGAGAAGCTTCTTTTTTCAGCTGCTTGGAAAATCTCAGGAATGGGTTGTCATCACACATGAAACTGAAGTGCTCCTGTGCCTCTGGGCTGCTGCCCCACAGGTCACGAAATGTGCCCAGTTCTATGGTCTCAAAGCAGGAGAGCTTTCCCTCTATGACAGATGCATTGCCCTCCAGGGAACCCTGGACACTAGGAGGCTGCTGTGTTTTGGAGGAAGAGGCTGGGAGTTGGGGGATTGCTACCGGCCTCATCCCCCATGTCCACTCTGCCTGGGGCACAGGTACCCCCTGACAGGGATGGAGCAAGGGTGTCCTGCTGGGAAGGGCTCTCCTGAGGCAGTCTATGTCATGTGCCAAGTTCCCCCCCCCCTTGTACATTCAAGAAAGCGGTTCTTTTCTTTGCAACAACCCCATTATCCACGTGAGGATACCCAAGAAATGCAATCACCCCAGGATGTATCTCTGAGCAATTTGTTGAACCTAATCTATACAACTGCTTCTGGAATCCCTCCTTCTGAGCCTGATCCCTTCTGAAGGTCCCATTTGGATGTGAAGCCACCTCTTTCCCCTACACCCCTTCTCTAGTTGGCCGGCCCTCCGCTCCCGATGCCCATGTCATGGGGGCATGGGGGCATGAGTTGCACCAGGTTCATCTGACTGTGAGAGCTCCTCTTCCATGCCCCCAACCAGCACCTGTGCATCTTGGCTATTCTCAGAGACTGAGGAGTGCCTGGGGAGAGTGGCCTCAAGAGAAGCAACACTTCTTCCATCTCAGGGACTGGAGCCCCACATCCCCAAGGCCCCTCCGTCTCCATCAGACGGGCCTCTGATCAGCCTGACCCACAAGGGACTGCCAAGAACAACGGCCACCCTCATCCCTGACAGTCTGTGTCTGCAGTTCCCTGGGAATGTCGCTGGGCTGGCTTTGGGGAAAGTGTTTGTGCTGCAGACATGGAGGGGCAGGGGAGGCAACAGTGGGTAGCAACAGGAGGAGAGTAAGGAAGGCAGAGTGGAGGACGGTGCTTTTTCGGGGGCACTCACCCCTGTGCTGCCCATGTGCCCCCTGCTCAAAGAGGTGGCTTTACAGAGAGGGAGAGATACTTTTACATTGAATGTAAAGGCAGAGCAGCTCAGAAGGGATGTCCATGAGAACCACAGTGAGCAGACAGGGTGCAGAGCACGGCTGCCTCTGTGTGCTTCTCTGCTGCTGGAGAACGTCAGAAACAACACGTGGGCATCTGTAGTGAAGCAGAGAGACTGGGGGAAATGGGAGCATGGAGCAGCCCGTTGGGGCATTGATGCCTGCGCACTAGTCAGAGCAGGACAGTAGAACCTGGATGGCTGCTCTTTCTGGGGACCTCTTGGCAAGCGCATCCCAGGATCATGGAAAGCACGAGACCATGTTTGGATGACTGGAGAAGCTGCAGTGAAGCAAGGAAACATAGAAACATGTTTCTATTTGTGAGTCGCCCCGAGGCTTCGGCGAATGGGGTGGCATAGAAGTCCCCTAAATAAATAAATAAGAAACAGAGAAATCAAGTGTGTCAGAGGAGGTCTCCCGGGCCATCTAGTCTGACCCCTGGCTCTAGCTGGCTCCACTCACAACATGCCTACCATGTGCATGTCTAGCCTGTCCTTGAACATTCTCACTGATGGGGCCTTGACCACCTCCCATGGAAGCCCATTCCATTCCCTTGGGGTCCTAACTGTCAGGAAGTACTTGGTGTCTCTCCCTGGGTTCATGAAACCAAACGTGCCATGAAGAAAAACCATGACAGGGTTCAACTTAAGCAAAATCACTGAGGCTTCTTCTGTTAGGCAACTCCACCCTCTTTCTCTCAAGTACATGTGACTAAAATTGCAGCCTTTGATAGAATCCCAAACACATTTACCTGGTGCTAAGCATAGTGGAACTTGCTTCTGAGCACAGGGTTATGCCCTTCAACTAAATTTCTGCTGGGAAGGGGCTTTTACAGTGCTGGCTTTGCATCCAGACAGAAGATTGTCCAGTCTGTAAAGAGTGTGGAGTTTTTTACTGGACACTGGAGCAGATTTTGGTGGAGAAGAAACATGGATTAGTGGCAGATGAGATGTTTGTTGGGCTTTGCAGCCCAGTGCACAGAAAATATGGCCATGGGACAGCTGCACAAGCCTGATATGGCAAGCCTTCTATAAGGCTTTGGGCATTGTTTCTTGTTCACTTGAAGTGGAAAGATGTGCCATGAAGCAGAATGTCCACACACACACATAAAACATGAGCACCAAGCAACCGCTACATATGCAGCAGACACATTGAGCCAGATACCAAATGAATTTGACAATACTCATCCAGAGAACTAACACAGGAGAACCACAAAACCAAAGACTAAGGATGTAACCCACCCAAGTCAAGCATTTGCAAATATGTTCCACTGAAAAAGATGGGGGATGTCATTTTAACAATGGAAGAGTATACATGTCTGCTAAGAAGTAAACTGGATGGCATTCAGTGGAGCTTAGTTCATTGTATGGAACAAGACTTCCATGTATGGCAAAGGACTGCATTCTAAGTGTTTGATGTGGATAATCTATGCCCCAAATTCTTTGTTTTCATCAAGAAAGATCAGAATTGGATGCACAAGAGCTTAAGTGTACTGATGCCCCATTGACTGAGTGGTGAATAGCATCCTAAAACATTACAAAACATTTTTGGAAGATTATCTTCTGGCTTAGAAAGAAGAAAGAACAAGTAGTAAATGGCATTTTTGAAAACAAACAATACGAGAAAGGAAACATACTTTTTTCCCTTTTCATCAAATTTTAGCCATGGAAGGAAATGAAAGATGAGTTAATGAGAATCACATAAAGGTGACCTGCTTTATAGTGGGCAAATGTCACAAGAGAAGGCTTCTGCTTTGAATAATTTCCACCCTTCTACCTGGAGGTTCCTTCCAGCTCCCCCAGAATCTGCTACCACAGTTTCTCCAGCCCTTCACAGCAGTCTTCAAAGGTGAACAGGGTAGCTACAGGAAAGAGTTATTTCCTGCTCATTTCACCAATGGGAGCCATTCCATCTCTTTAAAAACAGACCTACTTATTTCAGTGGCTAATAAATATTTAATGTTATAAAACATGGGTCCTCAAACTATGGCCTGAGGGCTGGATCCAGCCCACCATGCCCATTTATCCGGTCTACCTCAGAGGTTTTGGACTCGCCTGGAGAAAATGATCTCTGAGTGAGCCCAAAACCTCTGAGCCACCACAGGCGTTCTCTGAAACTGAGCAGAGAGAGAGCCGGCACATGCCCAAATTGTAACAGCTCAACTGCGCGTGTGCCGGCTCCCCCCACCCCCCCACCCCCATTGCACACATATACAGAGCAGGAATACAAAGCGGGAAACAGAAGGGAGGCAGGCAGAAGAGAAAGAGAGATGGAGATGAAGACAATGAAGAAACTACAAAAGGATTGAAAGTAAGTAAAATATAACTTTTAAAATCTATTTTTAATTATGCGAGCCCAGGGGTGGCCAGCCACGCAGCCTACTCCTTGTGAGAAAGCCACCACCTCGCCAAGCCACAGGGCACCCAGCTGTGCGGCCATCTCCTCGCGAGAAAGCCACCACCTTGTTGAACCATGGGGTGGCCAGCTGTGCGGCCTTCTCCGCCCAAGCAAGCCGCTACCTCACCACACCCGCACCTGCCGCACCCGTGCCTACTGCCTCGCCAGCCCACGCCTGCCGCCTTTCAACTGGCCCCCTGTTGAAAAAGTTCGAGGACCCCTGTTATAAATGTTCAAAGTGAAATTCATCAGTGCACATCTCAAAAATAGTTCTGAAGACAACTTTCCCTCACTTTGCAATGGAAACCATGGACCTTGGTTTGGGAGGTGGGCCCAAGAAATGTATTAAGAAAGGGAAATTGATGTGTTTGTGGAATGTGTATTGAGGCCCTGGATTATTTTTAGCCTGAAAACTGTTGTGTCCTGCTATGAAGAGGCTGACAAGAGTCCTGTCACTCTCTTCAGCTGACATGCTATAGAGAGTCCATCGTTTGTTTTTATTATGGCAACACTTAAACAAAGAATGGTGAAAACCAGCAGTCCTGCTTTCACCAGTGGTAATGGTGGTGGTGGCGGTGATGATGATGATGATGCAGTAGTTTAGCAAACAATAAACATCAGACAATCAAAGTTAAGCAGACTCTTCTGCAGAATCACTGTGTGGATGATCTCACCAGCTCCAAATTAAAATTTATTGCAGGGACATGCTATCAGATTGATTTTCACTGGAGAATGAAATCTGGGAGGCACCCAGACAACAAAGTGTGGTAGTAATGGGTGACTTCAATTACCTTTATACAAAATGGATAAGAGTGTGTTCTGGTCTGGTAAAATGTCTAAATACCCTAAGTAACTATGCCTTAGAAGAGCTGACAAGAGAGAGGTAATCCAGTCCTAAGTGGTGTTCAGGACCTAATGTAAGAGTTGTTGAACAGGTTGAAAAAAGAGGCCATGGTCATATGAAATGTAATTTATATCTTGCCAAGCAAGTCCAACATACTCATGTTTAACTTAAGAAGAAAAAAGTTATTGTATAAGGGGACCAGTAAAAAGGAAGATGAAATGCAATGTTAAGAAGTCAAATCTTTCCAGAATGCTTAGGAGTTGCTCAAAACCACAATAATAAAATTGCAAATTGAATGTATATGAAAGGTCAGGGGGTAACTAGCATGTTTAACAAGCAATGTCAATGAAGGTATCAGAGAGAAGAAACCTTTCTTCAGAAATGAGAGTTTTACCCTAATAAGGAGAACAAAAATGAACACAAATATGCACAAAAGAAATACAAACAGACAATAAAGGATGCAAAAGAGAATTTTGAGAAGCATATTACAAATTATTGCTTGATGATCAGGAGAAAAAAAAAACAAGTTATGGAGGTAGTTGGATGACAAAGGAGTTAAAGGAGTACTAAAGGAAAGCAAGGAGGTTGTAGAGAAGCTGAATTGTTCGCATCTGTTTTTCATTGCAGAAGATATAGGACAGAAACCTGTGCCTGAACTGATTTTTTTTTTTGGGGGGGGGGGAACAGAGGAACTGAGATAGATAATAGTTATAAGATATGCAATTGTAGATCTTTTGAAAAAACAAAAAACAACTCACTAGGTCCAGATGGTATCCATCTAAGAACTTTTAAAGAATTCAAATATGAAATTGCTAACTTTCCAGAAAAAAATATGTAGCATTATTCTAAGACGAGTCTCTGTGCCAGACAACTGGAGAGGAGATCCAGGAAGGTTGCAGAAAATTACAGGCTGCTTAATTGATTAGTTTAACATTCATTAAATAATTTAATGTTTGCTCCTCATTAATTTGGTGGAGATACAATTGAAGTTACAATGATCACACATGTAAAAGGAAAAGACTTGCTGAAGAAGATTTAGGCATTAATTAATGTTAGGATGGAATGAAGCCTTTCAGAATCTGCCCCTCCAGAATCCGTGGACTTCCTCTCTTGCTCAGCCCAGCCCAGCCCTGCAAAGCGAGCAGAGCCAAGAGGAAGTCTGCAAACGCTCACAGACCCCAGCAGTGCAACTGGCAACCTTCCCCTGCCGCCATTCCCACTGGCCAACCTTCTTTCCTGCTCCCTGCTAGCACCACCCGTGTCCTGTTTTGAGAAACTTGATTGAACTGAAAGGGAAATCACTGAATTGGCTTTTTCTGAAGGCTTTGTTAGTACCTTTCCAGACGGGACATCTGAAAACATCTCAAGAACCAGTGTGGCGTAGGGATTAAGAGTGCCAGGCTGGGATGTGGGAAATCCAGGTTCTAGTTTCTGCTCAGCCATAGAGCTCACTGGGTGACTTTGGGCCAATCACAGACTCTCAAACTAACCTAACACACAGGGTTGTTGTTGTAAGGATAAGACTGAGAGGAGGAGGAGAATTATGTAGACCATCTTGAATTCCTTGGAAGGAAAAAAGGTGGGATAGAAATGTAATAAATAAATACATAAATAATATAGGAAAGCAAAACAGGACCCTGTAATAATATTTTATTCACTAGTGTTTTCATATGGAAACATTTCTTTTGGCCAAATAAGTATGTATTTGTAGGTGTTGCTAGAAATATTGTGTCCAGACTGCTTAGAATACTGCCGTCTGAACTATTTTATCAACCTGATTTGAGACTTTTAATTTTTGTTAAGGAATACGGCATGTCTAATCTGAACAATAACCACTTTTATTAAACCCTTGGCCAGAAAAGGAAGAGGAAAATTTTGTCATGGCAAGGAATATTAGCACATGGAGGTATTCAGTGTCCGAACACCTTAGTAAGGATTTGGTGATTCTTTTATAGAAGCTTTTAATTTGCTGCTTCTCCATGATTGTAGAAGTATTGTCTGCCATGACGTTGGTAATGGCACAACCATTCTAAATAGAAAAATGAGGCAAATCTATAGGAAATTGTTGTCTTTAAATTAGAGGGCTCCTTCCCTGCATGTTTTTGTGAAGGGGCTTCTCCATGCTGTTAATTATAGCTGAGCCAATGCAACCTTGCTTCTTTATTACTTTGGACACCAGTTTTTGTATCCAAAACTGCATTCCAGATTCATTTATTTTCAGCTCCTTTTGAAAACACATCTGTGTTGTTCTGAAGCTATTGTTCTCTGCACCATTTTCCTTCTCCTTCTCCAGCCTCATTTTGCCCACAATGCGTACAAAAATAGACACAGACTTCTATGGGCAGGGGGCTGGTGAAGGCTTGCAAGGAAGGATGGAAATGAGAGGGAAGGAAGCTAGTGGTGAAAAAATGGGGGCTGAATGGGGTTCAGCTGGACAAATTTGCTCATTCCCACCCTTCCCCTGGCTCCTCCTGCATTCTTCTAAATGACTTGAGTGGGAGAAAGCGAAGGCCGTGGAAGGGGCTCCTGGATAGAGCCTTGTCTTCTACCAAGGAGTCCCAGTGTCTCCAGGGAGATGAGGCACTGTCACTATGGACAGTGTTCTTGGGTAGGTGTGATCAGGCAACTGCTGAAGACCACTGACAAAGGTCGCCTGGAGCTGATCATCCTCTTCACTATTGCAACCAGTCACTCACTGGCTGCGTTCACACATCATAAGACGTCATGGTGATTTGTTACACTTGTCGGTCGGTCATTTTGTCTGGACCCAGTCGTGTGATTTCTGTTTGGTACCTTTATTTTCCTGAAACCATGGAGAGAATCAACAGTCAGTTTCCGTGCTTCACTACAGCTTCTCCAGCTGTCCACACCTGGGATCTCCATTTTACCATTGTTGGTATGGAAACACCATACAGCCCCTTGGAAAGAGTGACTGCAGAAGTGGTGACTCAGCAGTCAGTTATTGATTACCCTCTGCTTTGTAGCAACACACACACCATCACTCACTGTATTCCTATTGGCCAAATGTCGTGCCCATCTCCCTGCTTACATGTGCAAACAGAGAAAAAGCAGGTAAAGGCATGGAGTGAGAAGGGGGGAATTGCCACAAAAATGTTTATCATGATTTAATAAAAGTTCCTTTGGGGGCTGGAGTGGCTAGGAAGTGTTGCAGAGATACAGGTGCACTCAGAAGGGGGAAGAGGGAGAACCCACCTCAGAACTTCAGGGAACCAAGCAAGATGAGGTTGCTTAGGTCCATGGGGAGCAATAAGGTTTTTTTGCTTGACCATGGCTTATTTTATTCAGGCTTGGGTTCAGGTGACACAATGAGTCATGGAGGGTTCATTAAACCCTATGTCAAGAAAAACCGCCCTGCAGGAAAAGGGCTGGGTTGAGACAATATGTTGAACCACCATGGCTTAACACGTTGTCTGAATCTGCCCAATATAACAAAACATCTGGCTGCGAATATCCAGGCTACTGCTCCTGGGTTGCACTGTAAAAGCCGTAATTTCTTCCTTCCCTAGTCCAGGAAGATTTACAACACTGCTAAATGTAAACACCATCAAGACAATCACTAGCAAGGGAGCTTGTTGCCAGATGGTGTCTGAGGTATTTTAAAGCAAACTGTTAACCTTTTTAGCATTAGCCTCACAAAACAATCTCTTGGGTCACTTTTAGGGTTTTTTCCCCCTCCCTAGCAGAGCCCTTTTGCCATCATTGTCATCTACTGGCAAAATCAGCATGTGAAACTTTCCCAGCATGATGATGCAGTGATGAGGAAATGTCACCTGATAAATTTCTGCCTGTTGTGTAGCTGGTAACTCTACTTGTTTGTCCAATGTAGGAAGAAAACCTACTTATTTCTTTTTGCTTAACATTTATTATATAAAATTAAGTGTAGAAAGGTGTATTCACTTACTACAGAAAGGTGTAAGGCACTTACTGGGAATCACAAATGACAGAAATAGACACAAACATCGTGTTGAATTTGCATTATGCACACAGTAACAAACTCAGTGACTGGGTTTGCACAACATGACAACCAGCTCTTTGGTTGGCTGTCATGTTGTGCAAACTTACTTGTAGACACTGAGTATTAGTACTTACCATGGTTGGCATGGTCTGTAAAATTTCTAGGAATTTTAGAACAACACACATAGTATTAACTATTAAGGGGAACATAACTACACTTAACTACTTACATATTATTTTGATTATTTTGATTATTATGATCATTGTATCCCACCTATTTTACTTTTCTTGCAAGGGACCCAAGGTGGTGTGTGTGGTCTTCCCCCTCCTGCTCATGTTATCCTTACAACAACCCCGTGAAGCAGATGAGGCTGAGAGCCAGTGGCTCGCACAAAGTCACTCACTGAACTCTGCAACTGAGTGGGCACTCAAAACCCAGTCTATGCCATACTGGCTCTCACACGCAATGAAACACATCCAAAAATATCACAGAGGCCAAACTTGTCTGTCTTTCTTGGAATCACAGGTAGGATTGGGTCATACCCATTTGGTCTAGCAATGTACTGACTGGATCTGTAGGACACACACGTTGCTGACACACATTTCTCTCACCTCCAACTGTATTTCCCTCTTGAAAGAGGAAACATAACGTGATTTCAGTCAACTTGCCCCCATTCCAATGAATTTGTTGTTGCATTTGGGGGTTACTGGTGACCACTCACACATTACCAAAAAAAAAATAAAATAAAAAAAGGAAAGGCATCATCAGGAAGAAAAGAGATGCACATAAAATTTCCATATGCTAAATCAATATACAGTGGTACCTCGGCTCACAAATGCTTCAGTTCATGACCAAATCGGGTTGCGAACAGAAATTCAGAAAAATGTTGCCTCACGTCACAAACTCCACATCAGGTGATGATCACGATTGCACCCATCTTCCCTGCACAAGCGCAACCACAATTGAGCTCATTGGGGGAGAGGGCTGTGATCGTGTTCGGGGATGGGGAGATGGCCACGATCTTTGTTGTTCTTTGTCGCTTTGCCTCACATTTTTGTGATTAAAAAAAATAGTTACAGAACAGATTAACCTTATTTACATTGAACCTTACGGGGAAATTTGACTTGGCTCACGACCAATTTGGGTTGCAACCAGAGTCATGGAACAGATTAAGTTCATGAGCCAAGGTACCACTGTATAGGGATGCAAAGTTAAAAATAGTATAATTGAAATAGCAATCAGTACATCTTACCATGTGGGAAAAATTATGGTCATGTGACATGTGTGCCTACTCAGACCTGATTCATAAAACATGACAAGCCAGACTAAGGGTTCGGTATAGGTGGTTTCACTATATGTTGTTGCTGAATCATGGATTGTGTCATTGTGTGAACCCAGCTGCATTAACAACCCATAATTTGTTTAAAAAACCCAACAACCCAGAGTTCACAACAAGCCATGGATTCTCTTCATGAATTGTTCATGGTTAACAAACTATGGTTTATTACCATGGCTGTGTTCATAGAATACAACCACCATGATTCAGCAAATGCTCACAGCTGAATGCCAAGTCACACTGAATCCATACTCAACACACACTCTGACTTGTTGTGTTGTGTGAACCCAGCCTCAGTCTGCTTTCCAGGTGTGAACTGCTGATGAACAACTTCAAGGGCCTTGTTCTTAAATATCCCCAAACGGGGGCATGATCTGTACAGCAGGTCACAGGGCACCACAGCACAGACATGTGGGGGGTGGCAGTGGCACCTAGACATTCCCCGTAATTTGTACATAGGTCCCAGTTCTCCATCATGCTGTGCTTCAGATATAAATGTAAATATAATGGTTAAGCACATAAAAGACAAGGGATCATACTGGAGCTTTGAGGCCATAACTTCAGTTTAAAACAAACAATAGTTTGTTTGCAGTTCTAGTTTGTGGCTAGACGAGTGGCTGAGTGTTTGTGTGCTTTAAAGGGTAAATTAAGAACAGAATTGGGTTGTTCAGAGGAATCAGAACAAGAGAGGCTGCATGTTCCCTCTTGGGCATCAACACGGCACAAATTGTGTGACATGCTAACCAAGGATGGGCAACTTGTGGCCTGCAACTTCCACAATCCCTCATCACTGGCTATGCTGGCCAGGCTAAAAACTGCCTAGCAAGCTGCTTGGCTTTGGAGAAGGTCAAACAAACCCCATCCTGGCAAGAGCAGCTGGGTACCTTTAAGGCTGGCCGAGGCAGGAAAGTGCAAGCAAGGAAGAAGTGAAAGGAGTTATGTGGCCTGCTAGTCATGCGCACAAGGCTCGACTGGACATTATCAGATTCTAATCAAACCCGACAAGGTACAACTGCCTCAAAGCTGACAAAGGGGGTGAAATTGATCGGGGTACTCATGCCTCACCCTGTAGAGTAATTTCTCTCCAATACTGCAGTGTCTTATGAATCTCTTCAGCCTGCACTGATGAGACTGGCTGCTGCCATCGCCATCATCAAGTACTCCTTTAAGTGGCATGCTGATGTTCCGATCACTCAGGCAAGCTTCCTTCCCATTGAAATCATGGGCTCCTTGCTCACCAGTGTGAGCTGCCTTCACTAGGTTCTTGGCTTGCCAGAGCAGGGGTCCCTTCTGAAATCACTGCATGCCTTGCCTCCCAGAAGAAAGACTCCACTGAAATTGGCATGCAGTTTGTTTTGAGAAGCGGTGCTGGGCACAGCTGCCTGGATCTTCTTGATCACCTGGGCATTTTTGTCACAGCTGTCACCTGGATTCATGGCTCTTCCGTGGGCTCCATTCAAGCAAGAGGTTAAGGCTGATCTCCTAGGGAGAAAGGCAAACTCACAATCAAATCATCTGCAGCAAACACAGAGAGCGAAGTTACTAGATGGTTTGCCCATCTCTCCCACCCAGTTTTTACCCACTAGGCGGAGAGCAACTTGGCTGGCTAGGTCAGCATCTCTTGCAAAAGGACACAACCCCCCTTCAGCCCTGCTTTAAAAGGGGCACATTCTTCCAGTGCCAACTCTAGTCCAAAGTTAAGGTTCTCCCCTCCATCTATTCTACAGCATTAAGTCGTATAAAGCTCTTGGACACTTGTTTAGTAGTGTCTCCTCCACTCCTTGCATCCTCTCTTTTGCCAGGGCAGAGGGAGAGGTAGTATTCAGATAATTTAGCTCTAATCTTTGACATGTCTCTGGTCAGAGCACCAGCCACTTTGTGCAGGCCTGCCTTGGCATTCCAGTAGTATAGGACCCCTTTTTTGGTTCAGTTTGTCCCCAGTGTCCCCTTCCTGGGCTCATGGGTGTTCAGGACAAAGTTCTCTGAGTGCTTGGCTTGTGGATTTTTCAAAGGCAAGGGGCCATCAGAGACACATGCAAGTTCTCTGCGAGTCATGGTGATGGAATGCTGAATACAGCCAGATCACAACCCCTTTCCCATTAGAATAGCTTTCCTTCCAAGTCATTCATTCCAAGCCACTCCTGAACATTCTCCTTGATCCTTCATTTCCTACTCCCATTGCAAAAAGAACAGTTCATGCATGTCCCCAGATTTATTTTGGACTTTGGAATCAGCCTCTTCAAGAGCATAGCTAAAGAGTGCAGTGCTCACTGAAGGCAAATAGGTTGAACATTATGCTTGCTTTTGTTTTTAATCCAATTGTTCCAGCCAGTTAATTTCCCCCAAACAAATTGTGCATTTTAAACCTCCCTGACGGGCTGTGGGAATGCTGTGGACATAATCTGTCTTGACTTCAGCAAAACTGTTGGGAAAGTGCTCATGAGATCCTAATGAGCAAACTAGCTAAAAGTGGGCTAGATGGAAGAGCAATCAGGTGGATCCGCAGCTGCCTACAGAAGTGGACTCTGAGTGCTCATCAATGGCACCTTCTCAAATTTGGGAGAGTTAATGGGTGTAGTACTGCAGGGTTCAGTCCTGGGCCCAGTACTCTTCAACATGTTTTTTAATGATTTGGATGAGGAAGTGCAGGGAATGATTATCATATCTGCAGATGACACAAAATCAGGTGGGATAGTTAATACCTTGGAAGACAGAAACAAAATTCAAAGCAATCTTGATAGGTTGGAGCACTGGGTGGAAAAGAACAGAATAAAATTTAATAGGGACCAATGCCAAGTTCTGCACCTAGGAAAAGGAAACCAAATGCATCATTGCAAGATAGAGAACTCTTGGCTCAAGAATACTGCAAGGGAGAAGGATTTGGAATTGTTGCAGATCACAAGCGGAATATGTGTCAACAATGTGATATAGCTGCAAAAAAGGCAAATGCTATTTTGGGTAGCAGTGTCACTGCCAAACTGCAGGAAGTACTGTTCCCCTTGACTAAGCACTGGTTAGGCTTTATCTGGAGTACTGTGTCCAGTTCTGGGCACCACAGTTTAAGAAAGATGCAGACCAACCAGAAGAAGACTGAGGGGAGATATGATAGTGCTCTTTAAGTACTTGAAAGGCTGTCATATAGGGGAGGGCTAGAATATCTTCTCTATCATCTCAGAATACAGAATAACAGGCTCAGGTTACAGGAAGTCAGATTTCAGCTGAACATCAGGGAGGCGGGGGGGGGGGGAATCCTGACTATTAGAATAGTACAGCAATGGAACCAATGATCCAGGCAGGTTGTGAGTTGTCCCTCACCTGAGGCATTCCAGGTGCAGCTGGGCAGCTATCTGAGAGGGATGGTTTAACTTGGAGTCCTACAGAGGGTTGGACCTGATGGCCTTCTTGGCCCCTTCCAACTCTACTATTTTATGATTCTATGATTCTACTCTTACACTAAACCAAAAACAGTCCACCAGTCATATACTGTGGCCTGACAATTGTTTGGTGATTCTGTTTCGTAGTCCCAGGTAGGCAGCAATCATTATCAAGTCCCTGACAGAGCCTAATACAAGCATCCAGGTGTGTTTTCAACTTAGTAAGATACAAATTAGGCAAGTCTATCATAGTAGACCAAACCCTAATTTAAAAGAAATATAGTAATGAAATATTATATCTGGTGTAGAAATAAGAAGTAATTAGAATTCTGTATGAAGATCTGAATGAATGTCATTGCCAAGGGCTTCTGTGCTACTTAAAAAATGGTACAGTCATTATTTACCATGGGGTAGAAATATGCACCCTTCATTTCCAGCAATGGACACCATGACACACGCAGGGAGCCTTTCTGGCTAATGGGACAGGATACGAAGCTTGGAAGGAAGGAAGGAAGGAAGGAAGGAAGGAAGGAAGGAAGGAAGGAAGGAAGACCTGGTGTGTGTGTGAAGAAACGCCTCTGTGGGTTAGTTTCCCCATGGGCGTCAGTCAGCACTTTAAAAATGCAAGCTGTGGGGGCAGGGGAGAACAGCACTGCAGCTTGCCATTATGTGCAGACCTGGCCAGGGTGGGTTGTTAGCATGACTAACACGCCAACCACAGCCTGTTTTCTGTGTGGGAGTGGTGTGCACACACGATCCTACGTCACTCCATTTTATCCTCAGGAAAACCCTGATTATGCTGAGAGTCACTGACTGGCTGAGAATCACTCTGTGAGCCTTATAGCGTGTGGGGACAAAAGCTCAGTTCTCCCACGTCCCAGTCCAGCACTCCCACCACCGCACCACACTGGCTCAATAGCACAGATCAGACTCACAATTATGATCAGCTAATGTCACTGCTTGTTGACTGCTGTGAGGAGGCAACAGCCCAGAACAGCATTTTTAAAATGAAAAATAATTAGGCTTGAGAACCTGACTGGCAGCTCCTGCTTTCTAAGTATCCTTTAATAGTTCAACACTGGCTCTATCATTATGGTTATATAATGCTTATTACTAAGCATTTCAGCACAGTAAAGTGATAGGAATTTATCTGTTGTATATTGGTCATCACAAAGTGCCAGAATTCAGCTTTTAGGAGCTCAGCTTTCAGTTTCCAGTTGTTCAAAATTACAATTCCATGAGCATGCATAGTATTCTCTTGGCCTTAAAGGGCATCTAACTCCATAACCCAGGAACATCTACTCACTATCCACAATATGGCAACAGGAGAGAGCACAGATATGCTGCAGAAGCTGCTTAAGGAGCCTGTATTTCCAGATAATTCAAGATGTGAACCATTTTATGTGCTCTGGGCAAAATTCCCCAAGGTTCCCACTCAGTTTGACCAGGTAATAAAACTTTATCCTGGCTCCAGGTATGGTGATCATGCAGACCATAATGGTGAGCCAACGCTAACTACAGAGGTCTCTCAAATGAATGTTTATTCAGTGAAACTCAATGTCACACAACCTCTTGACTCTTATTGTGGTCTTCTGTAGCACCCCATAAGATGTGTAGGAGAGGAGGAGTTTCCCAAGCTCAAAGACAAATCACCATTCCTCTCATGAGCCCTGGTCAGCATATCCAGTGGTTAGGGATTATGGAAGGGTTGTTCAAAAAATGGGGATTGCACTAGATTTCCTAGCCCTGTACTAAAGAGTCACAACTGAGGAAGCAGGATAGAAACAAGTTATCTATTTTGTAAGTCTATCTGGCATACTTCCTGTGAGTTTCCCATAACTGAATAAGCTACTCCTAGAGTGTACTCTTTTAATAGCTAAAACCTTCTCCTAAATTCAAATTCAAATGTGCTAATCTTCCATTTGAATAACCAACAATTTGAAGCATATGATTGGTGTAAACATATCAGCTCATTACTTTTGGATGTCTTGAGGAAAAAGAATTTTCCAATTATTCCCTTACTGGATGAAAGATTCTGTTATGCCATTTCTCTCTTTTGAAATATAAATCTAAAGCAAAACACATTATGAGAGCAGATTCGTCTCAGCAAAGAGCTTTATAAGTGAAGAGTGCCTTTGGGCACATCACGTCTGGGAAGTAAACATTTATTTATTATTATATAACCACTTAGAATATGAGATCATCTTGTAAGTCTTTGTGGCTGTGTCAGAAATACTAGGCTTCGTCTTGGCTCTGTTGAATTGGCACTACATAAAAGTGGAGAAGGATGATTCGCCAGTTTCACTTCGGGCTTTTCTCACCACTCACGAGAGAGCAAATATATCTGCTTATTAAAAGAAAAAGCTCAACAGCAGCCAACAGGAATCAAAATATCAGTCCACACATCAGGAAAAACAAATACAGATTAGATGGGCAATAAGGGTTGAATTAAGGTACTTCTCTGCATAAGGTACTGTGATTATGTCAGCCCTGGTTCAAGTGGATTCTTAGAATTGTTCCACAAAAGAAAAAGCAAAACAGAAGGTGTGTATATTAGTCATGATTCCATTTTTCTTGCTTCTTCTATAACCAAGTAGGCAGGATTCAGATCTCATCCATGGAAAGATCCATGAAATTGAAATGTCATCTGGGACCCACAGAGCTAGTATAAACAATATTCCAACCCCATTTTAAAGCAGAAGGTGTATTCATCCATGCCTTATATTTTAGACTCCACATCAGTGCTCTTCCAGAATCTTCCTGTCCATCTTCTGGCTCTGGCTTTGAACATGATCCAGCTGTTCTTTGACACTTCTCTTCTGCAAAAATAATGAAGAGCCCTGTGAGACCTTAAAGACTAATGAATTTATTCTGGCACAGATTTTCATGGATTATAGTCCACTACATCAGATGCATGATGTCCTATACAGAGTTTCTAGTTTTTATGCCATACATAGAGGGGGGACAGGGGAGAATTGTAGGGTCTTTTATACAGTACAAATGGTGGTCCATATGTACATATACAGTACATCAGAAGTACTTGATCCTGCCTACTCTTAGAAGCTTAGCAGGTTTCAACAAGAATACTTTTTTCTTCATTGAGATCTACCATGCTCAAGAGTGTGGGCTGCAGAAGACTTCTGCAGAAGCTGCAGATATCCTCATTTGTCACTCATGCATGAAAACCTCAGCAATTCTTGCTGCTGCACACTAGCAAAGAATCAAGGTTTCACGCACGGGCAGGGTGTGCGAAGCACCAACTCAAAACTCCATGTCAGAAAGCCTGCTCGGGATTCCAGAATGTTGTCCCCTCTGGGTGTTGCTGCTCCCCACCCCCAACTAGAACAGTCACCAAGACTCAACCAAAAACAGTATTTTAAAGGTCAGTAAAACAATGCAGACTTCATTTAGCTCTGCCCTGATTTGCTGCAACTATCTTTTCTCTGAGGTCTAAAATTTCTCAACAGGCTGTTTCACTCGGAACTTTCCTTTTCCTCACCCTCACTTCTGAGAGCTGGATGAGCCATGGGGAACATCTGGAACAGCAAGGAAGGGAGGACTGTGTCCTAGCACAGAGGGAACGGTAAGATGGCAATGCTTCCTCCATCCATTTGGCAGGGGCCAACACTCTCTTTCCTCCCAAAACCATTCTACTTGGTGGAATAAGGATTATGCAATTTAATATAAGAATCAGTACTGATTATGCTAATATTCCTCTTCCTTCCTTTTCTTATTGCACTCTGTCCGTTAGACAGCATAGCACCATTTTAAAGGATAACCTGCCTTGATTGATTTGACAATATGTTGGACTTTAAATGTACCAATCAATTGAAAGTACCAGTAGAATGTGCTCATCTACTGTCTCTGAATGGTTCCTTTCCTGATGTGCCTCTTTAAAAGACAAGAGCACCGAAGATCCATGGTGCAGTTATGCTTAACCTCAGCTGAAGGCCTAGCGCAAGGGTGGCCAAACAGAGGCTTGGGGGTGCATGTGGCTCTCTGAGTTTGTTTTGTGACTCGCCACTCATCACCTGGGGTGCCCAAGGGCACCCTCCTTCCACCCGCCACCCAGCACTGCCACCTGTGTGTGTCCTCTCACCACCTGCCACCACTTGCCTGCAGGTGCCCTCTTGCAGCTCTCAGATATCTAACATTTACCATATCTGGCTGTTCCGGTTTGGGCACGTCTGGAAAACTTGGCTGGAAAACTTGAGGCTGTTTGGGTGCTACCAGAGTACATCATCCTTGACTACTGGATATGTTTGATGGAGTTGATGGGAGATGGAGTTCAATGCACCATCTAGAAGGTCCTCCATCCCTGGAACCATCTAGAGATTCATGCATTTCTCTGTCCTGGATGCAGGATGCTTTCAATAGCTCCAGGTTATGCTATACAAGACCAAGCTTGTATAGTCTTGTATGGGGCATGAGGCATCTATTGTGCATTCATGATTCCTTATTCACAGCTGTTTGTGGGTTCTCCAGATGACATTGTGACCCAGTCAGTTTTATCTCTTCTTATGGTGGTTGATTTTGTTTTGTTTTTGTGATGTGGAGTGCTTTATTATTGTTAGTCATTGTGGTCATTTTTGAAGAAAAGGCAAGGTACTGGACAAATAATAAGGTACAACAACTATTGCAGAGAAATCACACTTCCTCCAGCCCTCAAATAGCAAGGTTTTGTCACTCCACAATTGCCATCACCCTCCATCTGCTGTTTGTTTGTTTTGTACACACATACCTCTGGGTTGTCAGATGGAGTATAAAGTTTACAGTGAAAATGCTGCTTGGGCAGTGATTACACAACTGTTGTGGGGAGATTTTGAAAAGTGACTATAATTGACCATTTGCATTCTTCCATCATGTCTGCACAGATAGAATAGGCAGATCAGGAGTGAGCTGCTTAGCACTGGAGGCCAAAAATGATCCTCCTGAGGTCCCAGAATGGTCCTCCAGGATTCCCCAGGAGCCTGTAGTCCCGTTACTGGTCAGCCACATTTCTTCAACCACCAATCATTTGATGGACTCTGAGCTTTTGTGCAGTCTCTACCCATTTTGAAAAGTTGAAATGCTGCTTCCGAGACTACCACACACCAGCACTGGTGGTCCTGCCCCCTTTGCCTTCATCCTGCCTGCTACTGGAATGAGGTACAGAACTTCTCTGAAATTGAATTCAGCCTTTAGGCTAAAAGAGATTCCCTACTACTAAAACAGATTAGATCAGAAAATCATTAGAAGCAGAGGGATCTCCTGCTGAATGTTATTAATCTGCTGGTGGATAATTCATATATCTTTCCTTAATGCAGAGAACATAAGCAATGCTCCTTCAAGTTCAAGGACAGCCTCTTGCTTCTTTTTCATTTTTAGTTTTTCCTTTAATTTTCATTTGTAAAGGCTTAGTTTTTAAAAGGCTGGGCATTTTCTATAGACCTCTGTATGCACCATTTGCATGTAGGGACCTCATGTGCAGCCAAGGGAAAGGGGGCGCCTCTGACCTCTCCCCAACATTTCACTCCTGGACTAGAAGTCCTGCACACATCCCCCACATGGGAATGACGCACTTATAGGACTAAAGCCTCTTTTTCTTGCTTGTCTGCAAGTTTGACTGACAAATTTTTGCAAGGAAGAAATCCCACTCCCATTCCTGAATGTATAGCCTATCATATGTATCCCAATATAGTGCACTGAAGACTTGAAGATTTCTATACTAGGCTGTTAATTGGCTGTTAATCTGCTATATCTGAGTTTAGTTTTTGTCACAAAACTGAGATCCAAGCAGTATGCTAGAAGCATTTCCTTTTCCTACTTCTCCCTAACCCTAACCTGTAGGTGGCACTGTGGTACAGCTTAACACCACAAATATGCAAGAAGAAATCCCACTTTCTTTTGCTTTTACAATTAAAAGTAAACAAAGATGAGTGGGAAATAATAAGCAAAAAACAAGTGCTTTATTTAGAAAATCCCTTGAGGAGGAGGAGGGCTGTGGAAAGAAAGAGAAATCAATTGAGGGTATTTTGGAAGATCAAGTAGCAAAGTCCTTTATCACTCATCCCAGTCAATACGATGGACAATACTTCCTATTTCTACTTCGGTTCCTCTGTCAACACGATTCAAAAATGGAAGCCTCATCAGGTTCCCATTCCGTATGTTTACCTGTTGCCAGAATAGATTATTTTCTCTTAAGCACCATCAACAGAAATAACCTCCCACCCAGGTGTTATTATCATGCAGAGCTCTCACTTTATTTGCATGCGTTCAGCTATTAGCTCCGAACTCAGTGATTTTAAGTTTAACAAGCAAAATATGTATCATGGCAAAAGGCTGGTCTGTCTATAGGTCTAATGAATTAGGACGGCTATGAAATAATTTTGGTAACATAATATACTTTAGTCCTGTTCCTGAAACAGGCCTGAATATTACCACCTGAATTTTAATCTGTATCAGGGCCCCATGTACATTCTCCGTGGGCAGAAGGTGTGCTTGCTATAACATCACTGAATTACACTCAAATAAGCCATATGCTTTTGTTGGATTATGTTTCCCTCCAACCAGTCATGCTGGCCAGGTTGGGACTACACAGTAAGCCATGCATGGGCAGCTATTTAGGGAAATGGCACCTGGCACACAGCATGGCTTAAAGGAGGCACCTGGCAGCCACCCCCCTCCTGCTGCTGCTCCTCCTCTCGTTCCCTTTCCTGTTTGCCAGGGTCAGGCAGTGTCCTTGCTACCTAGCAGCTGTCACTCTCCCCTCAATCTCTTTCCCTCTGGAAGGGCTCCTTCCACATAGCAAGCAATGTGTCCCTGATGAGAAAGCCCTCAGCATCGCTTGTGTGGTCCGTAGTGAAACCTTACCCAGAATGCCTAACTCTGAGGAAGGACCCCTTGCAACAAGGCATGTGGGCCAGGCAGACTCTCTGCAGAGTGCTCCCAACCACCTCTTCTCCTGTGGCAGTTCCCAGAGGGGCTTCGCAGAGAGCCTGCCCACCCCATGGCCAGCTCTGATGGGTTCTCAAATTGAGGTTCCAGGTGGACAGGCTGCATTCTGGAGAGCTGTGCCAGGCCAGCTCTGGAACTCTGGGCCTGAACAGCTGTGGCAGGTGCTCTCCAGCTGCAGCTGAGCACCCAGCAATGGTCAGAAGGAGAGCCTCCCACCCAGAGCCAGGCATTGGCCTGCCAATCCAGACAGTTGGAGTGCTGGGACACACAGGCATCCCAGCAGCTGCAGCTGCAGCAAAGGGTGTGCAACTTTCATTTGGTGCCTCCCAGAATTTGGCAGCCAAGGTGACTGCCTGGTTTGCGCCTGAGAAATGGCCTAGTTTTCTCCTAAAGTATAGGGACTGGAGTCTCTATATCCCTGCCTTAATGCATCCATATCTCTGAAAGTTTGCATTATTTAACCAGAGAAGCATGCTTTTTTTCACTGTGACTAGATAAAGTGAATTCCTTCCCCTCACCAAAAGAAATTATCCAACCCCCTTGCAAACCAACAGGAAAAATGCAGTCCTCTTCCAAGCAATTCCAATTCTCTCCTCAAGCACCAATTCCTACTTTCCCAGCTTGGAGACCTCCATAACAGAGAGGTCTGACCAAATTGGGTGGGGGGGTGCTGGGGACACCACATCCAAGATCTCTATGACCATGCACTCTGTGTCCATCAAGGAACTGGGAAGTAGGAACCAACTGGTTATGAGCCTCTTCTGTGGAGCCTCTTCTGTATCATGATCACTGGCATTAGAGACCACAAGGTTGCCAAACCAAACATTCAGTCTCCTGGTTAATCTTTACCCATCGTTCAAGATCTCCCCACTCTCCATATTGATCTTCCCAGAATGCTTCATAAGTCCTCATAAACAAACAAACACTATACAAGGTGTCATTTCCTTCACTGGCAAAGATCTTCAGATAAAACATTGTTGGCAAGAGGTGAAGTTTTTCTTCTACTATTTCCTGCTCCTATTTGTGGTTACTGTGTGTCGTGACTTGGCAGAACTCATTAAAATGACAGCATGTGAATGTGGCTTTTTAGAGTATTATTTGGCCAAGCCTCCTTGAATGGATTTTCTTTTATAACTGACACCATTATCAATGCGAAGAAACCAATCTCAGCAACTTTGTTTTGCAGTGCCATATCTTGCAACCTTTAACATTCTGTTCAGTGAGGGGAACAACTGTCAGGCATGCCGTAAAGTTTACCAAGTCTGTCATAGCCTTTTAAATAAAAGCAGCACAATAGGAGCAAAAATAGCATGACAGAAGTGTGCTCTTTCAGGAGACACATCAAATAAGTGTGGGCAACTCTACTTGGAAGTGACTCCCATTGAGCTCACTGGGACCTACTCACAGAGAAGTGTTCACAGAAGTGCAGCCACAGTGCAGTTCTCTCCTCTTGTACCGCCTGCTGTAGTGGAACTTCATCATCTGCCTAAGCCTCAGAGTAAACATCCATTGGAGTACACTTATTCTCCTCTCCCTGTGTTTTGTCTGTTGCTGCTAATCTGAGTGCAGGAATAGCATGTGAGAGACAGGCAAGTTAGCCATTTCCCCTCCAGTCCCATCTCAGATTAAACTCACACTCCCCAGGCTGCTTTTTCATGCGTGGAGCAAGGAGAGACAGAGGTTCTCCACAGCATCTGTGTATGTTCCTCCCACGGGTAAATGAATCGCTTGGGGAGGGGGACTTTCAGGGTCATCTCTAAGGCTGAGAGGGCCATCAGCAAGTGCCCTGGCAGTGTGCTGCAGAAGATTCTGGTGAGAACACGGAACAGGGTACCTCTTTTGAGATAAGATAATCAGTCAGTGCCTTATTCAGGGCCTTACCAGCCAGAGGACACAGTCCTGCCATCATCTTCTAGCTCAGAAGATGAGTCCACAGAAGAATTTCCATCTCCCCAGCCTTATACAAATCCGAGGCTACAAAATCTGGCAGAGGCCCCTTAACAGACCAGTCAGCTCCTTGAGATGACCACACCAAAGGGCTTCTCAGCCTACATAAGCGTCCAGTTGGCATTAGGACCCAGCTTAGTTAGCACACTCCTGTTCTTCTAGTAGGAGGGAGTTCTAGCTTGTCGGGCCAACAATGTCTCGTCTTTTCTCCTTCCCATATTCTGATTGCTATTGGATGCTACCAGCTTTCCCTGTGAGCTGCAAGGGGCCATGGAATGGGATTCCCCCTATATTGGCGGGCCCATTCTTGCATAAGTGAGTTCCGGCAGGGTACCTGGCAGAAGCGCTGTTCTGATACATGCTGGGTGGCTCAGAGAACTGCTATTTTAGTTTTCCATACTGTCCTTAACTAAAGATTGGTGTGCTTCTAAGTTTTGGAAAGGAGATATGGGGTGGGCCCTGCATCACTGGACAGCCCTGCTGAGGCGCTGGACCACTCCCAGTTTCCCAAGTCTGCCATGTGCTGATGCCAGGGTTTGGGATATTTAGCTAAAAAGACTAGAGGGAAGAAGGTTTAACCGTCTGTCTTCTTCCCCTACCCTCCTGCCATCATTCTTCTACTTAGATGTAGCTTGCCCAAGCCACTATGAGTTGAGAGAGGAGAGAGAGAGGATTCGTGATAGGCTGCTTAAGATAGAGGTTGCATGTTTCCATCCTCAAACTGGATAGGATGTGGGACAGCTGTGGGGCGGGGGGATCTGCTTATGCCTTATTTATTATATCTCTATGCTCCTCCATAGTCAAAGTGCTCTGGACAGTTCCCAGCAATTAAAATCCTAACACACAGCAGAACATAAACATAAAAATTAAAACTGAAATTTTAAACCACAACGAACTCCAGCAGCCATGTAAAGATTAAATATGTGGTAACAGATGTAGCAACAACAAACTGAAAGACTAAAATAAGGTCTTCACTTGGTGCCAAAAAGACTACAACACAGGTGCCAAGCAAGCTTCTCTGAGGAGGTCATTCCACAACTGCGATGTTACAATGGAAAAAGCAAAGCCCTCTCAGCAGACAGGCCTCGCTTCATTTGGTGGAGGCACCCAGAACAGGTTTAGAGAAGGGTTCCTTTGTTTAAAAGTCGTTGGGCATAGCTGATTTGGACTGCGGCCATGATGCCGGGCAGTTTTCTTAAAACAAAAACAAAAACAAGCAAAAACAAAACCTTTCCCCTCATGCCATTTCCCTGATTTAAGCCGTTTCCCCCTCCTTGCACACAGAAGTTGTTAATCATGGCCTCACCCAGGAGACCCAATCATGGATTATTCACATGCAGTTTGTTTGAAGTAGATAGAAAAGACAGATGGGATCCAAAGAATAGTTTAAGCTCGTGCCAGGGGCTTGTGCTATCCCAGCGGAACCCCTGAATGTTTACAATTGATTCCACCCACCCATTTCATAGCACAGAACCTGCCTCAGTTTCAAAAATTATTTGCCACATAACATGGAGGTAGCTCCTATTCAAGAAAACATGCCTTGGGCTCCAGTCTAAGATATATTAGAGGTGAATTGGCAAGTATAGAGGCTGTGGCAACTGCAGCAAGGAGGAACAGGAGCAGGTGAATCAACTCAAGGAGAGGAGCACTGAAAGCACGATGGCCAAGAGCCCCCCAAAATCTGGCAGTGGCGCTGAACATGCTGCTTCCCACAAAGAAACGTGTGCACCTTTCTGTTCTTTTGTGAAAGTTCTCTGTCCTGATCTGAGTAGGACAAATGTCACGGGAAAATTCAATGGGAGGAGATAGCTGTGGAATGAATCAGATGACCTGCCATCACATAAAAAGAACCCAAAATCCTGTGCTTCTTAGGAAATACAGGCAATCGACAGGCTTGGGTATTCAGCCTTCAATGTCTTTGTGGAATCCCATACCAGTCAGTATGATTCCATCTCCCACCATTCACTGAATCCACAGGTGAATCCACAGGTTGTCAAGCAACCCCATAGCCAGAACCATCTCTAATCTGCTGGGGCTTACAGCCGGTTCTGAAACAATAAGCAGTGTGACTCACAGCACAGACATTTGGAAGGTGGATTTAATAAAACGTCTTGGAATTAAAGCTTACAAATTACCAGAAAGCTGGTCTCCTGTCACAGAAAATCTGTTTTAAATAGTGGGTCACACTGAATTGTCAGAGGACGTATGACAGCTCTCATGGACAGCAAGCATCAGTCCTATAAACCCAAAGCTCAAGCTTAAGTCCTTAAGCTGCACCAGAAGGCATAGCCCATGCCACGAGTGCCACCTACTCTTTCAGGGCTTCCCTACACAAGTCATTTATTGTGATACTTTGTGGGTACTTTACATGACAAAGTCACCTTCCAGAGCTTCTCTTACGCTTTCCAAGCATTTCCATGGCTACTGCTGCTAGATATTATACCAAAATGGCGACAAGATCTGCAATGAGACATGTACATATTTTTGTAATTTCTCTATACTACAGTACCACCTTATGGTTGTACGATGGAACATACAGAAAGGTAGAGAAAGAAAAGTCTCGGGGAGAAAAATAACAAAGGTAAAGGCAGAGAATATGGAAGCAAATGTTCAGGAAATGTTAAAAGACTTATGTAGAGAAGCCCATAGGTCCATCAGAAGGAAACAGTGGGCCTTGAAGTTGGCTCATGGCAGCTGCTGAACTGCACGCTGAGCAAGCCACCCGGGTCACCTAGTCACAGCCTTCCACACAATGGTGAGGCAGACTGTATTTCTGCTTCAATTACAGTAAGCATTGCTAAATTTACATCTAAATATGAATTAGCACATGCATTTTTAGGCCAATGGATTCCCTCTTCTGATCCCCCTCACAGCCCCCGCCTTTGGCCACTCATAACCCTTCCTCTAATCGGTCTAGTAATGTGCCAGACAGATAAGAACTCTACTCTCTCTCTCTCTCTCTCTCTCTCTCTCTCTCTCACACACACACACACACACACACACACACACACACACACGGGGGGGGTGGGAGAGGAAAGAGTGGTCTGAAATGTTATATTAACAGTCTTGGCAGTCAAGTCAGAGGCCACAAGCCTTCCCTATTGCTACTGAAAATCAGACATCAGGTGTTACCCGATAGCTCATTGAACAAGAAGAACCACCTAAATGGACAGCATGGAACATAAGTGCTGGGTTATGGCACTCATTCTAAAATATATTTTGGTGTGTACAGGCTGTATTCTTATGGTTCTTACCACCATGGGGGAGGATTCCACAACAATCGAGAGCAACCCTAGCAGGAGGCATGTCTGACGCTCCTACCCCACTTATCAGTTTATGATCCAGGGGAAGGAATGACACATTTTGAAAATTGAGCAAAAATGTCCTGCTCTTTAAACGTGCCTGCCCATGCATTTGACACTCAGACTTGCAGATTGTTGGTGAGTAATGGCACCTGCTTAAAAACACTCTGTCATATTTTAGTTTTGTCATCTATATGCTTGTCTCCCACATAACATTGTTTTGCCTATTACACTATGAGTTCTGTCTCTTCAAAAGCCAAGCTATACAATCAGGAAAATCGCACATGGCAGAATTGCATGCCTGAAAACATACTGTGCGTACATACAAAAGACTCCTGTCAGAGAATGCAATACAACAAAAGAAGAAATATGCAAGTCACCCATCCTGTCACTTGACTCTTAGCATAAGTGGTTCCTCACCCCTTTTAAAAAGCTTAGCATCCCTGGGATACAAACAAAGATTAGTCCTGAGAAACTGCTATAGGTTGGAAGTGAGCAAATGACGGAGCCATATGGGCCTTCTGACAATGCAGTTTCCAATCATCTGTACTCCATAACTATATAGTTAAAACTGGGGATCTCCACAAAGAGGAATAGTGTACAGCAGAATTTAATATTGCTAAAATCCCAAGACAAGCTTCTTTTTCAGTAATTCTTACAAGTGTTTGGACCTGATATTAGTACTATAGTTGTAAATTAGAAAATGCTATTTCTGTGTAACAGTTATTGCTTCTCTTCCGTTCCAATTTGTTTCTATTATTCCTTTCAACTTCTTCAATGTACCATCTGGCTAAACTTGCAATGCTTGCATTAAAAATCCTAAATACTGCTGTTCAAGCCAGAAGCATCAGAATTCATTGCTGAGAAGAAGAGGTGATGGTAATGAAAGGTAACTTGCAACTGCTTTGAAGAACTGGGGGTCAACAATGAGGCAGAAAACGCATATAGGGCTCATTTGTGGGTAGGAGAGATACTCCTGGGATCCATGGGGTAGAGGGGCCGTCACAGAATCTACTCCCATTCTGCATCCACCCATGCTTGTCTCCACTAATCCAAGTAGTTATATGTGAATTGGGGAGGTTAGACATAAGGCTGAATGCTTAATAAAAACTTGTAATCCCGACTTCTTGCCTCACAGGTTATACAGCTAAGTGCCTTGTCTTTTTCTATAATTTGTTCTGCATGTATTCCAGGTGATTTAACCAGCAATTCTTTCTTGACAGTCAATTTCTTCATATTCCCATAAAATCAGTGGGCCTCATATGATTTGAAGGCTGTACCATACCCTTTTGCTACGTGTTTTTCTTTTTCCCAAAGGTGTCAGAGGCCTGTTGCTTGTCTTTTATAAGACTCTTGCTTTCTATTCTTTCTGAACATGGCCTATAAATATCCTGGCTGCTGCCATGGCATTTGTCTATCAGAGAAGGTGTATTTTGAATTCTTAAATTTGATTTGAATTCTTAATTCAATCCAGCCAAGGTTATGTAAAGTAAGAGGGGCAGTGGTTTTATGTAGCTGCTGCCAGATTACCTCAAAACAGTGATGTAAAGTAACAGCAATTACTTCCATGCACTGCCCCTCCCACTCACTTACTTCCACTACCTTGGTGAGGTAGTTGGTATCTCTCCGTTCATGTAGACATTGTACATGGAGTCAAGATCACCATCCTTTGAGTCAACTTTCTAGTCATTCCCAATGGAGGAAAAATGCCCAGAGTTGGTCTCAGTTGAATGTGGAATAAGGAATATGCCAACATGGGCAAGAAAATGGGCAAAGGTAAGCCCCAAGGTTTGTGCTATCTGTTCATGCAGATGTGCTAGACTGCTTTACACTGGGCTTGGATCTTATGCCTGCCAATTACCATGGCCACATCGTGTTTATTTGTCTTTGGCTTCTTTATATAAGGAATCTATTGTGCACTTGTTAAACCTTATTTGCAAAAGTTGGTGGGGCCTTTTTACAATCTCACCAGCCTCCCACCATCCTTTTCATAGCTTTTTCTTAAAGCTGGGAAAGGCTAGTGTATTACTGGATGCCAGTATTATTCACTACCAAAGCCTCCTGTAATTCTACAATTCCACTCTATAGCACAGCGCCACCTTGTGTTTGTGTAATGGAATTTATAGAAAAGCAGAGAGGAAAACCCTCAGAAAGCCTTGTGTGAATGACACTCTAATTCTCCCACCAACAAGCAAACAAGAGGGTGGGGGGGGGGGCTCAGCAAAGCACTGGGTTATATGCCTCAGGTAGAAAAGTCTTTACTTCTTCAAGAGAAGCATGAAATAGGACTGCAGTCTGTGCAGAAGGGGGTCACTGGAGCCCAAATTAGCTCCATTGCCAGGGTTGCCCTGGCAAAGGTTGCAAGTATCTCCTTTATAAAGGAAAGTGCATGTAAATTGCCCAGAATTATGACAGAATGGCTGGAGACGCCTCTGGAAGGTGAGAGCCAGTTATTCTGGCCGCTTACCCATTTCTTCACTTTGACATGCTATTTTTGGACTGTACAACTCCAACTGCAGGTGGAAAATTAAACAGTTGAACAAAAAAGTGCCTGAATCCAAAAAAGCAGTAATTATCTGGATCTGTCCTCATACAAATACAATATGGTATCATTCTCATTGCTTTATCAAAGGGCCAGTGTTTGAAGTGGTATCTGCCTGTTGAAATAGCACTGTTGTGTTGCAACCTTCCACAGTCCTGCTTTTTTCAAAGAACAATTAGTATTCAGCCAAAGTGCAATTAAAACCAGTGGGCTTTTGCCAGCCATTACACACTGGCACAATATTTCTGTTAGTTTCCCCGACAACGTTATAATGAGACCAGGAAGGGAGGTGGTGGGGTGGAAAACGTGAGAGAAGAGGAAGTTCTCAGAACATGGGTTGTGCTTCCAGCTAAGGTTGTTATCATGCAGTTGCCTTGTCCCATCCATGGAATTTTATGGAACATTTGGACTATGATGTCTTCTGTTTGCAACCCTCCTTGTTTTCCCACTGCTGCTGCTCGCTCTCTTTTCCACAGAAAGAAATCAATTAAGGAAGAAAAGACTCTTCAGCTGTACAACATATTTCCATGGAGAGTGCTAGGTGCCTTCAGACTGGAAGCACTGAACGTCTCTTGCACCATCTCCAAATGAGCAGAAACTGTGTCCAATGTACTTATTCAAGCCAGCAGAAATATTGGGACAGAACATGGGTGGACAGGCCCTTAACTGAACCCAGGAAGAAGAACGGCTCAGTGCCTGATGGGCTTCTGCCTGTAAAGCCACCATTAGCTGGCAAGTTAATTCCCTTCTTCCCTTAATACCATTTAAGCTGCTTGTAGTAACTTTTCCTTCCATCTCCTCTAACTTTGAAACAAACCATTCCTGCAGTTTGTTTACAGAATTAATTTGGTGAAAGAGTGATAAATGGTTGGATTATTTGTAGGAAATATTTTAAATAACTGTGCATTAAAGAGCAATAACTCTTAAACTGGAGTAAAAGTTTGTGATTCTGCATAACAGCCATGAGAATGCTGAGCATTTACCTAAAATTCCTTCACTCTGATCTGTTAGGTACTCTGTCCACATCACCCAGAGAAAAGATTTCTAATCTGTGTCATCAACTAACGAAATCTCTTATCAGGAGTGCTGGCACATCTGTTGAAAAAGACAAGACACAGGTAAGCAGGCTTCAGGTTTGCTGGATTTGCTTTGCCATGTATTGGAATCCTGACATACACCAACTGGATCCTGGTGCACAAGACACACACTTAATTCAAGGTGCTCTAAGCCCATGAATTTAGAGTGCCAACATTGAGTGGCTGTCATAGTCCTTCCACAGAAACATCCAGTCTTAGTTGCCCCAAGCTTTCTTCATTCCAGCAGTATACTTTAGGGAGTGCATTCATTTTACCACTGGTGTCACTAAACCATCAGGAGTCAGACTGGTCTGGTGTCAAGGACCATGTTTACCCTGCTCCAGAAGTCTTCTATAGGCCAGAAACTAGAACTGGCATCAAGGCTAGGGTCTGTCCAGAACCTGCTGAGGTCCCACACACCTCCCTGCCCAAAGACCTCTGAAGTTCTTCCTCCTCCAGGTGAGCAGGCTGCATGCTCACCTGCCCCTCTCTGTGCCCCAGAGCATGGTGGTGGAGAGGAAGAGGAGCAGCAGACGCCCCTGCTCATTTGCCCACTCGCTCTCTGCCTGCCAAGCAAGCATGTGGTAGAAGCAAGTTGTGGAGGAGAAACAGCCGCTGGTGGTAAAGGCTGTCAGGATCACCTTTGTCCCACAGGCCTTCAAAATCCTGGGGCTGGCACTGAAGTCTGACCCGTGACATTCTAGCTTTCCATGTCCATAACTCCTCTACATCGACTCTGGCGGGGAAGAGATGAATATACACTTAGCTGATTTAAATCTCTTGTCTCTAAAGTGTCATTGCTTCCAGGAAAGCCACATTGTAAGGCTCCTTTTCTGCCCTGGGAAACTGGACAACATCCATCCAGACAGTTCTTGGTGTTGCTAGTGCTTTTGTCCTGCCTCAGACTGACAATTGGCTCTCATGCTGATCTCAGAAGGAGGGAGTGATGGTGGGGAAGCCAGAGAGAAAATACTGGCAGCTATTCCACTGGGGACAGAAACCCTTTTCAGGAAAAGCTAAACGGAAGCTTAATTAAAAGAAACATTTGTGCTTAGTTTTGCACCAGGCTTATGATAGCATATATAATCCAGACAGGACAAGCAGCTTCAAGCTTGGCAACCACCATTTACAAACAAAAAGTGTTTAAACAAATGATATGCCTTAAGCATTGCCCATTAATGCCTATAAGCCAGCAGAATACTAAAAAGTAAAGTGAGAGAATAACTCTGTCTGTCCTAGTTCCTCTTATCACCATGGCTCTGTAGGGCTTCTCTGCTTCCCATCCAACACCAACAGAATTTAAGTGCTCACACAAATAGCAAGCCTGGGAGAGGTTGAAGGGTGCTTTTAGCATCATGTGTGAAAATGGCTTAAGCTACATAGTCCACTCCTCTTGATGCTCTATGATGCAGCCTCAAGAAATAAGACAAACACGGATGGAAATGTTTCTCCTTCACAGTGCAACAGAACAGCAAAGGCTATTCCTGGAAATCAGGGACAATTCACGTAAAGAGGGCTGAATTCTGAAGAAAAGGACAGGAAGACCAAGGGCACTGTAAGGGGTGAAGTGCTTGTGCAAAGCACACAGTAAATGACAGTGTTTTTGCAAAGGAAATCCATCTTAATTGCCCATAACTGCTAAGCACACAACTCTTCATGACCTAACATTTGTGAAAATGTGGCTCTTTTGATACTGTACGATTAAATAGCCAACTCTAGCTTATGAAAAACGCCATCCTGAGTTGATCTAAGCATATCTGGTTGCCTTGAAGCTGCAGCAGAGTATTTCTGTTTTCTCACGTTCTGGCTCCATGGGGATTTATTGTTCTGTTGTCCAAGCCTTGGCTTCAATTCTGCCAGCCTTCTGATGCTGATCAGAGCTCTACTGTGGGCAAAGACAGAGAGCCTGGATAACAGGGTAGGCCAAGCAGGCCTGCACCGACAGGAGAAATAACGGGTCAACTTTCTGCACTGCACTATAATATCCTAGAGATATGAATGTCCATCCATTTGGTTCCTCAGTATTGCAACATCCACACATCAATAAAGGTAGTTTCCTGCAGTGAACTAAGTCTCCATTACTCTGTCTGGGACCTATGTCTCAACTACTGTTGGGAGGCAGTTTTTTCTGAATAAAATGCCTGCAGAAATGCCTCTAAGAAACTTCTGGCACCATCCCCTCACTATCCACTCAATCCCATGCTCTAAAGAAACTGCCAATTAATGTTCAGGTAGTCCCAAATGTTTCTAGAAGAAAAACCAGGGGCGGCTTTCTTCATGAGGCCCAGCGAGGCAGCTGCCTAAGGCGGCAGATACTGGGGGACACCATGCAGCGACAGGATGCTGGAGGGCAGAAATAGTTGTGTGCCACTATCCATACTGCTTCCCGTAATCTGGCCTGCTGCTCCCAGGTGTAGTGCAGGATGATGTCCTGTCAGCAGTGCTGAAGCTGTGGTATCTTTGCACTCTCTTTGCCTCAGGAAATAAAATCTCTTGGCCTAGCCCTGGGAGAAATTAAGGGAAATGTATAACATCCTTTCTTCGTATAACTGAATATAAAACCTATGGCCAAGTAACTGACTTAGATTTACTGCAAGGCATTCTCTATGAATGAAAAAAACCCTCAGTTTTTCATGCGAAGACACTCTGATTGCTAGAAATGTCCTAAGTTGCTCCTGCTAAACAAGAGACATGATATACCTCCAAAATGTTTTTGGTATTTTCATAATCTCTGGAAAACTTGCAATGGTTTACCTCACAATACTTGATGAATGAGTTCTACATAATAGTATTTGGGTTTGGCTGACTTACCCAGCCAGTAGCAAAAAAGATTTGAAGTAGGGGACCCAAGAAAGTTACTCCTTAGAGCAACCTGGAGGTCAACGGATAGGCAATTACCACATAACAGACAAACGCTCCTTCATAGGTCATACCAAGTCAAAACAGGGACCAACAGCTGGGCTGAAGGAATGGTATCAATTTTGATATACCTGAAACACCCTTGGTGGACTTCATACCAATTTCTAAAGTCCCCATTTTCCAGAGGTTTTTCTGTCCAGCTCATTCTATCTTGCCATTTTGAAGCTGTTCAAGCCCTCACAAACATCAGGAGCACCTTAGTTTTCCGAACCCTAACCCTACTCTGATTTTCCACCCTAACCTTAACATAGGGCCCCAGAATGCAAGCTGAGTGTACTGAGACATGCTTTCTAAGTGCAACTGTGGATCCCTGGATACTCCTAAGCAGAGATATACGTGCCGTCTGGGACAAGATTTTGAGGTGCAGAGGAAATAGTATGACTTTCATCATATTTAATGTTAAAATAGCACAGTCTTTTGATAGAACAGTATATATTAAGAAACTGTTTTTAGTATTTTTGGGAAATATAAGGCAAGCACATACATTTATTAAACCAAGTATAGTATGAAATGATTTTTAAAAGTTAGATATACAATCTAGATATGTTCTAAAGTGTCAAACAGTTATTAGGGTTCAGGTTTGAGAATGGATCTGTCAAGGTGATTCAGTCCACACATTTTTATGAGCAAAACTAACGTCACATCTTTGCTCATGGAATGCTGCCTGTAATAAATAATTATGCAGCAAGCACAACACCAAATAATTTATGCTTAAGCCCTGGCCCCAGTTCCTGATTCTTCTGAAGCATCAACAAACACAAACATGAACCCATCTACCCTTTGGAAATCACTTCCTCCCATCTTTGGTAGCATTTAAACAAGCTCTTTGAAAATTACCTAACAACTGGCATCTTTTTATGCCAGCCCTTCCATCAATCTGTTACTGCAGAATTTTATTTAACACAGTGCTGTAGTAAGAACTTCCGTGTTGTGCGTATGTGATCTCTGTGATTTATAAAGTACATGGGGAGTTGAATACTTATGTGCTTCCAAGGACCAGCCACTGGGCTGCAAACAGTTCAGGGAAAATACCAAAGCAATGAATGGAACCTCACTGCAGTCTTATGAGAAAAAAAATACTAACTTACTAGTCCTGTACATGTCTGCTAAGAGGTGAGTCCCACTGAATTCAATAGGTCTTGTTCATGGCTGAGTTGCAATAGACCTTGAATTATGAGTGGGAAGGTTTTTGTTCATTCCTTTATGCTTATAAAGCACACTGTTTTACCAGGGAGCTCCTGTTTTAAAGTTCTATAATTTCACATGGTGCCTCAATCCCAAAATCAGGGGGAATGGTGGGAACAGTTGAGTCTTCCTGTTTAGGAACAAATGAATGGGGCTTCTCTTCCAGCAGTTACTCCCATCTTCCCATTTAATGCAATTAATGGCCATAATCGTTTTTCCAGGCAGCAATGTGAAGAAACCAGTTGTCCCAATTGCTGACAATATGAAACAAGGAAACTATTAGCCAGGATGCAGCAAATGAGGAAATACTTGGACTGGATCCACAGGTTTTGACATAAATCTTCTTTCTTGTTCTTTCTCACTCTCTATGGAAAGATCCATTTTTGGTGAAATTTGCAATGCAGATCTTTTTTTGACCTCTGCTCTGAGTTTCCTGCTCAGAAACAGTCATCTAGTTGAACCCTTGGATGGAAGCCCCCGTGGATGCTCTGTGGGCAAGGAAAATGGAGGCATGAAAAAGGGTTGCCACCCTTACCGGTGCTGCCTTTCTGATGGCCTCTTCCACAAGCAGCTTGTCTTTATTTTCTTTAATGAGGGCTGCCAGGCTGCATTTCAATACATTTGCCTGCCCTTCTGGAAGAGTTACCTAAAAAGAAGATTTGACTGTTCAGATGAGCCTATATTTCTAAAACAACACTTCAAGTCAGCAAAACAGCTTAGAAACACAATTCCTACGACACATTTCTGGAGAATGGTGCCAGTGTCACTGTGCCCCTACTCAGATTTATGACAGTCAGTCTTCATCATGCATACAGGCTGTAGCCTGGAATTCCCAGGACAGAACAGGATTCCCACCCACCATTTTATTATCTTATTTTATCTTATTTTATCATTTTTAGGGGTCTGTATCCCACTTGTTACATATGTTTCAAGTCAGTTAATAAAAATAATTAACTATTAAACTTTTCAAAAATTAAAACAAAACCAGCAAACAACAACAGGGTGGGGGTATTTTTTTAAAAGCATCACATAACTGAAAGTGTGCGCGGGGGGAATTCTCTGACAAACACTTGTTGGAGCACTTTATTTCTACATAAGTTCGTGTGTTTATGTGAACGAACTGAATGTAACCCCATGTTGTCATTCTATATTGTTGTGTTTTGAAAAGAGCAGAAGAGAGCAGGACGGGCCTTGCCTGTCACCTGTAGGATAGTGCTGGCACCTGCATAATAAGACCAGGTGGACAGGCCTACTAGGAACAAAGTTCTTGGATGCCACCACAGAGGAGACCCTTTTCCTGCTAACCAGCTGCCTAACCTCAAAAGGCACCTAGCAAATGGCCTTCAGCGAATTTATTAACTGAGGGACAGATCTTTCTGAAATACTCTGGCTTATGATGTTACAAATATTTGAATATTTTTATTCAGTGCTAAAGAAATTGGCCAGTTTAAGTTAATAGCCTGAGTCAAGACTACTGCATGTTGGCTCAAGCTCCACAAAGCCAGAGACTTAGAAGCTAAGGCAGACAACTCCACAGACACAGCCCAGGATCAGCACTGATGTGCAATATGATATGGGGCTTGCCTGCCACTTTCAGACCCAGATCTACTTGGCGGAGGGTGTTTCCATGACCAGCAATGATGCCCCACATCATCTTGGTCCTTTATTGCCTTATGAAGCTTCAGAGCCTCCTGTGTTGGCAAGTGAAGCCTTCTGTGGGATGACCAATGCCTGCTTGTTTCTTCCAATGTTGTGCCTTTTTGGAGCATAAGCCATGCCTGTTCATTGCTCACATTAATAGCAGGCAGTTTGGTTAAAAACAGTGAGAGGGAACACTGTTCAAGCAGTAAGGCTACATCACAGAATCACAGAGATGCTTCATAAAGTAATACCAGACCAGGCAATGTGGGGCATCTTTGCCAATCAAGGTCATGCGTCAGAGCATGGAGGGTCAGTTGTACGCAAGTACCATTTATGACATTGCATAACTTCTCCACTGATCATGGTGCACATCAGCTGACAACCTTACCTTCCCATTTCCCGGCTTTGGGGAGCTTGAACCCACGTGAGATGGCCTTCAACTGGCAGCTTTTCTGATCACTGAATTTCCTGAGTATTTTCAAAGCAAACTTATAATTAAAGAGTTGACCATCCTCCCTTTTCCCCAATGTATTTGAATTGCTCCTTCTCAAGTTTACTTGTATGGTAAATGGGATTATAAATATTTAACTCATGATAATAAAATTTACTTTTCATCAATCAGGATCCCAAAACCTCGAGGAGAGGTTCTCTGCAGGTTAAACTACTCCTTACTTTAAAGATGTTGCTTGTTTTGTTTGTTTACTCAATAGTAAGCTCATGGGCCCTCAAGAATCAGAACTGTAGAGTGGTGGGCAGAAGCTTCCACCCATTCCCTTTGTCTGCAATTTACATTACAATGATGCATTTCTGGCACTGTAAATTTGAGCTATGGGGTATCTGCCCCCTATCAGGTGGATCAACCGCCGGATGGGTCAGGGTTGAGGTGAGGGTTTAACCCTAATATCTCAGTCTCCCCTACCCCATGCTAGGTTTCCAGGCTGTGTAGCAACATGGAGTTTCACCTTGTGAGCTCACATTCCATAACGCTTCCCATAGAACTGCTCTATAATGCAGTTACTCTGAGAACTGTAAAGTCCTGACAGCATTGTAGCTCTAGGGTGAAGCTGAGAAGGCCCAACATAACTTTGATAGCAGTTGCTGCCATTGGCTTTTAGAGGGATCATTCAGATTGTCACCAAACCAATGAAAGGAACATCTCAGCAAGATGTAACTGTTTTTTTACAAAAAGAAATAACACTATGGTATGCTAAAGGGCAGCTTGGCATGGGAAAGTGCAACTTGTCATTCTTATAAGAATTATGCTTGTAAGTGTGGAACTGTTTTGTGACTCAGCTAAAAGGGCAGTCTTGTGCCCCTCTGATGAACGAATGTGCAGCCATGTTAGAACCTTGGCCTTGTGTCTGAGGTGAGGTAGTGAGCATTTCTGCTGTCCATGAACTAGCATCCCATGGTGTTAGGAAGCAGGAGCACAGGCAATGATCAAGCAGGTCTCTCAAACACAACAGTAGTTTACTGCCACATAATACATCTGAAGTAGAACGCCACACATCAGTTTTGGCCTATACTTGGGCAACTGCTTAAGATCCTTCCAAAGAGGTTTAGATCCATGAAGTTTTAGCATGCTGGCTCTAGTTGTTACCATCTAAAATACCCTAAACTTCAGGAGGGATTGGACATAAAGGAAGGGCTTCCTTTGTTAGCATTAGTGCTGGCAGGGGAAATCACAGCTTTTCCTAGCTAGCACTAGCACCAGGGATGTGTGAGGCATCTGTTTTATGGGTGGGCATCTGTTGGATTTCCTGGGCTTGCCTCTCCAGATTCTGGGCCCTGAGTCCAGTCCTGGTGAATGCCCCAGACTTTGCAGGGTGCTCACCAGGAATCACACGCTACACACTGTGAAGGCAGCCTCCCTCTTCCACTCCACCAGCAAGCAGCCTTTCTTTGTGCTGCCGCACGTAACACAGAAGAAGGTTGCTGGTTGTGCAACCTCCACTCTGCACACGCTCTCAGACATCTTGGCTTGTTTCGTTTTCTAAGACTGGACCAAGCACAAGAGGAAGTCTGCAAGCACTAGAGGGACAGATTCTGCTGGCTTTCATTGCAACCCTAAATAGCACTGCTTAGGGAAATGGTTGCTTTATCTCTAACCTTTTGGGAGAGACCAGAAATAAGGCAAGGGTTTCTCTCACTAGCTCTAATGCTACTGTTGGCAAAGGAGATCCCAGAGTTTCTCTTCTGATAACAAGGGAAAGGTGGGGTGATTGCTCTTCTTGGTGTTCTTATACAGAAAGGATTTCATTTAGGGAATATGTAAGACCTGAACTGACTCACATTTATATATTTTAATTATATGGTGGCCTTGAAATGCCTTCAGACTCCCAGGGTAAAAGATAAGTTCATACAATCATGTATAGCTCCACTCCAGCTATTCTTAGAAAATACTAATCCAGTTACATATCTAATTTATTTGGCAAATCCTGAGATGAATTGCAATCACTTTTATCCCCAGGTCACAGTTAGCCCTGCTTCTTTTTCCCAACACAATCACTGAAAAGATTATTTACATTTTCTCTCCCCATCCTTCACCTTCTCAATGGCACTTGACTTCAAGGCATTTGCTAACAAGTAGGATTCTTACTGCAGAACTGGCAGCAAAAAATCCATCTTATTATTTTCAAATGGATTGTCTACTAGAGCTTAATTAATTACCCAAGTCTCCTATATAAGCAGTACCTACAGGAATAGCTACAAACAAAGAACCTGGGAAGGAGAAAGATCATGTGTTAGGACATGTGTAGCCCTGCTGGTGCCACAGAATGAGAAGTGTAGCATCAACAGAACATTATGCTGTGGTGGTCAGAAGTGGGCTGGGACTCGGGAAGTCCGGGTTCTAGGCTCCACTCAGCCATGAAGTTCACTGGATGAGCCTGGGCTAGTCACTGCCTTCCAGTCTAACCTACCTCACAGGGTTGCTATTGTGCGGATAAACTGGGCAGAACCTTGTAAGAAGTTTTGGACTCCTTGCAAGAAGAAGAAAATAGGATATAAATGCAATGCAATAATAATAAGACTAAGCTTTTGTACAGCATATCCTTCAATCACATATCTATTCAAAGTAAACTTAAAATAGATATGAGCTGTGAAACATTTTGTCCTCAGAGGAGGAAACCAAGAAACTGACCCGTTGAACTCTTGGATTATATAAAACCCACAAAGGCCAGAGGCACCATTAGAGATTAAACTTCAGATCCAAGTCAGTAGCAACCAGTTACGAGGGGCCGAAAGCTGCTCAGTGGAGCTACAGGCAAGGTCAGGGTTAGGCAAGGACGGAGGCACTAGAGCAGCAGGTCTGGAGATGGAGTAGCAGCAATGTTTCATGCATGCACTTGCTTTCTGCATTCTGAAGTAGCTGGCTGCCTAGTTCTCAGCTGAGTCCTTTTAAAGGGAGGGTAATATATGTGCAGCACAACATCCTCCTTTATTGCTGTAAAACCTCTTGTCTGGTATCTGAAGTAAGCAGCACATCTCTGTCAAGATCACTGAGCTTTGTACCTGTGTCAAATTCTGATAAAACTCTGATAAAAGTGCTCTTTTCTTCTTCCTTGTGATAAGAAATGCCTATGCAGGCATATACATTAGCTAGCCGCAAAGCCTGTGTTTTGCCCAGATAAGCCATGAGCAATCCATGGTTTCTGATTACAGCTTTTTTGGGCAAACCAGAAACTAAGCACAGTTGCAGCTTCTGACAAAACGGCACACTGTGGTTAATTGGAAAGTGAGGTGAATGCTGCTGATCTTGTGACTGTGCTGGAGGAGGAACTACATGAGCTGAAGCTTCATTCTAGCAGTACCCAGCTGTGACCCCTGATTGAGAAGTATATACTCAAAAGTATATAATCA
This sequence comes from Varanus komodoensis, assembly GCF_004798865.1. Taxonomy (NCBI): domain Eukaryota; kingdom Metazoa; phylum Chordata; class Lepidosauria; order Squamata; family Varanidae; genus Varanus; species Varanus komodoensis. The sequence goes on from NW_025336480.1 coordinate 2,305,871, forward strand.
AAACATACATATCTTCAAATACCAGTTCTTGGACTACTACATCTATATGAAAAACATGCTTTCCAGTCCAGGCTCCTGCTCACCTGGGATCTCTGCTTGCACCATCATTTTGGTGGTAGGGGAAGGAGAAAGACTAGGTATTGCTTCAGGTGCTTGACTGGTTGGCCCAAGAGGCTGTGAAGGAACACCACATGCTAGTTGCTCCAGCTTGCCATTGGTTCTCAGAGACAGGGCCCAAGGCAGCAGGCCTTGTTGTTGTTCGTTGCGAAGTCGTGTCCAACCCATCGCAACCCCATGGACAACATTCCTCCAGGCCTTCCTGTCCTCCACCATCCCCCGGAGTCCACTCAAGCTCACACCAACTGCTTCAGTGACTCCATCCAGCCACCTCATCCTCTGCCGTCCCCTTCTTCTTTTGCCATCTATTGTTCCCAGCATTAGGCTCTTCTCCAGGGAGTCCTTCCTTCTCATTAGGTGGCCAAAGTATTTGCGTTTCATCTTCACTATCCGGCCTTCTAAAGAGCAGTCAGGGTTGATCTCCTCTAGGACTGACCAGTTTGATCGTCTTGCGGTTCAAGGGACTCGCAGGAGTCTCCTCCAGCACCACAATTCAAAGGCCTCAATTCTTCAGCACTCAGCCTTCCTTATGGTCCAACTTTCACAGCCAAACATTGCAACTGGGAAAAACCATAGCCTTTACCAGGGGTCGGCAACCCGCGGCTCTGGAGCTGCACATGGCTCTTGAATCCCTCTGCTGCAGCTCTGTCACTCAAAATACACGTCATAGGCGCCGATCTGCGACACACACCGATTTACTGAGCTTTTCCCTCAGTAGGCCAACCATAGATAAATCAAAGAAAAGAAAAGTTTCTGAAGAAAACCGAATGTTTAATGGTAGATGGGTAGATTGATTTGCTTTTACTGCTGACAAACTTATGGGGTTTGCTGTTTAATGCATGCAGCCCTTTAGCACTGACTTTGACTCTGCAGGAAGCTGTTCTCCTGTTCAAAATATATGAAAGGAGTCCTACTAGTTTATAATGTAAGAATAAAAATAACAGTTTTTAGTGACTGAACAAGAGCTGCAGCTAAATCATAATGAAGATATAGATTTACTTCCTTGTTTTAAGAAGATTCTTATAAAAATTCCAGCAACATTATTACATTGGGAGAAGGATATTTGTTCAATATTTCACCAGACTATTATTTATATTTGTTTTATTGCAGAAACTCTACTTACTGTATGAAAGTATCAGTTAGTCCTTTTTTTAATTCAGGTTGACAGCTGACTGCACCTTCCAGTATACGTGATAAAAGGATGAGGGCACACAGAAGCAGAGGGCATCTTTGGTTTGCTGCAGGTAGATAATTTAAGTTTGGCTTTTTATATCATAAATACAAGGAGGACTCAAATAGACATTGAGTATTTTATTTGAAAGTTACCTTCAACCCAGCATCATTTTTTTCAGAGTTCAAAATGTTTTTGTTGCATGCAGAAATAAAAATTTGTTTTCTCTGTAGCAGTTCATTGATTTCATAAATGCAATACACTATAGTTTTTTTATGCATAGCATAAAGGTAAAAATGATATATGCAGTTGTATCTTCATTTTAGATGTCAAAAGGGTTTTGCAGCTCCCAGTGTTTTCTTTTTTGTGTGAAACGGGTCCAAATAGCAATTTGAGTGTTAAAGGTTGCTGACCCCTGGCCTTGACTATACACACTTTTGTTGGCAGGGTGATGTCTCTGCTTTTTGTATGCTGTCTAGATTTGCCATAGCTTTCTGCCCAAGGAGCAAGCATCTTTTAATTTCTTGGCTGCAGTCCCCATCTGCGGTGATCTTGGAGCCCAGGCAGCAGGCCTAGGAGAGGGCAATTCTTCTCTGGTCTGCCTCCAGGGCATATACGAAGCGCCTCCACGTGGTTACAGCCAGTGCAGCGTGATCTGTAGATAGGTAGGTTTTTGCATGGCTACAAACACTCAAGCCCAACCTTCCTTTCTCTTTTCCTTGCTTTATAGATCAGGTGCTAAGGCCTCAGGGGCATATAAGAATAAACTGCTGCCACTTCAATGTGGTAAGAAATGAATGTAGCCTTTTCATTCTATACCTGAGTAGAAATCTCATTTCAAAGAAAATCAAAGCCTTCTGATTTCTATAGCTGCTCAATAAGCTCAGTGTATATCTGTGGACTGATTGCCTGCAACTCCCTAGACTTTTGAAGCAGCCATAAATGGGGGGGCAGTGGGGGTGGGGGGATGAATTTGCAACTTCACATGGACTTGACATGAATGCATTAATTTTGCAGAATACGGAAGACTTTTTCCACTTCATGAACCACTGATAATTAACAACCCAGCCTGACTTCCTGTTGGTCTTTTTAGTGTCCCATCAACACGTTCGTACTCAATCCACTGGGATCATGATTTCATAGGAAGAACTGGCAGAATATATGTATCATATGCATCTGCTAAAGGTTGATAAATGACTGTTTCAGCGTAAAATTTTACACCAACCCCCCACAAAAAAACCAGTTATCATTAAAAATAGATGCTTATATATACAAGCTACCACAATCAATACTGTAAATTCTACTATTAAAAAGCTGAACACATCATGAATAGAAGAAGGCTAATTATTTTCTCTTTTGGATATATTATTGTTTTGCTTCCACAGTGCTGAATTTATTAAAGAACCACTGCCTAATTCCCCAAGGTTAAAATCCATTGCAGGTCTGCTTGGCAGGAAGCTCTACTAAATGCTTACGTCTGAGTAAACATGCATCGCTACTGCTGCCATGGTTGGGATCAAAGCTGGTATAGGGATAAATTCCAGGAAAATGAGTATGGGATTGTCTCCTTAAGCTGATCTGCTGCTGCTGCTACTTCTTCACCAACATGCATTGATCTCCAAAGACTTATGATTCTATTGCAGCTCATTAAAGCCATGCTTCCTTGAAAGCTGCTTTAATAAGAAATCCTCAACTAACTTTAAATTCAAGTTTCTGGCTTCCCATAATACCATTCAATATAAAATATTTCACCAGTATATGATACACATAAAGGGTTTGTGTCATAGCTTCCAGTTATTTTGGGAATCCTTCCATAAAGATTAAAAAGTGAAAAGAAGAGGGAGATGTGTGGGAGTTACTAGACCCAAGGCATAAGGGAGAACATTTCTACCCTACCTTTCTCAATGATATGCTAACTTTCTACATGCTGGGAGATTTTCACGTGAAATTGTTAAATGCACTGTCTCCTATTTCCATTCTATAGTGGCACATTCCAGGAAAGAATTTGCCACATGATTTTTCTGAGTATTGGAATTGGCTGTCAGGTTTTGGTGGTCTGGAGATAGAACTGAAGCTCATTCAGGAATGACTGATTGCTGAAGACTTTGTGCTCTGGAAGAATAAGGGATACGAAGTCAGCTGTACTTCCCCCCCACCAATAAACTCCCAGGTCCTCAGATCCTCCTATGCACATCAGTGGACTTCAATTTTTATGTTGAGGAATGCTCTGGATTGGCTACACCTCTTTGTTTTCTCATGTAAAATAAAATATTTTATATTTATATAAAATAAAATATAGCAGCTTTCAGGAGTAACTTGCCAGGTGGTGGCATTTCACTTTTTATCTAGAATTCCCTTTCGACTTCCACCTCTGAGTATATTTAGGTCTTTTCACAAAGTTGTCTTATTTTTAAAGTGCGATTATTGTTTTATTGTTCTATTGTTTTAATGATTGTGTAATTTTAAGTGCTATAAGCTGCCCAGAGACTCCGCTTGGAGTAGGGAGTTAGAATCAAATGTAACAATAAATAAATAAATAATCACTCTTCTAACAAAAGATTGATTAGAATGGGTTCAGGACCAGGCAGGGCAAGCCTTCTATATTTGTTCTTCCCCATCAGTACTTCTCTTAATTCTTAGTCTAAATCTTCGGGTCCAGTTGTGATACTGTTATAATGGGTGACCTTGTGGGATTGTCATGACACCTATTTCACAGGAAAACTAATATACTTTTATATGTGTGCACCCCAGTTATGAGCTGTGAGAAGGTTCAGGGGTTCCAGCACTTTCTCAGTTTCAGTTTCCTTAGAAGTTAGGCACTGGAAACTCACATATTTGCATGATATAAGGTTCATTTACACATTCCCTGTAACCCATCCAGGACACCTTGTGGCTAATGGGGAGGGCAAAAAAAATATTTATTTATTTATAAAATTTTATAAATAAATAAATAAATAAAATTACTTCCATTACTTCCATCTCTGGATGGCTTACAACATTAATCAGAATAAAATAAATTAACTATTCCATGCTGGTTGAAAATCCAATAAAATACAAACAATAAAATCCAATTAATACATATTAAAATATTGATCAAATAAAAAGGTCTTGACCTGGCGCCGAAAAACATATAATGACGGCGCCAGGCGGACCTCTCTGGGGAGCACATTCCATAGTCGGGGTGCCACCGCAGAGAAGGCTGTCCTCTGGGTACTCTGTCTCCTTACATTTTCACAGAGGTTTCCCGGAGGAGGGCTTCTGCTGCCAATCTCAGGGGGCAGGAGGGCATATAGGGAAAAAGGCGTTCCTTTACATATCCTGGTCCCTAAAATTCAACCCAACCCATCAAGCCAAGTATAAGATGAATGTCCCCAGCATTATTGCTCCAACAGATTCCTGCTCCCTAACAGATGTCTAGGGGAACCCTTTGTGCTATAGGGTTTCCTGCAGAGAGCAAGTCAGCTCCCTGTCTCATTTCCTGTTCTGTTGGAACATAAGCAAAGCCAAGCTGGATCAGACCCAAAATCCAACTAGTCCAGCATTCCATACACACGGTGCTAAACCAGCTGCCCTCAGGATTGCTCAAGAACCCTCCACCTGCCCAAGTTCCTCAGCAGCTACTGCGTGCAGGCAGGCCATCTCTGGTGAAGGAGGTAGCACATAGCCAGCAAGGCTATAGCTACGGATCGCCTCCTCCCTGCTGAATCAGTCCAATCCCCTTTTGAAGCCATCCAGAATAGCAGCCATCACCACTTCTCATGGCAGAACATTCCATGATGTAACTATACATTGTTTGAAGAAGTACTTCCTTTTATCTCGCCTAAACTTCCCACCAGTCAGCTTTCATTCCCAGCACAGACTGGTACAGATGAGCTTAGACTACGTCACACCCCAAGCTCAATTGGCCCCTAGTAAGAGAAAGATGACCCGTCCTCCAGAACAGCCTACCTGCAGCAGTCTCTGAGGATGGCCAGCATTCAGTTAATCTCCCTAACGGTGGGGGATCTGCCAGGCTGAACTTGCCCAACTGCTTGCCTCATTCTAAGAGGCTATTTTTGCAATGTTAGGCTGTGAAGTGGGAAATGCTTGAGGGGTCATTCAGACTAGCCGTCACCCTCCATATCCCATCACAGTAAAAAGGTAAAGTAAAGGTTCCCCGCACACGTGTGCTAGTCATATCTGACTCTAGGGGCAGTGCTCATCTCTGTTTCAAGCCGAAGAGCCAACGTTGTCCAAAGACGCTTCCATAGTCATGTGGCTGGCATGACTAGATGCTTTCGCACATGGAACACCGTCATCTTCCCAGCAAAGTTGTACCTATTTATCTACTTGCATTTGCATGCTTTGGAACCGCTAGGTTGGCAGGAGTTGGGGCAAGTAATGGGTGCTCGCTCCATTTTGCAGCACTAGGGATTCAAACTGTTGAACAGCCAACTTTCCAGCAAGGAGTTCAGTGTCTTTACCTGCTGAGCCACCATGGTTCACATTCATTTCTCAGTGAGCGCAGTCCTCAGTTCATCGTTAGGTGCAAATCACTTTGAAGAATTTCAGAGCATTCCAGGGAAAGGCTGATTTGTTTTTTGCTTATCATTAGGATTCGCTGGCCAGTACATCCTGTTCTCAACATTACTGGTAAATCAGGGAGGCTAGTCCTCTTTTCATCCCATAAATGTGGATGTTTAAGGTTTTCAAAGTAATTATGTCAATAAAACTCTGGAAGTAATAAAATGGGAATTAAACAAGACTTTTTGGACTTCGCACAGAATCTCATGCAAGCCTTGAAAGTAGCAAGATCAGCTGCTAGTGACAGTTTGAGCAAGAGTGGAAGGAATAAGAGACAAGCAAAGTCACCCATGTCTTGAATCTTGCTTTGCCGTGGCTGCAAGTTTGAGAGGAACTAAGTGCCTGCCAGTGGCCCCTCTCTTACACCAGTAGCCCTCCCCCATCCAAAGTGGGCAGCAGTACTGTGCAAGCAGCTGTTCATCACCCACAATGTTAATTATCCCCAGTGACCCCCAATGTAGCTCTGCCCCAAGGCATTTTGGTCAATTAAAATTGTGGACAACTCTGAAACAATCATCCAGCATGGTAGATGGGATGCAGGATGGGGGTTGGCATGTTATCATGAAATCTCATTTTAAAAATGATTTCTTGTAGGCAGTCATCTTGAATGCAATGTCATCTGTACCTCACTGTGGGGCTGCCCAAAGGACACCTGCAACCAACTGGAATACAGTGGCACGCAGGCAGTATGGTTACCTTTCACATGGCAACTTCCATATCAGCCAGCTTTGACAAATCCAGTGGACAGTGGTGCTTGGCAAGAACAAGTGGGAATTTAGAGAAAGATCAAGTGTCTTGAAGCCATGAATGCATTATTCCATGGATTTTCCGCTCATCTCTAACAAATAGCCTAGCCCTCTTAAGCCACTCTAGGGAGTTAATATGCATCCATCTTAAAACCCTAATTATGATTTAAACCTCAAAGGCTGTCACAAAGAAGGTCAAGATCTCTTCTTGCTGATGCCAGAGTGTAGGACACAGAATAATCAATTCAAATTGTGACAACCCAGCCTCAGGCTAGATATCAGGAAAAGATTCCTCCCAGTCAAAACAATACAACAGTGGAACCAGCTGCCTAGAGAGGTGGTGGAATCTCCCACAGTGAAGACATTCAAAGAGAAACTAGGCAGCAATCTGGGTGGGATGGTGTGACTTGGTGTCCTGCAGCAGCAGGGGGTTGGACCCAATGGCCTTCATAGCCCCTTCCAACTCTACTATTATATGATCCTATGATCTCTTCTCATTCATACCAGATTGTAGAACACAAAATAATCAACTCAAGCTGCAACAAATCAGATTCAGGCTAGATATCAATAGTTTCCTAACTGTCAGAGCAATATGACAGTAGAACCAGTTGCCTAGAGAGGTCATGGGCTCCCCCATGCTAGAGACATTCAAGATGAAACTGGACAGCCATCTGAATGGGATGGTGTAAACTGGTGCCCTGAAGTAGCAGGGGGTGGACCTGATGGCCTTCATGGCCCCACTCTACTGTTCTATGATTCAATGAAACTATTAGAATGCCCTATCCCTTCCCATCCCTGGCTACCCAAAGTCATTCTGAATGAATGCCCAGCAGATTCTGGCTTTGTGGCATTTTCAGGAGAGGGAATTCTGAGTCTGGGCCACAGCTTCTCTGTACTTTTGTGTTCCTGACCTGTGGTAAACTTTAGATGACACTTCTAGGCTTTGTGATCATGATACAACGTAAAAGTGGAGATAGTTTCTCAGGGTAGTCAAGGGTCCTCTTTTACAGAGGACAGTTCTCTATTTGAAAGGCTATCCTGTCTAATTCCAGGTGAAAGATGAAGAACCCCATGAATTCTTGTCCTTGAACTTGTTATTAGCACTTGGATAGGCAGGCGCACGGATCACTTGGCCACAGTTTCTTACAGTGCAGCGAGAGGTACGGTATTTCTATTTAATTTATACTTATTTCTAAATTTGATATCTACATTGGCGTCTGCAAATATGCAGACCATGGCCTACTTTTGTTCTCTTTTGGTGGTGCCTTTCCTGGTTTTTGCCCTTTCTTAAGTGGCCATCCAAAACTGGGCCCAAACCAGCTAGGGCTTCTAAGCCTTCACTAGCACTTTTACAATAAGCCTGCCAGGCAGCCGGGAGCCAATTCTGACACCGAAGGATTGATGTCATGTCACATCAGGAGACCAGCTGCTGTGTTTCCACCTGCTGAAATGACCTGCTCCTCATCTTCAGGAGGCTCCACCTCCAAGGGTTGAGGTGGGTGAGAGGAACCTTGAAAGAGGGCCTTCTTGGTGGTATCTCCCTTTGGCTTTGGGATACCGTCCCTAGAGAAACTCTCTAAGCTCTGGCCCTGATGTCTTTTCAGTGCAAACTGGAGGTGTTTTCATTTGTCCACATTGTATACAGCTGTTCTTTTAAATTGTGTGGGGATGCTGGTTCTGCTTTAAATGTAATATTATACCATTCCACTTTTACAATATGTGTTACGCACTCTTACTTTTTTCAGGTTTATGAGTTGCTCTGAGCCACAGGGTGCTGAAGGGCATCATGCAAATGCTGCAGATGAATCAATATCAGCAGACTTGTTTTCTTAGATTTGTAAAGGCAGGTAAGACTCCAGCCATTGGAAAAGCAACCCTGAAGCTGTTCCAACACAACTACAGAAATCTGGATCTCCTCTAATTATTTCCAGATGTTCTTTCTCACTGCCTTGTCTTTCACCATCACTTTTGGACTCCAGTCTGGTAGGTTCATGCGTGGTGTGCATACATGAGAAATGCTCCATCAAATCAGCATGCTGCCCAGGCCTTCTGGGGAGAGTTTCATTTTCTCTGTGACAACGGTTGTTAAGTGCAGGATGAGAAAATGCAGTTCTCCTTCCACAGGACTATTTTGTTAAAGGAGGAAGGCTGGTTTTTGTGTAGCATGCATTTCTTGTGTGATAGCCTGAACGATTTCAGGACCATTCAAGATTCTCTGGTAGATAGCCCAATGATCTTTAAAGCCATTTTATTTGAAGAAAAAGTGTAGTCCAATGCAAAATGGCCATCTGTCAATTTCCAGCCATTTCCTATGATCTGCACTTCCTTGAGAACAAAAATCAATATTTGAAATTGTCTCAACAGCAGCGACAAAGGTTGATAGGCAAAGCCTTTGCAAGTTGTTGTCAGTCTCCTGGCTGTCATAGAGCGATCGGCATTCTTACAGCAGTGGTCTTCAGAGAAACGTTATTTTTAGATCACTTTGGAACAGGTGATTGGAAACATTTTCAAATGCAGAGAGTGATTTTGGATGTAGTACAATTCCCAGTTTCTCTTGAGCTGTGTTGACATTAGCAGCACCTGGGAGGCTCCTCTGGCTTTTCACTTCTGTGATCCCCACCTAGAAGCTTGCTGTACATGGGTGAACATTTGGGAAAGGACATGGGGCCATTTGCCCAATAAAGGTTCATGGGTTCTTATCTGAAAGCCAAAGGCCAGAAGCACAAGGAGTCTTCCTGGAGCTCTGACTGGATGGAAGAGCTTGTCTATTCCAGGAGCAGGTCCCTGGTCTGAAGCCAGGCTATGACCACACAAGAGGACAGGGGGAGAGCGCTCCCAGCACCTCTGAACCAATCAAGTGGAGCAGCACAGGGACCAATAGTTGTATTCCTACATGGGCCAAACAGACTCTTTGCTCCTCCCCTCTTCTTGGCAACCCATGTGACCATCCTCTACTCCCAAGGTAAGCCCTGCTGGTTGCACCCCAGGAACTTACACTACCCCCCCCCACACACAATTTCCTCCCAAAGCCCTAACTGGGTGCTGAATTACCATATCCCAGGGTTTCCCGTTGTTGCCTGCTCAGTGCCAAGGTGCCCTTGGATACTTCCCTCAGTGCCTACAGAAGCCCCCTGTCCTTTTTGCTTTGTTTTTAAAGGTCAGAGGCTCGACATGCTGCAAAGTGAAAACAACAATAATAAAAATCCATTTAAAAGTCCAGTGGGTTGTCACGCATGAGCAGGAGAGAGCAAGTATATTGCCCAGTACACCCACTTCTTCCATTTTAACCCTACGAGACACAGTTGGCGCCTTCCGAGGTTGTGGAGCATGATGTGTGAACCTGATGGCTGGGTTGCTTACTGGCTAAACAGCCCTTTGGTTAACCAGCACCAAAGCATGGGATGTAGGACTTACTTCACCTAAGCACAAATGGGCTTATGCCCTTAATCGATTAAGTAATTGTGTTCAGCAGGATAACTTGTATCAGAGGAAAAAAACGGCTGTGTGGGAGAAGGGAAGTACAGATGATGCGCGCACACAGCATGGCAGGCATCACAGGAGACTTATGGGTACCAAATATATTCTTAAAAGCTTGACACATTTTGAGGTAATAGCTCAAAACTGGGGAGTGAAAAGTGGGAAGGATTATTCACATCTATTCTGAATTCTTGGATGACCTGTTCTAATAGACTAAATTCGCTGTTCCACATGCACGAATAGTGTTTTATTAATTAATAATATTAACACATATAAAAGTATATATACCCGATTTTTCTAAAATGGCACTTGCCAAACAAAGTTTGCTTAACTTGTATTCAAAATATTTTAAAAAGTCAAGGAACTGTTCCAATTAATCAGAAGGTTTTAATTGGTTACTTTAATGAGCTAATCACTGAAATGAGCAAACCTATGGTCTTCCCTTTTGAGGATGGAAAGAAAGCTTAACCTTGGATACCCCCTTTCAGTCTTGATAGAACTCTCCAAAGCCCTTTCTTCTCAAGGATTTCAGAAGGGAGAAAGCAGGTAGGATGGGCTGGGGCAGTGGACATGTGGGGAGAGGTGGAGGATCCACAGCTCTCCTAGCTCTCAGACTGGCTCCTGATCTTCATCATCCCTGGAGCTGACAGGTATCCATTCTCTTCCACTGATTTCAATAGGAAAAAAAATATGTCTAATAAGGCCCAGCAGGGTCCGGAGAAGTGGAAATGCTGCTCTTTCACTTCTCCTGCCCTACTGGGCTTGTGCTGGCAGGGCTATGCATTTCTCAGTGACTCCATTTCTCTCTCCACAGTAGGGTCACTTGGCCACAGTGCAACCCTAAACATGTCTACTCCGAAAAAAGTCCCATTGACTTCAGTGGGGCTTACTCTCAGCTAAGTAGGTGTAGGATTGCGGCAGAAATATTGCCGCTCCTGTGACTCGCAACAGAGATGCCAGGAACTTGGCTGGCCAAGAACACAAAGGGCAGCTTTTAATATTTAGCACAGTGCTATTTTGTCACTTGTTACCAAGCGCAAGCGCTCTTTAAAAGAAGTGACTGTGTTGTCTTCTATACATCTTTTCCGTCTATCGTCTAATGTAGTATGTAATGCAAAAGGCCAGCTGCAGAGAATATTTTGAATCATCTGACTTAATATACATTTTACAGCTTCCTCATTTTAATTCGATGTATTTTACTAGAAGTAGCAACATTTTATAAGCCTGTTAAAGATTCACCCGTTGGTAAATAATTGCTGGCTGTCTTCACCCTTTTGATAGCAAGGGGCTCTTGGCCTCATGCCTACCAACACGCTAGGTGTAAATTAATTAAGGAACAATCTTTATTGGTCTTTAGTATTTGAAACAATAAATCTCTGCTGTGAGCTGATTAACAACCAGAGGGGAGCCAAAGCATTAAATCGATTTCCAAAGCCCTTTCTATGTACATGCAGTGCTGCAGCAAAACCCACTGGAGTATAGTTCACCCCATTTCTCCTCAAAAGCCTAAGAAGATGTGCCACAGCTGCATCCCAGAGGCTTAAGGGAAAAGCACTAAATGATAATTACCAAGATGCTGATTAGCAAAGACGTACGCAACCACTTAGTTTTAAGGAAGAAATTGCTCCAGAACATCTATGTACAACATTTGCCGGATGAAGAGCTTCTCTACGTTCTCTACATGAAACATTCCCTGTGCAGCCATTCAAGGGAGTTTGTGGGGGCTTTGCATGAGGATATCCTCTTCCATGGCCTCTCCTGTTTTTTGCAGCCATTTTGCACCGGTTTTTGCATCAAAGATAATCAGCTATTGCGTTTAAACAAGTCCACACATGAGGAGCCCCGCTGATGAGGTGTCTCAGCCCACAAGCAAGCTGGGCAACAGGGCAAGGAGAAGGTTAGTGCAGTTTACTGATCCCTTTTATATTGTATTAATAATTCTAATCATCCCAAACAGACAGAATATAATGGATAGGCAGACAGAGAGCTAAGGGAAGCTGAGACAAGGGCACAACAAGAGGACAAAAATCAGAGGGCTAACTCTGTGCAGGCTTCTAATTGGAAACTAAATTTCAGAAGGAAAGGTCAAACTAAACTCAGCCTTAGAAAGCAACACCCACTCACTTACTGCTGGGAACTTAATTTCAGAGGGAAGAGGCAGCAGGGACTAAACTCAGTCTAGACCAGAATGCTCAGGGTGATCTTGAGGACATCAGAGAGGCCTCCCACAAAGGCAGGATAGTAATTTCACGGGGTTTCAGCTACCCATACATTGACTAGATAAATGTATAATCCAGTTCTGACAGAGAAGTTGAATTTCTCAATGTCCTAAATGACTACCCCCTGGAGAAGTTGGTCATGGAAGCAACCAGAGCGGAGGCAATCTTGGATTTAGTCCTATGTGGGCTTGCCCAGGACATAGTCTAAGATGTAAATGTTGTGACTCTGCTAGTATCAAATTTAATATACAGTGAGGTGGAAGACTGCCAAAGAGGTCAAACAGAGTTGTATTTGACTTCAAAAGAGGAAACTTCTTAGAAATGACGGAACTGGTAGAGAAGAAGCTGAAGAGGGGACTCAAGAAGTTTACATTGTTTCAAAGCATTTGAAGGTTACTCAAAAACAGTGTAATGGATGCCCAGATAATATACAAGTATATACCGCAAGTGTATATGGCACAGAGTACAGGAAATCACCATCATGGTTAATGCATAGAGTCAACAGGGCTCTCTTTAAAAAATGGAAATCTTGCCCAGATGGAAAGAAAAGAGGGAGCTACAAGCTTGCAGAAGTGAGATGAAAGCAGACAATCAGAGAAGCAAAGAAGCATTTTGAGGAGTACCTTGCTAACAATATCAAATCTAAAGAATTATTTAAATAGATCACAAGAAAGAAAGCAGCTAAGGATGCAGTTGGGCCACTGGATGATAATGGAATTAAAGGAGGATAAGGAGATTGTGAATAAGCTAAATGAATTCTTTTTGTCAGTCTTCACAGCAGAGGATGGGAAGCAGATACCTGTCCCTTGGCTTATGTATTCTGGAAGGGAGTTTGAGGAATTAAGGCAGAAGGTAGTGACAAAAGATAAAATTATCAAACACACTGAAAGTCAGCAAGTCACCTGATCCAGATGGTATCCATCCCAATATGAAATTGCTGACCTTCTTACCAAAATATTTATTATGTCCCTAAAATCAGTTTTGGTACCAGAGGATTGGAGAATAGCCAATGTAACTCCAATTTTTAAAAAGGGATTGGGTGGTGGAGATCCAGGAAATTACAGGCCGGTTATCTTCTGTTCTAAATTGCTTGGGTAATTTAGAACAGAAATTGCTCGCTTGAAATTGCTAGAAAGCATTATTAAAGCTAGAATCAATAAGCGCATAGAAGGACAAGCCCTGCTTGGAAAAAGAAATCGCCATGGCTTCTGCAAGGGGAAGTCTTGCTTTATTAACCTGTTGGAGTTCTTTGGATGTGTCCATAAGCATGCAGTGTAGCACACGTGATGTAGTGATTAGGATCTTGGCCTGGGAGAAGCTCAGGAAATCTAGGTTTTAGTTCTTACTTGGCCTTGTACCTCAGAGTTACTCTCTGAGTAAACTGGGAAGGGTGGGGTGTCAGCATAAGAACAAAGAAAAAGAAATACTTCTCTGGCAATAAGTGCTACAGAATAGATTGGCCACACTCCAAGCTGCAGTACATTTACCAAGAAATTTAATGGAATTCATTTTTGACTGTGTATACTCAGGAATGCTATCTTAAATAGATTATTTACTGTTGTGAACGAGAAGCAAATGGTGCTAACTGATAGTTAGGTAAACACTGGCTTCCTTCTATTTTGAATTATTCTCTATGGGTTCAGTCCACATTTAGGCGTGTGCAGGTGGCCAGGCTACAGCAGACTTCCCTCCCCCTCATTCCTGTGGCAGACTCTCCAGTCCCCAAAAGCCACCCAGAGGGACAAAGGACCCTGCTGAATGGGATAAACAAGGAGGGCAGCTCCTTCAAACCAGCAGAGTCTCCTTCCATAAGCAGAACCATTCCCTGCATGGAATGTCCTGGGCCCAATCTGATGTCTATACATTGTAGAAATCTACACTCAGGATTTTTATTGGGATTGTAATGTGTGACTCACTAGCATGCCACATGATGCATACCCCAACCAACCTCCTCACATTTTTCCTACCATTATATCATGGATTTCCTCCAGCCAGTTATATCATGACTTTTTTATATGTTGCATCTTTCCCACAGTAGATGCTTCAGAGTGTGCTGAAGTTGGGCCACTGTTATGGGGCTAGGAAGAGTGGTTTCAGCTGAATGGTAGCCTGGGGAGAGTGGTGAAGAATGGGGAAATGTCTATTGCACTTCTGTGAAGTTATGAATCTGTGAAGAATACAAGCTTCTCACACTGCCTCAAGTCCTGGGTGAGAGCAACTAGCTAAACCCAGCATAGATACTTCTACTCAGAAGCAAATCATCTTGCCAGCAGTGGCACTTAGTCCTGGGATGTCCTCATGTAACAGAGGATACAAGGAACAAGTAGCTGAAAAATAGCCTAATAGATGTGATTACTCAGAAGTAAATTGCATTGTCTTCAGTGCTGGCTACTTCTGCAAAAGTCAACCCGAGGAGGGGATTTTTCTTTGGTTTTTGGGAAAGAGCTGTGAATTGCCTTTTTTTAAAAAACACTGTTCCTTCACACCTACAAATGCACACACAATTAATTTTAAAAATCATACTTTTGAAAAGGGTAATTTGCTTGTATTCTTCACCTTTCCAACAACTCCTCCTCTTGAAGTTGCATTTATGCATGGCACAAGATCACATTTTCAAAGCAGTGGAAACTGAACTCATTAGCTTGTGCCTGAACACTGGTAAATGCTGCAGCCATGATCCCTGATAAGCAGAAGGAGCTGTAGTGTAGATACCTCCTTGTTTTCAACCATGCAATTTCTGAAATACAAAAGAGAGAGAGAAGTATTTCCAGTGCACAAGTATTTCCTCATTCTGTGAATCCTGGTTGTGGCAGGAATAATGCCTCTTGTGATGATAATACTACATTCCATAGCTAATGAATTTTGCTCCAGCATCGCTCTTGAGCAAAGTGTACAACGTGGCCTAAACCTACATGTTCTTTGTCCCCATTTCTAGTTATTGACAGCATGAAGCCACATTTGGCCTACTGACAAAATGCCAAGTACAATTAAGATGCCATTGCTTTAGTGTCCATTAACAGCCGAATTGGTTCAACATATCTTGCTTGACACTCCCCATTTATAATCAAATTGGAATAAAAGCATTCATTCCTCAGTGAGGAAATGTACCTGCTTCTGAGCAAAGCAACTGAACAACCTGCTATTGGTTATGCACACACAGGACATGTGTGTCATGTCCAGCAGGACATGAGGAACTTCTACCAGAATAATCATGCCCGGAACATTGGGTTATGATTGTTTTTCCTTTGTAAAAATCACAGCAAAGCTGGCTGGCACATTAGGTCATGTGCACTTGAATCAAGTCCCATTATGTGCGAAAGGGTAAATGTTATATTAAGCTGTGACCAGCTGTTTGGTAGAGCAAAACTATAAAGTAACTACATAAGATCAGTGTGGTGCCAATAATTTCAGTATCAGAAAGAGGGTGGACAGGCTCACCTGAAATGGTTTGCCCATTTTGCCCTCTTCTTTCCATGTTCTGTATATCACTGGTCTATGTGGTCCAGTGTTACAGTGGAAACGTACCACAGACAAATCTTGATGAGTGCTCAGCATAATTGTCCTGGAGCAACTTTTTAGACTTAAACATTAGATGCATGAGATAGAACAGCATCTATAAATGAATATATGGTCAGTATTACCGTATTTTTCCAAGTATAAGACAATACTTTTTCTTTAAAATATTTACCTAAAAATGGAGGTGTGTCTTATACACGGGGGGCCGAGAGGATCTGGAGGGGGAGGCAGGCACAGGCATGCTCAAGGGGGGGAGCGGGGAGGTGGCGGGAGCATGCACAGCAGCAACTTGCTCACTCGGAGATCAGTAGTGGGGGGCATCCTATACATGAGAGCGTCTTATAGTCAGAAAGATGCAGTATGTCTTAAATCAAATGTGGGCAGCTTCGGGGAGTCAGGGGATCATTTGATCCCCACACTAAACCTTTCTTCAGGCTGTACTGCTGGAGGTGCCCTGTGAAATTCCAGAGGGCACCAGCATGGAAAAGAGGGATGGGAAGGGAAGGGAAAAATGAGAGGAAACCACCAATTTGCTAACTTTCTTCATGGACAGAGTATGATAGTTGCCCAATTTAGCTTGAAGATAAGCAAAATTTGACAACTTTAGTGTACTATAGTGATTTGCTTCAGCTAGGGGAAAGGTGCTTATCTGTACAGTGCACAGATTCTTTACATCATGTATAAGAAAAAAACTGAAGTAGAAAGTAATAAATGTTCAATTGTTCTGATAGGCACAATGTCAGGCCGGATACTGCAGAAGGAATGCCCTTTCACGATTATGACAGTCTTTCCATGTGATACATTTTGTGTTACTTTGATAGATATATTCTCATTTGTTTGATGCCTTCATCTCATAAATGGCATTTAAGCATTTGTGTTAAATGGCTAGCAAAAATCATGAGAGCACCAACTTCTTGTTTTTTAAAGCACATAATAGATCCTTTCTCCAGCGCACCAGCACATTTTCCTGGGCTGCGGCATCCAAGGTGCATTTCGTTTTTCTCTTGTACACGGCCTCAGACAAACATGATGAATGATGCCGGGGGGAGGTGTGATTTGGGTCACACTTGGGGCAGGATGGTTTGCTTGTCAAACATTCAGCCTGTTTGAATCTATATATAGCAAGACCTGTTATACTGGAATGCCTCGGCCAAGACTGCTGTGTGCCATCATTCAGCACACAGAGAGGGTTTACCTTGCACAAAGCACCAAATACACACAGCCCGTATACTCACATCGTGGGGGCCAGAGGCTGTCATTCGCTCCACCCACAGAGGGAAAATGCAATGTCAGGACTGCAGGGTTAACTTGCGATGAAGGGAGCAACGCTATGGCCCAGAGGTTACCAGGCTATCAGGGGTTGCAATACAGCATATCCAGAGAGCACTAGGTTGGGGAAGTCTACACAAGTTTTGGCTTATTCCAGATAATTGTGAACATTGCCAAGGCATTTCTGGATGTTTTTCCTGATGGTGATTGCTGAACTATGGTCCATGCTTTGACTAGTCAGACATTTTTCATCCATGCCAATAACCCAACAGCATTCTTCATCATTGCATATGAATTGTGTAGCCTGAATAATGTAAGGATGGAGACATTATCCTGGCCTAGGTGATTTTTATAACTAGTTGAATCTCAGATGGACTGCAAAACTGAAGTGGCCTTGGTGCTGCACACACACACACAAGGTTGGGGTCCAGCTAACTTTAGACTTTAGCATAGCACTGTTCATTAGAAGAGAAATATTCCTTGCCACTCTTGACTGACTTGCTTGTAATCTGAGTCAATCTGAATTGTTTCTGAGTCAGCCAGGAGGCAGAGGCTTGTGTGCTCACCTGCAGCGTCCCAGGATAATGCTCAAACGCTGTCATACAATCTTTGCCATAAAATCGTGGTAGCTGAGGATCACAGAGTTCCCATTTGGCACTCTAGATATTAGTCTTAGATTGATCAAGACAATGCATTTGCATTGAAAAACAATGTTTTTCTTATACAACCTTAACAGAATAACAAACATCAATGAGCTACTTGAGTCTATTAACTGTTGAAGAGTGAACTGTGGTCTCAGAACTGCTTGGGAGTTGGATGATATTCTCAAATGACAGATTATGCTTCACTGAGGAAAAAATTCTCAATTTTATCCATTCATTCATTTGTTAACATTGTATTTTCCCACCTCATTCAGCAACCTAAAAGGCAGCTAGCAACCTTCTTTTAACACAATCTCAATAATAAAAACAGCAGCAAAATAACATCAGCAGCTCTTCCAAAGAAGAATTGCCTTTCTAAAATGCCCACCAATGAATATCGAAGCAGCAAGGTGGACCTCCCCTGGGAAGAGCGTTCCATTCAGCATGTTTGAGAAGGCCGATTCCTAAATGTCCATTCACCCTACTCCAGATGATGTAAGCCTGTGGAGCAAGTCCTCCAAGGAGGATATGTGTCATCCCCTTCCTTAAAAGGGGGAAGATTTTCAGGAAATAGTCAAAACCTCATGGTGGAAAATATAGAACAAAACCTGATTGTTGATTTTAAAAAGACCTCTACTTAGTAGAGTCTATTTTCTCTTTCCTTCATAGACGTTCTCTGGAAAGGAATGGGCAGAATATCTCCAGAAATTTTTGAACTCCCAAAAGCCCCTGCCAGCATGGCCATTGGTCAGGAATAGTTGGAACTGAAATCCAAACAGCAAGAAATCTACTTCTTACCCAATCCTGAGCTTTGGGCAGGAGAAGGACAGGGGATGTGTGCTCCCCTAATTCTCTTGGTGGCTTCTGATACCATCAGCAATGGTATCCTTTTGGACCAGCTGTCTTGGCTGGAACATCATGATGAGTGCCTGCACTTCAATGTTTACCAGCACCCCATGGTCCTCCGGTAACCTCCAGATGGAGAAACCTGCAGAGAAACTTCTGCTTGTCCGGAATTCAGCAGCTAGCCTGTGGAACTCTTTCCTCAGGGAGCCATGTTTGGCTCCGATTGGGCCAAGATAATTTTCATTCATGCATCTCTTTTTTGTTTGTCTTCAGCATCAATTGCTACTGGCCTTCCCCTTTTTAGTCTGGTGCTGCTTTAATTCCACATTAAGAAGTGATGTTTTTTCTATTATTTGATGCTGTAATTGAACATCTGAAAGTTGTATCTGAACCAAAGGTTGGGATTATCAGATTTTATAAATAAATGTCTATAAATATGCTCCTGGAAGTATTTTGAGTTTAGAGTTTTTTAGAGTTTGACAAATCAATACCAGCACTTTAAATTAGGCCTAGATTCTCACTGGAAACTAATGAAGCTGTTCCAAAACTAGTGTTATATATTCCTGGTGGCTTATCCCCCATTAATAGCCTGATAGTTCTAGTCTCCAACTGCTTGCAGTTTACAGACACTCTTCAAAGAAGTCTTCCCCACCCGTCCCGAAATAGACCCTGCTACACTAATCCACTGAAGAAGTGATGGAGAATGAAATACTATAGCTAGGCTATTCCTCTCCAGGAAAAGGTGCAGCTGGCAAATCAGTCTAAGCAGGTAAAAAACATTTTTAGCCAAAGCTTCCACCTGTTCATCAAAGAAACTGCCTCTCTATAATTTGATAGGAAAGAGAGATGGAGCACAGTGTCGTACTAGTGGCATTATATGCTAGATCTCAGAGCAAACTCCTCCAGCGGTTTCATGTGGGTGCTAAATTGCACAGTAGCCAAGATGGACTCCAATGGTCCACCAAATGCCACAGAGTGGAGCAGCAATCCTCAGCTCCAACTTCCAGCATTTTCTTTCTATGTCATATGGTAATTCCACAAAATATAAAAATTGCAAGAAAATAAACCCTGTACAAAACCTTCAGCCAATTCAATGACAAGTTTACTTATATAATATGCATTTGCCACATTCACACTTGACATGTTGATATGTTCTGAAAATATCTTAAATGAGCACCTAAAATATCATGTGTCAAATAGCTTGGAGTGTCTGCATATTCGTGACTATTTGTATCACTGGACACTGCAGAGTAAGGGAGGTGAATATCTCTATCTGCTCAGGAACATGCAGTGATCACATGCTAAAGATACTGCTAGTTACTTGCTTGCTATTTCTGGTTATGCATCCGCATTGTATCCCTAACAGTTTACCAATATGCCTCTCTCTATTCTTGAACCATTACATTTATTAATTGCCTTTCCAGTTTTGTTTCATGTGCCAGACTGAAAGTAAGCATAAAAGCTGAACGAAGTAAAAGAAATGCCTTATGAAATTTAGCATGGTGAACACCCACATGTAAGTGGGAAATTGGCTTACTTGTAAAGATTTGATTGGCTCAGTCTGATGCAAGAGCTTCAACACGGTCTTTGAATTAGAGTTGTGTGACACTCCTATGGAGAAGGGGAAAGTGACCGATCTTCCACCCTGTTTTTCAACCACTCTGGAGCAACTGGGGGAAGCAGTCATTTGATGTTTACGTGTTGCAGAGCCATATATGTCAAACCTTGTGGCAGTAAGAAAGGAAAAGAGAGAAAAAGCACAGAGGAGGTGGAAATGAATTCCCTGTGATCTGGATGCCACTTTTCCTGGAACTCACTTACATTTGAAGAGCTAAGAACTTAATGAGCATAGTCTGTTTGTTCTAGCATGAGTTGTATGCACATTATTTGCATAGCCAATTGCCTGTTGGCAAAGCCATGTAGCTGGAGAGCCAGCTTCTATTACACTTTCTACAGGATTCTTAGAAAAGTATGTCATTTTTAAAAATAGGTTTTGCTGCTGCTGCTGCATGACTTCTACGAATTACAGGTCCATGAGTGAGCTGGACCATCATGGCCACTTATTTTTGTATGGAAGCAGCTTCCTTTGTCCTGCAGCAGGAAGCATTGGTTTGGATGCAACACTGCAAGCTGCAACATGGGAAGGAAGAAAAGGGGAGCGGAAGGGAAAAGCATCTGCTGTTGCTTCAGTCTCAAGGTATGATATACAACCAGTAGGGGCAACTAGTGGTCCACCAGACGTTTTGGCCTCTGGGGGTTGTAGGCCAAGCTTCTGGACATCCATAAGCTGCCTTCCCCGCTATGAAATGATCATGTCTTGGTTTCTGGATATTATAGTACTTGGGTAATTAATCATCTTGCTCTACCACAAGAACAGGGCTGCTTTTCAAGAAAAAACTGGTCAGGAAATCTTGTGTTCTACTAGGTAGCTGAGTTCACACAACATGACAAGTAACCCAGCATGGTGACCATAGTTCATGGTTTTTTACCATTGTCTACCTGTCAGACAATCAAGTGGTTTCTATATTATCGTGGTTGCTATCCTCCCTACTCAGTCCTCCCTACTCAGTCCTCCCATTCAGTCCCAAAGCTCTCACTCTTTGACTATGTTACCTACTTCTTCTTCATTGGTCCACAAAGCTGGATGCCTGGAGTGGCTACTGCAATTGCCACTCTTTCCAGAGGACTCTGTGGTACTTACATATTACCATGATCCTGAGTTCAGATAACATGACAGACAAACAATGGTTAAAAAAAAAACCCTAACATGGCTTGTTATATGGTCTGAACCCAGCCTTTATACTGTACTGTGTAATCTTTGGGTGTGTTTGCACAACATGGCAAGCCACAGTCGTTTCTTCTGCAAGATTATCTGTCATGTCATCCAAACCCTGTCGTGGTATTTCAGCTCCAGCCATTTAGTGTGGGATTGAATTTCAGGCACACTGGATGATGGGATACATCAGCTGGGTTCACACATCACAACAAGCAACCTACATGGTTCCATGACACAGGTTTTGTTTTGTTTTTGTTTTGCCTGAATGAGCCTGATCATTAAATGTTTTCTACATGGCTTGGTTTTGCCATCCTTGCTCAGTCCTCCTGTGTTGGGACATATCCTATCAGCCACCACACCTGAAATTCAATCCCACACTGGATGGCTAGAGCAGCTCCTGTAGCAGCCATCACTCTTGCCAGCAGACTGTGGTAGCTGCACTCCAGGACCATGGAAATCTGAGAAACCATGACCTTAGAGACCATGATGAACCATAGAAACCACAGAATATACCATTGTTTTGGTTGTGGTTTCTAAAAATCATTGTGTACCAAGCTGAAATTCCACAATAGAGTTCAGATGACACAACAGACCATCTTGCACAAGCAACTACCACGGCTTGTTGCATCAAAAGTTTTGCAATCTGCAGCAATGGCCAAGACAAATATACAGAACTGAAAATAGTTTTGTGAGTCTTGAATAAACTGTTTAAAGAATAAATGATGATGCAGTATGCAATTCTAAAGACAAGGAGGTGGCAACACGTAACATTTGGAAAACCAGGCCTTAGACTTATGGTTTTGCCCAGAACTAGCATGTTGGAGGCAATGGACAGATTTGTATGAACATGGAGGGAAATAAGCCACAGTGGCTTGTTCTTCCCTCCCTACACATGACAGTCACAAACAGGCTCATCAGCATAATCAAGCTTGCTGGGCACAGACTTTTGTGATATCGGAACCTAGTGAGGCTAAGTGGCCGAAGTGGCTTACAACCCATCCTGAAACCCCAGAAGCAGCCATGGGCTTGGACATCATGACAACTCAAGCCCAGCAATGGTAAATATAGAGATTTGATAGCTTGTGCCTGGCCTACATGAGAAAGGAAAATAAACCACCATTGCTTATTTTCCCTCTGTCATCATGCACAGCAGTTTGATCTGTGTCTCATATCTGACTATGCTAGAGGATGGTGGCTTGCATGCATGTCATGGAAATTCTCCAATTTAAGCAAACCTTTTAGTCTGAAGAAGTTGCACATCAACTCAGGGGAATAATTATGTCCAGTGTTCATGGGGACAGTGATATTTAAAGAAGCTGGACTTTATGTTTTCTGTTTTTCATTTAATTAGAGAAGCAATTTTCATCCAGCAAAGATGTATTTTCCACAGATTCCTTACAGATTCCTGAGCCTCCTCTCTGGCTGAGCTGAATTGTGTGATGCTACTGCTTGGGAAGATATCATAGGATGCAATGGGAAAACTAAGGCAGCAATCATAGACACATTTATTTGCAAGTAAGCCTCACTTAAATCAGTGGGATTTATTGCAGAGTGCATCTGCATCTACAAGGTGCACTGTAACCTGTGGGAATAAGCCTTGGCGTTTGTGTGATCAATGCACAAGCCACAGGGATCAGCTCTGATGAATCCCGTCCAGCCCAGAGCTGTCTCACTTACAGTGGCAACGGAACTGAAGTTGGTCCATTTCACAGGGGAAAGGCATGTCCTCAGAGGAGTTTCTCTTTTGGCCCATTTTGCAAAAACAAAATGTTTTTCAATACTCCATCTGGACATGTAGAGAATGCCAGAACTTTTGAACACAAAAATGGTCAGCACTAACAAAATTGGTTATTTCAGCTTCAGAAGTTACAAAACCAAACAAAAAAGCAAGGAAGAAGGATTTTCTTCTGTATGGACCAGTAAGGCCCCAGCAAAGTAGCTTTAGGGAGAATTTTAAAAAAATCAGAATTTAGAAAAAAAATCTTCCTCCCCCAATACACACAATACGCACACACTCACTTTCTAGTCCTGTAATCAGCACATCACAGACAAGAAACAGAGCTAGACAAACTAAACAGGAAATTTTGTAGTTACAACCAAAAGAAAGTATTTAATCAATGTCAGGAAAAGTTATCATCCATGTTTCAAGTCTGAGCCTGTCATCCATCTTGCTTATTTACCATCGCTGACTATCTGAGTAAACTCTTTTGCTTGTTTTTATACTTCCATCTTTTTTTACAACCAGTTGAACTGCAGGATCATTTCAGCAGTTGTTGACTGGAATTTTGATTTGAAGCTTTTTTTGAGAGAAAAGACCCCAGTTCTTTCTGCTCCCTTGAGCAAATCATACACCATAAGCTGAATGAAGCCTGTTTGCTTACAAGTCCCATTCCATACATGTATTCTACACATTATTTCAAGCTGCAGAAAATTAAGCAGTCCAATCCTAACACAAATGTGCCAACAAATATGAAAAGCAAAACAATGGCCCATGGACTGGAAATATTCAATATATATTCCAGTCCCCAAAAGAATGCAGCAAGCACGGGTCCATTGCACTAATTCCATGTGCAAGCAAAGTAATGTTCAAAGAGTTGCAACAAAGAGTACTGCCCTAAATGGAGTGAGAAATGCCAGATGTCCAAGCTGGATTCCAGAAAGGAAAAGTTGCCAGAGATCATATGGAAAATATACATTGACTACTGGAAAACACCAAAGCATTTCAGATCATCAAGTATAAGGATATTTCACTGCAGATGAAGACCAAGATCATCCAAACCCTTGTATTCCTGAAAGTGTGTGAAAGGTGGACAGGGAAGAAAGCTGAGCAGAAGAAAATAGATGTGCTCAAAACATCATGCTGGAGGAGAGCTTTTAGAATACGTCCTGGATCACATCAAGTCAGAGCTTTCTCTAGAAGCAAAAATGACAAAATTGAGGCTGTCACACTTCCTGAAGGCAAGACTCACTACAGAAGGCTATCATGTAGGGGAAAGTCAAAGACAGAAGATGAAAGGGAAAACCAAATATGAGCTGAACTGAATCCATAAAGGAAGCCACAGCCTTGAACTTGAGAGAGAGAAATGGAGCTGGTGTGGCCAGGACATTTTGGAGGTTTCTCATTCATAGGGTCACTATGTCCAAGTCCACTTGAGAGCACATAACAATTCTGCACAGGGTGGAGGTACCGATGCAACAAGAGTAAGATTTCCTTCTGTACTCTAGCAGAGACTAAACAGGCCTGAACCCGCATGCAGGGATGCTAGCCCTGCTCTTCAACATGGCTTTTCCTTCACTCTGTGTTTCAGACAGGGTGCTTCTCCAGTAAAGTTCCAGAACAAATAAAGTTTCTCCCCAGTTTCTACACCTACACACATTTTGGGCAAAATTAATAAGCATAATATGGCATAAATGAGTTCAGTCATCCATGAGGCAGAGACAGACTGACAGGTTCGTAGTGGTTTGTGTCGTCAAGTCAAGCTGTTTGTGGTAGATAGCTCTGGATGAGTGGTTGCTTCTTCTACAGGTACCTCCCCTTTTTCTTTCCACTGGCTGGAGCATGAACAACAAATTTGTCCCGTTTTCTGGACTGATAGGATACAACATTATATTTTGATTAACTAAAGGTGCTGACTAGTCTGCAGTGTGACTTGTTTAGTTAGAAAGAGGCCCCAAAGGAGAGAGATTGGCAGGCATTTCCAACAAAAAAGTAGAGAAAGTAGAGAAAGAAAAGTGATGGCTTACCTTCATGGAAGGCCTAGACTCCAGTGGGCAACCAATGCAATTTATAGAGGATTGGTGTTATATGTCTGGTAGTACTAGTCCCCGTCAGCAGCTGAGCCACTCCATTTTGCACCACCTGAAGCTTATGGACTGTTTTCAGGGGCAGCCCCATGTGAAGCGCATTACAGTAGTCCAACCAAGAGGCTACCGGAGCATGAATTACTGATGCAAGGTTCTGCCTGTCCAGAATTCCCAATTCCAATTCCTTTTCTAATTATGTCCAACATGGACTTGGCCTTTCTCACAGCAGCAGCACCCTGGGCTGACACCTTCACCACAAGCCCAAGATCCCTTTCTTGATCAGTCACTGCTAGCTTTTTGGATACCAGCCTACACTTGCAAAGGGGACTTTTTGTCCCAACATTCATTACCTTGCACTTGCTTACACTGAGCTGCATTTGCGACGTCAATGCCCATCCTCTCAGCCTGCAGGGTTCTCCTTGGGGCTCCTCACAATCACCTTTGGCTTTAACAGCCCTAACTAGTTTGCACTTACCAGCAAACTTGACCACTTCACTGCTTACTCCTAATTCCGGATCCTTTCAGGATGGGTTGAAAAGCACTGGTCCTAGCAGACAAACCTGTAGGATCTCTCTCTGTCACTGAGAGCAACAAGCTGAGAGTCTGTGTGCAGCCCCAGTCTAGGGCATTATCTTCATTTACTTTTCCAGACATAGGGAGAGTGTAGCACAGTTATTGGAGTACTGGACTGGGCCTGGGGAGATCTGGGGGCTGATCCCACCCCAGCCATGAAGCTCAGAGGATGCCCCTGAGCCAGTCACTCATGAGAAAAGGGAAACTTCTGAAGGATGGCTACTGGGTAGTAGCAGTAGTTGAAGCCAACCCTGGGGAAGGATTTTAACTGACAGCAACAGTGACAACCAAGCTAATTCTGCTTACTGTTGCACAGACGAAGGCAGCGATTAACCGCTTCTGAAAATTTTTTAGCTTGAAAATCCTGTGATGAAAAATAAAACAAGAAACTGTCAAGGCATAGAGCCACTTCTGAATAGCTCTTACAGCTTGAGATCTTCAAAATTCTAACTAGGTTTCTGACTGTCCTCCATTGTGTGTTATTTATTGTGGTCTGAGTGTTGGTCTAGGACCAGGAAAACCTGGTTTCAAATCCCTTCACAGCCTGAAGCTGACTGGGTGACCTTGAGCCTGTCAGTCTTTCCGTCTCACCTTCCTTACAGGGTTGTTGTGAAGACAATGGGAAAGGAGAAGAATTATGTACAGTGCTTCCAGTTCGTTGGAAGAAAGTTGGGGGACACATGTGGAAAAAAATAAGGTGGATAAAAGGACTACTCAGAATGAAAAGAAAAAGAACTTTGAGACTTCTAAAAGTTCCCAAAAAAGACAGCTTCCCTCAGCCATCCCTCAAAAAGAGTTGTTTGTTCTTTCGTTGTACATAAATAAATAGTTTTCAGATTCTTGCCCAAGGAACGCTATTTTTATACCTTTCTGGTTATCAGGTAGTCCCCTCTAAATATATGTGCCCACAGTTTCAGGTTCTGTACTTTTGACTGGAGGTGAAATGCTATTTTCATGTGTTGTTGTTAACCACCCATCCCGGCACTGGAAATATTAGGTCAACTCATCAGCGTGTGGGTCTTTCATGAGGATTTCAGTAACATTTCAAGGTGTACAAATAGTTGTTATTTCCCAGTTTGGGCAGAATGACTCAGCCAGACAGGGAGCAACAGAACTATCTTTAACATTCTTGAGTTCAGTGTGGCTATGACAGTCTGAACAGGAGGGTATGACCTCCGGGTAAGGTGATGTCAGACAATGTCACTCACCACACCTTGTTATATCATCAATCTTTTGCGCAACTCTGATTGGCTTGTTTCTGTTTTGGAATATTATGGCTCAGATAACCTTGACGCAAGCCTGGCAACCAGATGCCAATGGTGTGCCACTTCGGTTGGTACACAAGTGGAGCCTATGACCTCAGAACTCTGTATGGTTCAAGCAAATATGCAATATTCGTTTGTTAAGATGGTGTTTCTCCTAACACCATGCACCTGCCTTCTCGTTGCTGAGAGGATTTGCTGTCTCAGTTCCATAAAGCCTTTCCCATAATTTTGATCAACCAAGTCAAAAATGCAAGTTTCCAAGATGTCTCATCCGCAGCTGAGATCAAAATAACATGGCAAAAGGAGCAGCTCTTTTGCTTCTCATGTTTTTGCCTTTCTGGTAAGCAACCATTTCTTGTTCAAATTTCCAAATGTTGAAAAATCATGGAATCTGGAACTCTCTCAGCTGTAAAGAGTTGTCTTGGAAAATGTCAGCTGACTTCTTATCAAGCACATCCAAACAGATCTTCTGCCAAACCACATCAAATAGTCTGACACCCAATCCAAGGGAAAGTCAGAGGTGGATATCGCAGCCGAACAGACCTTGGGATTTCAACAGTGGTATCTTAAACAGCCTTCTGAAGCATGGAGACCCATGTGGTAGCAACAGGGTCTAGGGGTGAGGTGAGGGGTGTTCCTTACATTAACTGCTGTACATTAATTTAGGATTGTTCTTTTTTCCATACAAGCTGGTGGAGTCAAATTTGCTCCAGAGTTAAAGGTTGTGCTCACATCCACAAGTCACCACCATCTGCTCATTTTAGCCAAGGATTCCAGCCTCAAAGTCTTTGGAAAGCAGTAGCTAAAGAAGCCTTCTGGAGGAGGAGGAAACATGTCCCTCCTTCACCCTTCCAGAATTAAGAGGCCTGTTTTGGGGGAAACATCACAGTTCTGTGACCCTTTCACACGAGGCCATGAACCCACCAATTAACCCACTTTTATAGCAGAATTGAGATCGAAGTACCACACAAAGGGTGTTTTCTTTCCTGCTTTTGACTACGTAACTTCTCGGTACCACTGTAGTATAGCAGAACAACACAAATACACAGGTGTGTTTTTTAAAGGTTTCTTTCACTTTCATAATTAAAAGCTACATTTTCCATATGTGCCAAAAGTTCTCCATGTCATAATTACCATCATCATATTTATTTCTACCCTGCCTATTCTCAGTTTCCTTAGACACATGACCAAAAGTGGATAGAGATAGGGATATATTATTTCTTTAAGTGTCTCCAGCTATCAGGCAAACTTGGTCACTTCACTACTTACTCCTAATTCCAGATCATTTAAGAATAGGTTGAAAAGCACTGGTCCCAATACAGAAGCCTGCAAGATCCCTCTCCGTCACTAAGAGTGACACTAAGTTGGGATATTCAGCTGAGAGTCAGTGTGCATGCGTAAATCAGCCCCAATCTAGGGCATTATCTTCATTTACTTTTCCAGACAAAGGGAGCACCGGTGTAGCTCAGTTATCGGAGTACTGGACTGGACCTGAGGAGATCGGGGCGCTGATCCCACCCCAGCCATGAAGATCAGTGGATGCTTCTGAGTCAGTCACTGCCTCTCAGTCCAAGCTCCCTCACAGGGTGCTTATGAGGATAAAAATAGAGAGGACAATTCTGTCAGTCGCCTCATCTTCCTTGCAGGAGGAAGATTGGCAGAACATAAATATAATAAAGCAAGCATCCCCTGTCAAGGAACAGAGCTACTTTTTGACCTCTCTAACGGTGATGGAGGCAGAGAAACTTCTGAAGGGCAGCTACTGGATAGTGGCAGTAGCTGAAGGCAACACTGAGAGAGCATCTCCCACAGACAATGGCAGTGAGGATCAGGCTAGCGCTGGTTAGTACTGCACAGATGGGACAGTTGTATCCCCAGAATTAGCTTACCACCATTTTTCTCTCGATGCTTTTCATTTTTAATTCCTATACCTCCCAAAATCAGGAGAAGCAGTGGGCCCAGAGCCTTCAGGAGCATCTTTCCCTAGGGATCTGTGCTGACATTACTAATGATCTCATAAAGCAAAGGGAAGGGACCCTACCGGCTATGAATGATGTAATGTCTGCCTCTGTGTGAAATCATAGGAACTGCAGACTGGGAGAGACCCACATGTTGGGACTCTCAGCTGACAGCAACAGGGTCTTCTCTCTCTGGGATCAGATATGGAGCTGCACCTAAACTCAGATACTGAAAAATGCTATAACCCTCCAGCAAGCTCCTTGCTAAGGCAGCCAAACCAGGGTAACTGCTGCATTCTGGGAATATCTTAGCACTCAGAGGGCTGGGAGAAGTATAACACTGCTTTTAATCTGCGTGAGAATTTTGGAGTGCAATTTTGCTTGTCCCTTCCACGGTCAGCAGCTTGACAATGTTGACTGACTCAGAAAGCTGATGCCATCTGCAAGTGGCATCTGCAAGTGGCATCATAAGAGCCCAAGTGAGGATATTTCAGTATCTGACAAACCATTGCTGGAGGTAAAATAATAGGCTCGTCATATTCATTGAACCCACCACTTCGTGAAGTTTCCACCACACTGTCGCCACTGCTCCCCTCCTAATTTACTCTAGCCATATGGGCAAGAGTGCTCCCCAACCCACCCCCAGATGCGTTGACTACAGTTCCCATCATACCCAACCACTATGAGTAGGGACAATGGAAGTTGTAGCCCAAGACGTCTGGAGAGTGCAAGGCTGAGGGAGGGAGACTGGGCTAGAGGTAAGTGACGGGCTTCCTAAGCTAACAGGAAGAAGTATCAGGAACCTAAACATCCGAGCAAACACCAGCATGCCCCCATCAGCCCATCCAAAGCACAAGGCATAAATAGATCAGAGGTAAGCTCATTAGTTTACTGTTGCTCTTTATTAGCCCATATCAGTCCAACATGGTCTGAAGCCTGTCCAGGATGGATTGCATCTCATCCTGGCTGGAAAGAATATTATGAATGTCATCCCTTGCTTGTAAATGTGACAGGGAAAGTTTACTTGCTGACAGGCTGTGTTATTGGCAAAGCAGCAGCCAGCACTAGGGGAATATCCAAGAAAGGCCAAACATTTGGAAAACTACATATACAACTTTGAGTGGTTCTGCAGCATTGTTCCAGAGCATTCTGTGAATTCTTTGGAATGTGGACATGATCAGAACAGTGTGACCCCCTACACACACCTCCTCAACCCACATGGTTCGTTAAAACACAGCTATTAAAACACAGCTCTGCAATAGCTCAGAGGAAAACATTGCCCCGATAAGATATGGCACAAGCAAGAAGGCAATCTCTCCTGTCGGTTCCTGGAGAGAAGGGGCTGCTCTTAGGGTGTGTTTGCTGCAGAAGTGACAGGAGCGTCTTCACAAGTAGGATACAGAATTGTGTGGGGAAGTCCAAGGAACTGAGCAGACAGGGAGTGGGGGCGAGGGGAGAGAGAGCTGGGAGCAGGATTCCAGCAAACAAAAGCAGGAAATAAGCAAGGCATGGAATGGGAAAGAGGCAAGGGACGGAAAATAAAGAAGTAGGGCAAACAGTCCAAGGGCTGGGGTTATGAACTGTAGAACAGAGCTAACGCGGGTAAGGGTCACTCTCAGCTCTCCAAGCGCCTGCTAGACAAAGAGGATTAATTTGAAGCAACTCAACATCCCCCTGTAGGGCTGAGCTGCAGGCTGTACACAAATATATAGAGCAAAAATTCAGGGACTGCTGCTACAGAAAAGGATACCTCAGTAGGGGGTAGTTTTGAGTAGAGATGGAGTAGAGCAGCAGAGGACGTTTCCCTGCTCCCAACCTTTCCACTGAGCTCACTTTTCCCAAGCTAATTTTTGCCACACCACGAGGTTCCAAATTTCATGTTTCAAACTATGGTTTCCTCCTTCTGTGTGGCTTGAAGTGCCTGATCCTGGCTGATCTTGGAAGCTAAGTAGGGTCCGACCTGCTTAGAATCTGGATGGGAGACCTGAGTCCTGCCCTGAGCACAGGGTTGGGCCCAATGGTCCCTTCCAAATGTATGATTCTGTAAATACTCACAGAGAGAAGATGAAGAAATAACGGTAAAGCAGGGGTCCCCAACCATTTTGGTTTGGTAGCCACATTTGGAATTACAAGTGTCATGAGTATTCTGACAGCGGGCGGGGGGACAGGTTGTCTGTTCACAAAATGTTTATCATGGTATGCATAACCAGTCACAAAAACACCCATTTCTCAGAAGGGTAAACATAAAATTAAAATATCTTCCCTAAGAACCTAAACACAATGCAAGGGTGCAGGCCCAGCTCCAACTCCACTCCTGACTCCAGCAACCATTTCTCAAAAGGCAAACTGATGATGAAGATGATGACCCTCGTTTTTTCTTTTCTAAAAGAGTGCATAGGGTTCCCATGTGGCCCAGACTACCATTTCAAAATCCCACCACTGGAATCAGGATCGCAGGGCCCCAATAGGCACTTGTGCTCACGGGCAGCATGTTGGAGACGGCAGCGGTTGAGAAAGCACTGAAGGCTCTGGAAAGTTTCATCTGCTTTGTAAAGCTGCATGCTGTGCACTTGTCAGAAAGCAACTATTAAAAAGAGATGTTGGGAAGAGATGTTGCCACTTGTCTGACTGGTGAGTAAAGCAGGGCAGGAGTTAGCTTTGGAAGAGAAGTGTGTTTCTTGGCTTCACCCACGTTGCCCTTGTATGTATATATGCTTTTGTATGGAATACATTTGAAATTGCTTGCTGGGATTATTTTACAAAGCACAATGCTTATCATTTACCTTCCTAGTGCATCATCTCTGCTGGGCAGGACATCATCCGCATGCTAGCAGGCTGATCTGTTTATCCACCGCGGGGTCTAGGAATGTGAAGGACCCAGCTTCAAAAGAAAGAGCTGGACAAATACTTGTCTATCCCTTTGAAATCAAAAATTTAGTGAAGCTGCTGAAGGAAGAGAGCAAGTCAGCTAAATGAGGGAAAGGTGGATAACTCTGTGGGATAAAGTGCGGTGGATAAATGATGAAACAGGCATATTTGAGGAGAACGCCATGTCTTCCCAAGAACGAATGCTCATTCAGCGTAAACCAGTGTCAGACAGCCATGAATATCAAATGGGAGTTTGCCTCTAGCCATGAAATGCCATCAGTGTAATTTGAAATGAAAGGCAGAGTTGGCGCCTAATGCTGATGCCCCTGGATTTAAAACACTGCAGAGAGTATGTGTGGTGTGGTGACTAAAATTCCAGATTCTTTTGCAAGAAGCCCCAACTGCGACCTGCTAAGCTTCAGAAATCCTGGTAGCCTTGAAGAAGTCATGCGTGCCTGGTTTATCCTTCCTCATAGGGTTACTGTGAGCATAAAATAATTTTAGCCCATTTGCTTGGATTCCTTGGAAAAAAGGACTTTGCAGCACATATGTGACAAAACCTAAAATAATTAGGATTTCACCTGAACAGTAATAATTTCAGGGATTCAATTTTCCCTCTTCCAGTTCGTAATCCTGCCTTTCTGGGTGTGTGCTCAGTAAAAGTTGCAGCATTTCTGCCAACCCAAACCAGCCCTTGCCCTCTAGGCTCCTGTGGTGAATCCCTTCTTGGCAGCCTGCTACTTCATAACACCACACACCCCCTGCAACTTGGTGCCCTCCAGATGTTTTCTTACTTCATCTCCCATCAGCCCCAACCAGAATGGTCAATGGTCAGAGGTGATGGGTGTTGTAGTCCAAAACATCTGGGCAGCACCAGGTTAAGGGGAAGCTGACATAACACAATTGCAGTGCTATTTGGGAAGAATGGTGAATTCCTGCCAATAAGAAATGTTCACTGTCATCATGGGGGGGTGGAGAAAGTTTGGGAGGGAGGGAGGGAGGGAGATCTGTCCACAATAAATATACACACCCATTTGAAATGTTTCCAAAAATTTCAACTTCTGCTTCACCCCACCTTTTATTTAAGTGCTTTTAGAACACTGCACATTTATCGCTGCTGCTTTTACTTTGGTTTTATGTGCTGCAGTGTTTTAATTCTTTGGTTTTATTACGTGCTGTTATTATTCATTGTTTTATTGCTTGTATTTTATGCTTTCAATGTATTGTACACTGACCAGAAAAATTGGGTTATTAGGTGGTTTAAAAGTTAAATAAACAAACAAATACTATCAGGCCCTTTCCTTCCCACCTCCCTGTGTCCACCATGCCTTTCAGTCTCCCTTCCCAAAACAGAAGCTGAAAAGCCAAAACCTGGGAAGTTGCAGCTGGACCTTGGTAGTTCGCTAGCACGTCTTGAGCCGCTGTATCATGGGCTGCTTCGAAGACAATTCTGAAACTTCAATTAGTCCAACATGTACCAGGGTGCTCAGTACATTAGAAGCAGTGGGTCATTTGGAACTCATCTGTACTGGTTCCCAATTCATTTCTGGGAATAGCTCCAAGTGCTGCTCTTAAGCTGGTCTTTGAAGCCCTAAATCCCAGGGAATGCCTTCATTCATACACGTGTGTGTGTGAGAGGGAGAGACGATACCTTCCCTCAGATGACTTCACTGTATGGGAGAGCATCCCAGATGTAGAGATCAATTGAGGGTTAGACTTTTCTCCATGGACCAGTTTTGTGAAAGGTTAGGTAGATTATTTATTAATTAAACATTTTTATGCCACTTAGCTTTTTTTTTTAACTAGTGACCATATTATGATTCCTCATTTTCTGAACATATTTTCACCATTTCACCAGTTTATTTTACATTTCAGATTTGACTAGGATGCCATATGGTATGATCCCAACACATGTTGGAGCATCCTCAAGACCCATTTCTATGCCAGAAATGGCAATTTACAGTCTCATCTGTACATCAGGCATCCTCCCCGCCAACCAGGGCTAATAGTGGCTTGAAGAGAGAGTCCTTTGTGTGGGTCCATGGGTGGGGAGGAAAGGGTTAAGCCCCCTTTCCCATAAAAAGCAGTCCCAATGAAAACCCCACATCTGCTATTACCTTATCCAGAGAAAAAGACAGAGAGCTGTGATTTCCACTGACATATTTAACTTCATGCCTAAATCTGGTCATGAGGTATTGGGAAATAATTCAACATAGCAGTGGAGTGTAATATGACAGACAGGACATCACTACCCGGTCCCTTCTCCTGCTTAAGCTCAGCCTTTGTGGCAGCAATATAGAGGTCCTCCTCCATAGCATGAAGCAATCATATAGGTACAAAACAGTCAATATAATGATTCGGTGACCCATGATGGCAATGGGGCAGTATTGTACTCCGGGGCAAAAGAAAACCTGCTGCTTCTTTGTGAGATAATCACGGCTTTGTCGCGGGAGACAAACCAAGGTTTAGTGTCAAGGTTTTGATTCACGCTGATGGTGTGTCAGATGTCACCGCAGCAATGGCTTAGCGATGCCAGTGGTGTCTGTTGCATCAACATAGGGTGTGAACTGAGCCTCCGTCAGCAGAAAGACATGCCCAGTATTTAGTTCAGAACAGTCTTTGGCATCCAAGTGTAGGTCTGCTCCCAAACCTTTCATTCTGAACATTTTTGGAGAACAGAAGGATTGGCTTTTCATACCAGGACTGTAAACATTTGAATAAATACATTGCATCAGTTGGACAGGCAGCTTCCACCTCTCTAGACCCCAAGAAGACTCCTGCCCAGGGAGCTGCAGATAGTTCTGATGTTTCCTAGCAGAGATCAGAACTGGAGGCCTTTAGGGTTGTGTAATGGCTTGTCAACAACATGCCAAGGCAGATTAAGCTGTCACAGTGGCAAAAATGTCTGAGAAGAAGTCATAATCTCCGCGCTGTATTTGGTTCAATTAATAGATTACGCCACCCTGAAAAACTGCAACAAAAGGGAGAGTTTGGGGATGGTGGGAGCAGAAATCACAGTCGCTCTGAATATGTTTGCATAAACTGAAGGAGGGACTGTGAGTCCCAGCGGAGGGGCTTCTCAAGACAATGAGCCCTGGAGGAATAAGCCTGGGACCAGCTCTGTGGGAGGAGGGCTGCTCTCCTTCCTACTGCGTGCCATAGAAGAGCACGAGCCAGTCTGGGAGATGCCATTTAGGCACTGGCGTGCCAGCTTGTTAAAGGCAGCAGCATCCCTCCCCACTCCAAAGAACTTAAATTGGGGGGAGAAGGCGAATCAACTTCCTCAGCATTCCTCTCTGGTCTCCAGTGGTTTGAGAGCTCCAACAGGATGTTTTCACTCAAAGGAGATGGTTTGGCACAGACAAGTAGATGCTTGGCATCCGGACATGTGCAAGTCCCAGAGGAACTTCACCAGCCAGTGGGCAGGCCCCATACTCTGCCCTAGAGGCTTTCTATAGGCCAGAGACACTTCTACATAACAATGGGTTAGATCCCCACTAGAGTAGTCATGCCAGAGCAGACCCTTCGAAAGCAGGAGGAGGTGGTCAGTGTGTTCGAAGGATGACTCCATCTGAAATCAGCCCACTCTCTGCTGACTTCTGCACCAGTGAACCCATGGAGAGAATTCTTTTTCAACATACTGAAAGAGCCAAAGGCTGCTTGTTCTAAGAAGTCTTGCCTTCTGTGACAGGAAGCGCGACCTCTACACAGAAAGGCCTTCTCTCTCCCCCAGGATGTGTCCTCTGAATGGTGGAAGCTTCCCTCTGATCTTGAAAGGCACAAACCATCTTGGCCTTTGTCCCATAATGTGGTCCCCACCTCCATCTTCACCACCACCCTCACATACACTTCTTGCACTGGTCTGTTCATGACGCTTAGGTTGGTATTTACTGCTGTTCAGGCTTTCACTGTGGTAGAAATGAACATGAATGGATGTGGAAACAGAGCTCATGACTGCTGCTTTACCCCAGCTGTACGAATCAAAGGCCTTGCACAATGCCAATATTGTACAACTTCCAAATGTGGATAGCCTTCCAGCCACAAGATCCATTACTTTAATCTCCCAAGGATCCAGGGCAGCATCTGTGGCCCTGTGCCTCTCGATTAAGTGCAAACAGAACCCTTGAAGAGTTGGTGGGTCCAGCAGGTGTGAGCTCAGTCTTTACTCCATTGGAACAAACACAACATGGGTGGTCCATGCCACCCTTTTCACTACCACCCCAACCACTTTATTTGAGGTGGCCTCTCGAAGGGAATGGGTGAGAGGAGGTCCACCGATATTGCTGCTCCGTGGCAGCAAGGCTGGGCTGACAGTTCTCTGGGCTAAACATTCTCTGAGAAGAGTGTTTGGTAGGGATGTGGAGAGAACACTGTTCTAGGATTGGGACGAATATAAAGGAGAAATTCTTAGAACATTTGAGAGATGTTGCTGACTGTTGCTGATGGTAGTGACAGCACTTCTTCCCCCCGTACCTTTAAACTGTTTTTTCCTGTTACTTGTGGTGACTGCAGCTTTCCCATCCATTTCCCATCCCAAATGCTAAAGTAGGGGTAGGTCACCTTAGAATAGCTTCATTCCAAGGTGACCTCTGGGGGTGGGGTGGGATTGGCAGTTGCCATTTTCCCCAGATAGTTCCACAGAGTGACACTACTTTATCATTTTGCATTGTTCCAGGAGCATTTTGTGAGGAGGAGTGAGGACAACCACCAACTGTTCCAAGATCGTAGCAAAAAAAGAGCTGATTCCATTGATGGCAAGAAGAGCAATCCCTCAATTTTCTAAGAATGCCACTGCCTTTCCTCCCTTCCCAAAATGGATAACATGTCCTCCAGTTTTTGGCACCTAAAAATGAAATGGCCTTCTCCACCCAATCATTGCCCACTTCCCCCACATCCTGAATGTTCAATCTGCACAAACAAAGCAAGCAACTCTCTTTCCAAGAGTATTTCACAAGATGGCCATTTTGAAATGTTTGGAGACACCCTACTTGAGCCTTGAATGTTCTCTGCATTTCAGCCTCATTAAAAAAAATAAACCTGTCAGAGAAGGGTAAAGAGAGGCCGCTACAAGTTAATACATGCACTCAGATCATTTCTTTCTGATAATCCTTTTTCACACACTGCGTTTGTCTCATCCCTCCAAATAATGGGAAGGATGTGAATAAACAGAGCTATGGAAAGAATCTCCATTTGGCTTTGGGGGGTTGATTTTTATAAGGCTTGGGTTACACAGAACAGAACTTCAGATTCACTAGTTATTACTTCAGCACTGAGGTGGGGATCTGCCAGCTTCATCAAAGCGGCACGTGCAGAAGTGAGATTCTGTTGGAGAAGGAACTCTAGGAAGGTCATGCATTCCCTACTTTGCCGTTCTAGAAGGGGAACAGCTTGTATTTGTTGTCGTTGTTGTTTCCCTCGTAAAACATGCATTGTGGCATTTCAATCTCCTTTGCTTTCAAATAATAATTTACAAGTGTCCTGTTTGTCATCTTCAGCTCCTGCTTTTGCATGAGCTGGCTTGGGCACGATATGACCCAGGCAGTCTACCTGGGCAGTGCCAGGGCACAGTGCAGCTTGCTCCACCACAGTTCTCTGAAGGCCACTGCGAGTTCTTAACTTTCACACGATGCTTGTGCAGAGCTGAGTGACTCAGCAGAGCCCCAGTAAGGCGACGGACTGAAAGGACCAAAAGATCAAGGCTCTGTAAAGCTGCCTTAGGGAACTTGTGGCCCTCCAGGTCTGGTCTGCAATTCCCATCAGCTCAGCTCTAACCAGCACAGCCAATGCTGGAGGATCATGGGAGCTGTAGACTAGAACATCTGGAGGGCCACAAGCTGCCCACCCCCGCTGTAAAGGAACCGCTCGTTTCCTCAGGATCAGGGGCAGCTTCTAGCATACTAGGTTAGCTGCAGGATTTGGAGTGGCTGGCAGCAAACCTGCTGTCCCACAGGATGGTTAACATGCTCCTTAACCCTCATCCTGCGTGCTCCAGAAACTGGGCCCAATTGGGTAGGGCCAAACTCCAGGACCACACAGCCCAGCCTGCCCCCTGCACTGACCATGCAGGAAGCAGCTGGTAATAAAAAGAGCGGGGTAGCAGAAGCCAACTCCATCTTATCCCAGGAAAGGCTCTAGTGCTATGATTCAGGCGAGCTTAGAATGCAAAACTGCACTAGCTCAGGCTCTTTTTTCAGGGTTGGCAAACGTTCTTACATGAGAAGAATATAGCAACAATTGTCAGGCATGGAATGGCAGTGGAGGTGGGAGAAAATATTAGTTGTGTGCCTCACAACTAAAGTAATAGGCAATTACTAGTAATAGGCACCATAAGACCATTAAGCCCAGGGTTTAACATTACTTAGTAGCTTCATTAATGTGCTAGAGTGATAACTCATTCAGTCAAGGTAACAGGCAATACAATGCCTTAAATAATGGTGAAAAATGTCTGTTACCCCCCACAAGTTGAGGTACCATTCTAAAAATCCTTAAAGTTCATGCAGAATTTTCACCTGAGCTGGGCCTTCCAAGTTCATTTCAAATTAAATTTTATCTAAAATGTAATGGCCCTCAAAGACATGTGACTCCTCCATGAGAAATACTGCCCTCCACATTCCCACAGATGTTTCTCCAAATGTGGGCCCTCCACATTTCTTTCAAATTCTTGCTTCAGGCAAAATTTGGTGGCGACAAGGATTGGTGTTAGACACCAAAAAGATCTGGAGCTCAGATTCACAGGACAAAAAAATCCCCACAAATTTGCATACTCCAATTTACATATCCTCTAAAGTCTCTGTATGTCTTTAAAGGATCCTGTCACCTAAGGACAACCCTAGTAAAAAGTGAGGGGGATATTTTATCACAGAAAAAGGCCCTTAGAAAGATTCAAAGTAAGGGCAGCAGATGGGGACAAGCAAGTGGGCAGAGAACCAGCCAATCCACAGGGAATCAGATACAGCTGATATCATCAGCACCCCTGTATCTTTATTTCAGCAAACACCTGTGGACAGAAGGCTAGTGGTGCAGGTGCCCTCCCTAAAATTAGAGCTCTAAAGCAAAAATTCAGAGCTCCTTAGCACCACATCTGGGAGTAGCTATGCTGCCTACAAACCAGCCACATAGTACTATTCAAGATGCTAGTCCATTTGAGGCAACATAAATGTCTTGTTCTGGTCTAATCTGCTACATCCAGAGCAGCAACCAACAAGATGGTTTCTTGTTGCTAAATGCTCCATTCATCTTCGTTGATGTGCCACAGTGGACGAGAAGCACAACTATTACAGATTGGAGTTCCAAAAATTGTTCCATCCCCTCTGGAGATTATCTTGTTGCATGAGGACTTCCTAGAAATGCCACCAAAGAACAGATAGTCCCTTTTGAACTTGCAAGAGCCACATGGCATCTTTTAAATCATTCCACTCAGCTGGCTTCTCATCAAGTTCAAGACAAACAAGGCGAAGAAGGGGAAGGGTGAGCTGTGCTGGACCAGAAAACATTGTAAAGGGATACACCCACCAGGACAGAGGATGTGAACATGTAAAATGACCAAAAAAAAAAAAAAAGCAATGGGAGCCCACAGACTTAACCAGGTTAATACCCTTGAGATGGTTCTATGGTAGAAATCTCTTTCTGGGCACCTGCATTGAGTTCAGTGCTGCCCAGTGGGCTCAGTGAAAAATTAATCTCCATTTCTTCCTGTAAAAGGTGGGATCACTTCTTCCTTCACTATATACTTAAATACCAGATTCTGTTCCATTTTTTTCTAAAGCTTATAAGGATAGCGATTTTTTTCAAAAGCTATACAACTTAGGGATGCTTGAAGAATTCTGTGTCTGTGAAATGCAGTTCAAATTGACCTAATCTTCACCTCCCTGGCAAATGGGGGATCGGAACAAAATTAGATTTCACACTTCTCTTCATTTTCACTTGCAGTTCTTGGATTAAAAACACCAATGGCCCATAAGCATGTGCTAAAATGCATCAAACTAGATATTAATAGGTAGTGTATTCAAATACAATTTTGGTGTGGATTTTCCTCCTTAAATTTGCAGATTAATGTGAAAACAGGATGGGATGCACTTTCAATGAACAGAAGCAAAACGAGCATAAACAGGAGACAGAATTATCCATTCATCCCTAGCTACAGTCCAAATATTGTATTAGCACCATCCCCTTGATTTGGGTTGTTAGCAACTAATCAGTGGATCCTTAATGAAATTAATCAATCGTGGGAGGAGTGACACTGGAGATTTGCCTCCCTCATGTTTTCTTTGCTTGAATAGCTTTTGAGAGCCCGCAATGTCTAATACTGCTTACTGTTGTTGTTTTCTAGAAATTGGATTTTTCTATAGCATGAATGTGGAATTTTTGACATGGGAATTTGTTGCTGTCAAATTTTTAACTGTTTCATAGCTATAAGGAAGGTGACCCCCAGAACAGTTGTTACACCAAATGTGCAAAAAGAAAAAAAATCTCCACTGAAATTTAAATGCTTAGGCTGCAATCCATACCCACTTACCTGAAAATAAGCCTTGTGAAATTCAGTTAACCTTACATCAGTATATGAATGCATGGAGTTGTATATGAAGGGCGCATTCCTTGAAAAATCCCATCTGGACTGTGTCTTGAGACTGGTCTTTTTGGGAAGTAGAGAAAGATTTTGTATGCTTTGGGCTCTTTCTTCATTACATGATTAAGATATTGGAAATGCACAATCAGATTTGAAATTATTATTCTTGGATGGCTGGAATGACTTTTATAACATTTCTCTGCCCCACTTTTCTTTGTTTGGTTCCGTGTGACAACTTTCCAATGGGTGGTTGGACCCTGCATGCAGTTCCTCATGCTACTTTGCCATTCCTAGTATATTTTGATAGGTTGGCCTTTTGCCATTTTGTGTCCTCACACCTATGTTCTTCACCATCCATCAGCCAACCAGCTTAGTGTGTTACGCTTCCTTTTGTGAAGCCAGCAGGATGGCCTCTAGAGCTGAAGTACGGATTTGTTGACTGTCAGAAGCAGCAACTCAACCTTGAGAAGAGCTCTCCTGAATCAGATCAAATGGCTTTCTAGTTGTTGCTGTTGTTGTTCTTATTAATTTAATTTCTATACCACTTGTAACTGAAGCTTTCTGGGTAGTTCACGACAAAACATAAAAACAATAAAATCTGTTGAAAATTCTGTTCTCTTGGTGTCTGTGGGCTGCTCACATGTTGGACATGCATGTGACCCTCCTGTGACAGGTATCAGTCGGCTGGCAGGCAGCTTCTGCAGATGCAGCGAGTCAGACGGGCCAATCTGTCCCCTTGAACTGCTGCAGCAACCTCCACCCATCTGCGAAGTGCTATGGCCCAACCAATGAGAGTGCAGAGTGGTCCTCACATAACTTCTCTGCCTTCATCTCCCAAGTCCCCACAAAGGCAACATCTGATTGGTTCAGATTGTTGCTCTTCCGGGTGGTATGGTGCTCTGCCAGCAGAGATGACCAAGAGAAGAGGACAAGCTGTCTTGGCCAAGCCAGGTGAACTGGGCAGCATGTTTGGCTGATGGGCGGAACTTGTGCAGTGTAGAGTAAATTCAGAGGTAGTTTTGCTGGTGAGCCAACATCAGCAGCCAGCAGCAGCTCAGGTTGGCGGGGGCCAGGAGCAGCACCATGCTGAGGTCCCACTGGAGCCTTCTTCCAGCCCTGCTTGCTCCCACTCGTGCTTCCAGCAACTTGTCTGCAGAGACACACTGCCCCACAGAGCCTTGCACTGTTGGACTTTCTCCGCTCCTTTCAGAAGACAGGAGTATGCCCAAGCCTTAGTAGCTCAAGGCACTTGCAGATTAGTAAGTAAGGTTGACACAAATGCATCTACAAGTATCCTACAGAAACTCATTGTGAATCAGCCATGCTAAAGCAGGGTAAAAACAGGCTGGTAAAAATCATTTTCTGAAGGGGCAGTTCTGTTATAACCCAGAGAAGTACGTTCTGCTTCTTTCACGGCGCACCTCTCCCTCTCCCCGCACCTCAATTTCCAGATGTTTCAGTAGGTACTGTGTGCCGTTCTCTGGGCAGCAGTTCTAGGGGCAACCAGACCTGGGTTTCCTGCCCTTTGGATGAGAGTGCAGTGGACTTCACAGTGTCCTACATTTGCTTTCTTTGCAGCTGTACGGATGCCACAGCACTGAAGGCAGGCTGCAGGCAGGGAGGCAGCGCTACAAGGCAACAAGATGCATCACTGGAATCACCTAATGCAGCTCAGAGGTGCTTCACTGTCACGTGTGCCTTGGTTCATAGGTAGCAGAACTCTGGTTAAAACATGCAGGCACATCAGACAGGCCTGAGAGCTGCAGCCCACTCCTGACCTAAATGGCAGGTAAAATTAAGACAGCGACATCCAGACAATAGCTGTGGTCACGGTCTGCTTCTCCTCTCTCACTTCCTTCTGGTGCAGCTCTCTTTGGAAGGCTTTCGGGATGGGAGTGAGGCCTGACCGGTGGAAACCATTCCCACCTAGACGGCGACACAGGGTCAGTTTTCCTTCCATCTCATCCTGCGTGCTGTTTCCACTACCATGTCTTCACATCAGCCTAATGGCCTTTGACTCAGCCCTGGTGAGGAGTCTGTGCACCAAGAAAGCAGCACGATAAAACTTACTGCTAAGGACACTCGTTAAGCTCCTGGCCGACACGAGCCAAGACGAGCCCTGCCTTTCCTCCAAGGAGCCCATGGAGGAGTGCATGATCCACCTTCTCCCCATCTTCACAACAGTCTTCTTAGGTTGAGAGTCAGTGACTGGCCCAACGTCACCCAGGGATCTTCGTAGCCGAGCGGGGACTAGAACCCTGATCTCCTGAGTTTTGGTCTGACTCTCTAACCACTACCCTACACTGGCACAGTTACGGAAGGGAATATGTGGCAAGATGTCATCTATGCCACACTCAAAGCCAAAGTAAACATGTTAATGTCAGTCAGTCATCAGCAATTCTGTGTATGGCTTTTAAACAGTAAATGAGAGGAGGCATCTGGAAGGGCAGGGCGTGTAAGGGATCTTTAACCCGTTGGCCCTTGCTGCAGTTCCAGTCCAGATGAGGAGCATTCCTGCCATTGCCAAGGAAGAAGCACCCCCACGGGCACAAAGAGGAGCTTGTCTTCCAAAGCCAGCAGAGTACATGGGGACAGTGATGGTTGAACCATCCCAGGAGAGCCTGTGGCAGTGGGGAAGGCAGAGCTAAGCCTCCTAACCCCCCAGGACTCCTCTTTTCCTTTAAAAAAGAGGTGATCCACACAGCTGCTAATGCCTGTGAGGTGCCACATCCAGTGTGATGCTCAAAGCAGCAACCTGGCATCGGACGGTCTACATGATTCTAGAGGAGAGATGCAGCACCAAAACTGCTGCTTCTGGTGGGCATCACACATCTCCAGCAATGCTCAGTCCTGCCCTGGTGCGCCACCCACTACTCCAGTTGCACTGGCCTACATTCTGCTGCTGATGTGGAGCTGAGAAGCTGCTGCTGCTGCTGCAGTCGCTGGCATGGAGCTGCAGCAAGGTTTCATGGGAAACCTGCAGACAAGCCAAAACAAATGAAGCTGTAGGCAGCAGCCCTTTGAAGGCAAACAAGAGGTGTGAGGAGGGCTCAGATGAAGCACCAGGTGGGCTCTGATGAAATGCTGCCATGTTTTCTAAATAAAGCATTTGCTTCTGCAAACATCAGCTTTCAGGGTTAGACGGGTGGGTCGGATGCTTGAGAGACAACAAATATCTTCAGATCTTTTCAACATTTGGATAAATAAGAGCCTGCAAGGCTCAGAGGGTTGGAATGTAACCCACTCTCCACCCACCCTCCCCGCCACTACAAGAATTAAGTTGTAATCATTAATGGACCTCAAGAAGAAATCCACAAGTTTTTGCCAGGTACAAACAAAAGAATGTCACTTGTTTCCATGGCCTTTCTCCAGGATTTATATGACAGCTTATTTGTTCTACAGGAAGGCAAGTCCAAGCTCTCTGTCAGAACTGAAGCCCTCATTTGATCCTGATGCTGAAGTCTCAGAGAAGAAATAAATTATGAAGGATGGCCCACTCCTCTCAAAGCTGGTTCATCCCTTATTAAGGATAGGGGAAAATTAATTGGCTCATTTAGCACTTGTAGCCTGATTTGGGAACAGAAGCTCAGTTATCCTTTACGTTTTATACTCCTCTGAGTATTCCAATGGAGTTCTCTAAGTCAGACATGCATACAAAGAATATGTCTGCTCAGGAAATTGCACCTGATGTGAACTTAACAATCAAGAATGCATTAAGGAAATGCTTACAAAAATTGCACCTTAGTCAAAATTAGGAATATACCTGCATTAGGAAAAAATGTGCACATAAGTACACATAAATTTTCATGCAGATGTGAACAAATAATCTCAAAGCTCAGCATAAGCAGAAGTTAAGACGAGTAAAAGACGAGTCCAAAGCTGACAGATTTGCCCATCCTTTTCCCTAGGTCTGGTTCAGGAAAATCCGTTGGACAAATATACCTTGAACCATTAAAGGCATGTTATTTTTGCCACAGCAATTCGATTTTTGGTTGGTTGGTCCTCTTTCATAGCCCTGTAACATTGCACCATGTTTTCAAGTAAACTATCGAAGCCAAGTGAGATAATATGAATCAGTGGGATTCAGCAGAAGGAGTGTTCCAAGCCTCTGAAAATGAGAAGATTGTTCAAATGAAGGTAGAACTCGATGGTGCAAATAACATGAAGCAGGGACACCTTTCTCTCAATCCTTTCTGTCTCTTCTCTGTAAGGTTTTATGTAGCACTTTGTACAATGTGACACCTTCGCATTAAGCCTCTCTCCAACCCTTCACTTAATAATTTGGTCTTTATTATCAGGAAAGAGCGTTGCTTTAAACTAAAGGTTACAAGGAAGCAGGAAACAAGAGACAAGCAGGAACAGAAGGGCCAGTTTTCCTTAATGACTCTGTAGTTATGCCCTGAGATGCCCATATTTATGCAAAGCTCAACCCAAGTTCTCTTGGGTTCCGAGCTTATTAATG
This sequence comes from Varanus komodoensis, assembly GCF_004798865.1. Classification (NCBI taxonomy): domain Eukaryota; kingdom Metazoa; phylum Chordata; class Lepidosauria; order Squamata; family Varanidae; genus Varanus; species Varanus komodoensis. Next base: position 2,350,708 of record NW_025336480.1, read on the forward strand.
GCTGCAGTGAACTGTTAACCTGGCAATGGTCTGGCTGGAGACTGAGAGCTTGCGCACTGGCTGGCCCCGATTCAGCAGTTGCAGCTGGCTTGTCCTCCTTCTGAGCAGACCCCTCCCCTGAAGAAACCCTGGCCAGAAGGGCTCTTTGGCAGCTCTGCAGGTCTCTGAGCATCCCATCTGGACTATCACAGCTGCTGGTGCTCTAGTGAGCCACCTATTGTGGACAGGAACCACAGCAGACCCCAGGATGGTGTCGAAGGGGGTTCTTTCAGACTTCAAGCAAGGTCTCTGTGCAATGGGGTTGCCAAGTTGCACAAAGGTAATAAATAAATACTATAGTTCATGAATTCTGAGAGACAGCAAAGGAAAAGTTATGGTGCCATTGTTGTTGGCTCCCGTGCATCTCCTGTAATGCATTTGGCCACTCAGAAGTGTGCTGATTTTCACAGTATTGTGTAAAGGAGACAGAGGGTCTCTCTGGCTACATCAGCAGCTGAAAATGTCTGCTTCTTTCCGAAACATTATTAGGGATACAAAGTCTCAAGAGTTAATTTGAGGTAACTCAAAGAAGAAAACCTTGCAAAACCTGGCCCATTTCACCTGCTACTAGACCAAGAGCTAACAGGAGGTTGTGCTCCCCACCAGCAAGTTTATAAGTGAGGTGAAGGCAAAACAATTGTGGTAGATTCCAATCGTTAGCCAGAGGACTGCTAATTCCTAAGGCTGGGTGTCTCTTCTCTGTCAACTAGAACTCCATTTTCACCACAGCTGTCAGTCTCCCAGGAGTTATGCAAAGAACAAGATGCTCTTCCAGTCAGTTACTGGGTCAACACTGCAGACAGTATATGCATCTTCCCAGAATGTGAGACGTGTGTTCTCTACTCCATACAGTATGTTGCGTATCCTAGTTCCTTGCCCTCTGCTACCCACAATAGCTGTTACCACAGTCTTCCAGCTGTTACCACAGTCCATACAAGTCTTTGGCTATTTTGGAACTGTCTATGGAACTATATGTGCATGAACATAAATTCAAATGGCAGGGACCTTAAAGAGAGAAGAGAGAGAAAAGGAGGAAGATGGTAGAAGAACAAAGAATGAAGAAAGAGCAGTGTCGTGCACGCACGCTCAGAAGAGTCCCTCACGCATGCACAAGAGGAGGAGCTTCCCATTAGAACTAGGGTGTTGATGAAGAGCTATTTCTGGTGTCAGAAACAGATGGGGAAATCTTTGCTCCCCAATTTCACAGATGCTGAGAATGAGAATTAGCCAGATGAGGAGGATCAGGGAGTGGTTGAAACAGAGGTGCGAGAAGAGGTGAATTTGGGAGTAGATGGGAAAACAGTCTCGCAAGTTGCTGAGATGGAATGTGAGAACCAAGGAGATAAGGGGCAAGGGGCTTTCGAGGACGCTCATTCTAGCAACTGGAGTGATTGCTTTTGTTGGGAAGTAGCACCAGCCACAATACAAGCAGGAATGCCAGGTTCAGATGAACAAAGAAACCATGGTGAAGCATGGAAACCCTAAAACAGACAATTGTTTCTTATCATGGTTTCTAAAACACAAATATAGCAAGTTGAAGTACCATGACAGAGTTCAGACATGACAGATGATCAAGAAATCACCATGGCTTGTTATGTTATGTGAACCTGCTCAGTGTGAACTTGTGTCACACACAAATGCAATTGCAGGAGAAGTCAGAGGAGCTGGGAAGGGGATTGTGCAGCAAAATGGGCCTTTAAGTTCCCTTGGATTTTATGCTTCTTTGCTTTTTAGCTCAAAAGGTGCAAAAAGGTGGATGAGATGATGCCTCCTGCCCTCTCACAAAAATTCATGAAGGAGGGAGGGTGCTACAGTTTGCCTCTGTCCTCCCAGTCCCTCCAGGGTGAACCCAGTGGGTCCAGCAGCACCCCCTGCAACCAAAAGCAAGCAGATCTAGTCCCCTCCTTTCCATGAATTAGCTCCATTGAAATCATTGTGATTTAATTATAAAACAATTAAAGATCACCTGATTAAATTCTGAGTAGACTTGCATTTCAGCTAGAGGACAAAAAGGCAGTCAGGAAGGCTTGTAAAGACACCACAAACTTTATCTTTCAAAGGTGAGGGGAGGGAAGCTGGAATTTGCATGGTAGAGAGAGAAGGATGCACCTGGAGGATACAGGGAGGTGGGAAAGCAACTGAAGTATCTCAGAGCTGCTGATGCTTTGCCAGAGCCAGGATAAGATCCCTCCTCTTCCCCGCCAGCCAAATGAATCCACCTCCCTTGGCCCCAGAACAGTACCAGAAGTTTAGCACACACAAATTACACACACAGAGAGAGTGAGAAAATGGCAATATATATTTTTAAAGCCATGATATAACAGGTCTGAACAGATCCAGGCTATATTGGTGGAAATAGCTGCAGGAGGGCAGCTGGGGTGAGCCTCCAGAGACACACCAATGAGGCAGGCATCACGGCATGGATGAAATGCCTTGTGCAGAGTGTCTCAAGGGCTAGCCAGTGCAGTGGCCTCGGACTGTGTGTGCTGAGGGATGGGGTGAACCATGGGAGGCCAGAGCTGTGTGCAGCCCCAAACTCCCCAATCTGGCCTACTGCCCTCAGGTGCTGTGGGCACACTGCCCCATCACAGGCGAGGAGGAACAATTCCACCCTCAGTCTGCTTGGCTTCTATGTGTGGAATGTGTGGGGAGGGGAGCCATCACCTATCCTTTGCTTCAGGCAGCAAAGTGTCTTTGGAGAGCCCTGCTTTGGAGCGCATAGCTGAAGTGAGGGAGTGCAGGGTGCGTTTGAAACAGGAATCGTAATCTTCACAACTGTGAAACGATTGGTGGCTGGGGAAACAGAGGTGGTGAAGCCAAGGGAAAGGTGCGCAGTTTTCTGAGGAACCCAGGAAAGCTCGATTTGGCCCATGGCCCTCCTGGCCTAGATCCCCCTAGCAGGGGGATCCGTTCTGAAATGGTTTCAAGGTGTGGAACCTTAAAAGTTTGTATCCAAAGCCTTGCAAATTGCAGATCCACCCCATTGCTACTGGTGACTCACCATAATGGGAAAATTCAATTTCGTAACTGTAGATCTCATTTGTGGAGTAGACACATTATCTTCCGACGCACAAATGTGACACAGCAAGGAAATCTTTTAATAGAAATAACCATAGAGATGGCCTTTCCATGTTATTAAAATTTCTTTGTGCTGTTTGAGGTGAGTGAGTTCAGGTGCATTGAATAGAGCAATTGGTTTGGCAGGAAGATATTCTATTTTTTAAAAACTGTACTCATTTAAAGGGATTGTATACTGTTGTATGCTGGATTTTCAAGGAAACAGAGAAAAACAAGGAAGTTGAATTTTTAAAGTGCATGCATTAGTTTAGCATATTTTTATATCTAAACCTGTCTAGAGCTTTCACCACTGAAAGATATCACCACAAATGCAAGCTCACATAGTAGCATTTTCTGGGCACAAAGCTCTCAGCCCCATAGTTACAAAGACATGTTGCTTGGCACATAGTAAAGATGTCCTAATCCTGATTCTTGGAAAACTGCTCTTCTAAACTTTTCCATTGCATGAAAACCGTCATGTTCAAAAAATAACTTACTTTCCTTTCAAGAAAAAAGCAGCCCCTCCTCACTGTAGCTTTTTAAATATTAGTATAAATGGTCAGTAGACTACTCAAATATCACAGGGATGGATTGGGAAAATGCCAGAGACTCTCATCTCTTTAGCCCTCACTTGCATGGAATTAGGTCAAAGTGGTAATTTCTAGTTTGGGTGAGAAATGGATGGCTCACCTATCTGTTCAGGACAGATGCATGAGGTTTTGATGTCTCATGATAGCTGCTGAAAACAGCCCACATTGGAAAAAAATTATCACACGTGTTCAGGAATGCAAGGTATGTAAAGTTCAACTTCTTTTAAAATTTCATTGCCTTCACATCCCTTCTCCAAACTTACATTTTCCTGAAAAATGAAATCTCTCAGGACCAAGCTACATGGGACATAACTGCACTGTTCAATGCCTGAGTGCAGGTTTTTCCCAGTACAAATTGTCAGCGCATGGTGCCAAAAGTGGCTTGGGACCAAGCATTGTGACAGAGGGGACTTCAACCCCTTGCCCTCGCTGCAGGCTCAGTCTTGGGGGGCAGGTGGACCTGCAATTTGTACGGCAGGAAAGGTCCTGTTCATTCTGTACCCAGCCCGCAACTGATCCTGAAACCAGGACTGGCCCTACCATTAGGCAAAGTGAGGCGGCTGCTTCAGGGGACCAGTGCTGGGATGGAAAGCAGCAGCAACCCCTGGCCAGTGCTCCCAAGCTCTCTAGCCTTTCCCCTCCGCCGGAAGACAGGATGGCGTGTGCTGGGCAGCCTGGCCTGCACTTCCTAAACTACCTGCTGCCCTCTAGGGTAGTGGGCACTGTGCCGTGCCTAGTGTGGAAGTAAAGATCAGCGGCCTTTGTTTGTTTGTTTGTTTGTTAAAAGCTTTTCTAACCCGTCCACTGCAAATGTCTCAGGACAGCCTTTGCAAACTGCTTCTGCATGAAGAAGAGGGCAGGTGCCTTCTTTTCCTTTACCTCAGGCAGCAAAACAACTTGGACCAGCCTCACCTATAATGAACTAAAGTATGTAGAACCGAACCCATTGCAGCTTCCCCTTTAGCCCTGCCTCTGTTTCATCTCTGGCTAATTTTGAATTGTAAGTTTCTTGGGGAAGGGATCTGTGGCCTTGTACTCGGCACAGTATGATGCACTCTGATAGTGTTCTGTACGAAGGGATTTCCTCATCCTCCTGATTTTGGGGGTAGGAAAGCCACTGCAAGCAATTTCCAGAAAGCAACTGCCAGCGATCACCTGCGGAATAGTCTTGCAGCAGCGTATGGTATGCCCCCAATCTTGGAGTAATAGCCTACAGCAAAGGGCTGCCTACCAGGAGGTACGGAGCAGCCTGAATTGCTCCTCTGTCTTTAAAGAACAATTCCATCTGCAGAAATCAGACATTGCCATTTTTTCCATTGCTGGAAACAAGCATTTTTGCCTGCGAATGTCCACAGATCAAGCTGCTGCTAAAGGAATGTGAGCAGCAGATGGTAGAAAGTTGGCAACTCTAGTGCAAATGGGGCTGACTGGCAGCAGACACAAGGGAAGTGCAGGCAGTTTCCAGAACTTAAAAGGAAGCTGTTTGCGAAAGTTTATAATTTATGAAATTGACAGTTCTTGTAAAGCAGAACAAGCAACCAAAAGCCGCCCCGCCTTCTCAGCCCATAATTCTAAGGCCAACCTTTGGACAGATTGCTCTGGAAGAATGGCATAAAGTTTCATTGGGCCAAGCACTGGTCTGCCAGCCTTCCTCCTCGACTGGAGGGAAATCCCTTTGCTGTGTGCTTGTTTATAAGAGAGGTTTCAGGCTCTCTATTCTGTATCCGGGAATAACCCAGCGCTCGGTTTCTGTATTTGCTCATAAGTTATCTTGATTTAATTCAATAAGCAAATCAGCAAGGTATAAAAAGCCGACATTAGTCTAACCAAATTAATAAACGCTAGCAAATCTTGCCAGACTTTGTTTTCATCTTGATTAATCACACAACTAGTGAACCACTGGTGCTAGAATGCTGGTCACAGAGGTCCAGCCACTTTCTCCAGGGGTGAGGAGGGGAGCTCTCTTGCACAGGGAAAGGGAAGTCTTGGCACAAATGGTTAGAGGACTGGACAGCGCCTGGTGCTGCAGCTTGCATATGCCACAAACTGCTTAACCCAGGTGCCCTTTTCCAGAAGATCCAGGCTGCATGAGTTTTTCCACGTAGTGTGTGTGCTCAGCCATGGCCTAAGCTGCAAAATGCCAGACAAATCCCAGTACAAGGGATTCTGAGGAGTCTGGCACTGGCCTTACCAGAGCAAGGCCTTCCCGATGATAAAATGCCTTATTTATGCATCTTGCTGGACGTGTAGCTAAAAAAAGCAGGAGCCAAGGAGGCACCACATGGCTTATTAAAAGAATCAGTCCTGTGTGGAAGGAAAATGGCACAGAAAAAGATGTTTCTTACTATTAGTTTGCAAAGCAAGGGCCAGGAACTAGGGATGTGCTAATCAGCAAAACATGAGCCTGTCAGGGTTCTCCAAATTCCACCTCATTCCAAATTGTGACCATATCTGATTGTGAGGTTGGGGGCGGGGGGAGCTTTTACATAAAAAGTGCATGCATCAATTGTGTGCATTTTTTAAATCTTTGCATTCCCCCATTGATTTTTATAGATTTTCTAAAAATGCACATTTTTCATGCACATTTTTCCAGTGATTGTTTTCTTTCATGAATCACCTAATGAGCTTGGCAATTGGCCTGCTTTGAGACTGATCACTATAGTGTCTGTGTTCTGTTGTGGGAAGTGCAATTTGTTTAAAAAGCTGAATGTAAATTAATTTCTCATGCATCTCCATTAAGAATGCACCATGACCAAGACGGTCATGCTACCTGGACCAGGTGAAGGAAGAAACAACAGGGAAGAAATGCCTGACTGCCTATCTAATAAAGCATCTGCCTGCCTTCAGACTAATGAATACCCATTTCCCCTGTGAAAAAAATGGTACCCATTTGAAGCGCACCAGTAACCTAGGTACCATGGCTGGGGAAACAGCTGTAATTCACTGGTAGAATAATGCATTTACATAGAATAAGTCCCAGATTCGATTCATGGCAGTATGGAAAGCTTCTACTGGGACCTTGGTAAATTGTTGCTGGTCAGGATGGAGATTGGGCTAGAAGGATACACATACTGACATAGTATAGAACAATCTCCTTGTGCGATAGTGTGTTTCCATGTAACACAAGCAACAACCTCTTCTTTTAGTGATGCTGTTATGCTGAAATCTAGCATTTCCCCCCAGAAATATTCATTATTTATTTATTTATTTATTAAAACATTTTTATGCTGCCCCATTTGGCTTACAACAATAAATAAAACCAATAAGTTAAATATTCATGCCTTATTAGCATGTGAAATCTTCTCTTGCTCCCTCACCAGTGCTCTGCTTTTTTTAAAGTTGGTGTCCTATTGTTGCAACATTACATATATGCACAGATGCCAATCACTACATTATAGAGTCACAATTAACTAATAACACACATCATTATAGATGAATATCATCATGCTTTAGGCTGCAGTTCCAATTACTTGGTACAAGTCCCACTGAGGTCAGTGAGCTTAATTCTCAGTAGGTTGTGCAGAATTGCACTGGAAGCCACAGTGGAAGGCAACATCCAGAATGGGAACAAAAAAGCAAAAGGAAACAAGAACTACAATCCAAACCACATATAAAACAATATTTCATAACAATTTCCGATAATCTAATTTCATAAAGTGTCATCTGAGTCCAACAGTATGATCTACTTCTGTAATTTCTTTCTGTGTAAATAAAAATACAGCAATCACAGCTAGAATCTTAATGCTACTTCCTCTGCATCTCAATCTGTGTGTCAGTTTTTAAAACAACTGCTACTTGACCAACTCTTGTTCTCCCACTGCTAAACTGATGGCATTCCTTTCCATCTATTTTGCTATTTCAAATTCATTTACTCATCAGATACTGAAGATGGATTATAATCAATGAATTCCATTTTGATACATTTCTACTTAAGCAAGATGTCTAAATATAACCCTCATATTAATTATCAGAATATTATCTGCTTACTTGGTCTATTAATTTGTTCTGACTCAAAAGCTTCCTCCTACTCCTGCCAAACTGAAACAGGATTTGCAAAACAGAATCTGCTGGCATCATGTGTTACGGTGGTTTATTTTCCTTAACCAGAATTAAACCAAAGCCATGCTTAAGGAGTAGGCCTAAGGCAGGACATCAAATTAAGTTGAAGTGGACTTGCAAACCATCATGAATTATGATCGAGGGGAAGTTCCCAGGACCCCAGGCAGTTCCTCCAGCTTCCTTCTTTCCCCCTAGATGAGCAAAGATAGCAGTCCAGTGAAAATGCAGAGCAGGTGGAAGAAGGAGACACCCCCCCCCCCCACTGCTACTGGGCCCACCTGCCTTGGGTAAGTGGGAACCTCCCCATGCAGTGGTCCCTGTTCATCTGGATAGCACTGCACATCTCCAGCAAGAAAGGGCAACAGTGATGCAGTTTCGCCCCTCTCTGTGTTTACAAGGTGACAGAAGTCCCACAGGCGCCCACTGTACATCCACTCTCCAGCGACTGAGCCACGATTTCACTGGGTCTTATGAGGTGGTGGGGTGCAAATACACAGCTAGCACCAAGCAGGCTGAACTCTGTTGCCTGCACACGGCCAGTAATTCTGCCTCACTCTTCAGGGTTTCCTTTTCTGCTTTTCATGATTTGCCTCACCTCATCACCACCAGGATCTGTGGGAAATCTGTGTATAGGCACCCTGACTTTGGTAGGGCAGGAGCAGCAACCCCAGGGCCAGGTGCCAGATCTAGCCTTCTAGGGTGCTCCAAGAGGCCACACCCCCTCCCTTAGGCCATGCCCCTTCCCCTGACACTGATCATCTGAGGGTTTTCCTGGGTTTTGTGCAATTTTCCCAGTTCTGAAAGGATTCATTGCTTCTGCTGAGGTTTAGTTACTAGCACTGAGAGCTTTAAGAGAAATTAAGTGTTGGAAAGTAAAACGCAATTACCAATTGTGTGATTGGTGTAGAAAAGTTTTGAATGTAACTATTAATGGTAAATTAAAAATGATATTAAAGTGAGAAAAAGGCATATAAAGAGAAATTTGAGGTGTATTTATTAATTTTGTCTTTAAAAAGAGGGAAAGGACTCAAGCCATCAAAAGAATCGTTGCAGTTTAGAAGGGGAGGATGGCCTGAAAAAAAGTTTGAATGAGTTTCTTTTATCTGTAAAATGTATCTTTGGTCCTGCGGGGAGGGGGCACAGTATTATTAAACCCTATTTAAAAAGAGAAATTATGTTGGGAGGTTTTTTACTTGTTTTTGTTTGGTAGTTGTTGATTCATTTTATTTTGCATTTTGGGGCCCACCCTGTTTGCCTTTGACCCTGTCCGGTTGGTCTTGAGCCCTGTCCCCCAGGGTTGGCAAGGGAGTGACACCCGAGGACTGATGCCAGCAACCTGAGTTTGCGGTGCCTTTGTCACTCTACTTATTCAGCTGGGAATTGCTTGCACTGAGGTGTGAGCCTCTAGTGTGAGCCAAAGGGTAAGAGCCCAAGGACTCTCACTGGACGATCACAGCTGTAGGAATGAATAACAGAAGTGGAGCTCACTGCCATCCAGAAACATCATCATCATCGTCATCATCATCATATTACATGTTATATTTCTCTTGCAAGGAATCCAAGGCAGCTTCTCAAGTTCTCCTCCTCTCCCTTTTATTTCCACAACAACCCTGTGAGGTAGGTTAGGCAGTGACTGGTCCAAAGCCACCCAGTGGGTTTCGTGGCTGAAAGCAGTCAGGACTTGAACCCAGATCTCCTGAGTTGCAGTCTGGCAGTTTTAATCTCTGCATCAAACAGGCTCTTTTGCAATTGCTGGACTGGGGACTAGAAGCTGGAGGACTGGAAGCTGGAGGCTTCTAGTTGGAGGGGGAAAGCATCAGAGAAGAGAGTCCACAATCATAATTTTCAAAATGAATAGCATGCTTTGAAGAATGTGATCCCATTAAAAAGTTGGGCTTAGAATTCTTGAATTGCTGCATTACCGTTTAATTGAGTAAGGCCTCCCCGCTCCCTGCCCTTGTTCTGCCAAGGAAATTGGTTCTTATTAAGGAAGGATATAAGAATACGGAACTATTTCCATTTGTCACAGAAGTGTCTTCTGAGAGGCAGAAATTAAGACAGAAATAGGAGCAACGGGTTAAAGGGTTTCACGATTCTTCCTCTCAAACTTCGTCCACTGGGGCCTACAGGCCAGTTCTCTAGTGTCACACTGCACTGGCTCCAGTGTTCTATTTTCTCATAAGTGCAACTTTGCTCTGCTAGCTCCAAAATGTGGGAGACACTCTGTTGCTGCTTCTCTCCTCTTCGCTTCACCCAAGTGCTGGTGCCCTCCCCACCAACCAGCCTCTGCCTGTCGCAAGAGGTGCCCCCTCCACAAGGGGGGGCATGCTGCTTCCCTTGCTGTTCAGGAGAAGAAACGCTGTGGCATTCAGTATTACCACCCTCGTTTCCACGGCACAAGAGCATTCAAGTCACTTGTGGCAGGAGCAGACTCCCGTCTTAGGTTCTCGTCAGTAGCTGCCAAATAGGGCGGAATGTCCCTGGAGTGAGTGGCAAGTATACAGAGGAGACGTGGCCTGAGATACTTGCTGTTTCTGGTCTTTCCAGGATCTTGGTCAAGTTACTCTAGCCTGTGCAAGGAAGGGCATGATATGTGAGATGTGCCTTCACTCACTGCAAATGTAAGCCATGAACTGACTGGCTCTCCAGATTTAAGCTCTGAATGCTTCCAATTGTGCGCAGGAGATGGCTGGAAGCAGGTTTGAGATTACACTCAATGGTGTGAATCTACAATTTGGGCAAATAAATGCAATATCAGATATCGCGAGCCTGAGTTAACGCACTTGGCCCATGCCACAGATTTATATTCGATGAATCGGTGGCTCTGTTTTTCATCCTGTGTACACCTTATTGCAGAGTTCAGCCTTCAGGATCCCTGTGAATCCTTTTTCATGTTGGGTAATCATGGCCTCTTCCTCCAGCCCATCTCCTTCCATCTTTGAACTCTGCCAGTTGCCAGATCCTGCTTTATCACCACAATGGAGCTTTAAAAGGCAGAGCACCTTCCCTAATCTTATCAGAGCAGCCAATCACACAGAAACCACTTCCCTCTGGCTTGTGCCAATGCCAACAGCACCTCCTCCTCACCCCGAAGCCCAGCCCATGAGGTGCTGGGACCTGCTGCTTTATTCAATTCACATTTGAACCTTCCAGTCTGTGTGGGTCAGATTGAGCAAGGCAGTTCAGTGCTTATATGTAAGCAATTAAAGAGTGCCATTTAAACTACAGTGGTACCTTGGCTCAGGAACACCTTGGTTCACAACCAAATCAGGTTGCGAACAAAAATTTCATGAAAATTTTGACTTGAGTCGCCAACTCCGCATCAGGTGGTGACCAAGATCGCAGCCATCTCCCCACCCCACCCCCGAGTGGGGAGATGGCCACGATCGTAGTTGCATTCATGCAGGGAAGACGTGCGTGATCACAGGCGCGCTCCTGCAGGAAAGTCGGGCACAATCTCGACCATCTTCCCCCCCCCAACCAGCACAATCGTGGCCATCTCTCCCTCCCCCAGCGTGCCCCATTCGTGCCCGTCTCCCCCCCTCCATGAGCCAGGATGACAGGCGTGTGCAGGGATGACAGGCACATGCAGGCATGATATGGACACGTGCAGGGGTGACAGGCGCCATCTCAGTCATGCTGGGGGGTGGGGAGATGGCTGCGCTTCTGCTCGGGGTGGGAAGGGGGAGATGGCCACGATCATTGTTGTTCTGTCACTTTGCTCCACATTTTTCTGATTTAAAAAATGGTTACAGAACAGATTATTTACACTGAACCTTATGGGAAAATTTAACTTGGCTCACGACCAATTTGGGTCACGACCAGAGTCCTGGAACGGAATAAGTTTGTGAGCCAAGGTACCGCTGTATTTAAACAACTTCCTCCTGAGCAGGGGGGTGGGTAATAATTTCCCACGCACACCCCAGCAGCTGTTAGCCCCAAAGGGAGGTTCCCATTGACACCAATGAAAGCCCCCCCCCCCCCATAACAGTTTTCAAGGGTTATATTTGTTCAGGCGGTGACTAAGGAAGGGGTGTAAACACACACACACACACCTCTCATCATCTTGCTTGAGGCGGTGGTGGTTGTTTTAACCATGCATATTGATTGCTTAAGCACCACTAATCCCTTATCTACTCTGGTTCTGGTCCGTAATGTTCTAGGGAAATTGCAGGAAGAACCTATAGAGTTTAGGCAGCCTCGCAATGGAGAACTGCCAGAGGTTTGGGCATTTTTGCACAGTTATTTATTTATTTATTTAGAAAATTTCTATGCCGCCCCATTCGCCGAAGCCTCGGGGCGGCTCACAAAATTGCCCCACCTCGCCTCCTGCCTCTGGCCCTGTGCTCTGCAGTTCCTCTTAACAGGTTAAATGTACCTTTCCCCTTTATTTTTCTTTCAGACTGGCACTTCTGAAGGATTTGCATGCATCCTAGTTCAAGCTGCATGGTTAGCCCTGTGTGAAGAATAATGGAAATGGGTTATCTATTAATTGATAAGAGATTATTAATTCATGAATTGGGAGATATGTTAAAATTAGAAAAGTTTGCCTTATGGATAGACCAGGCATAAATAGTCAGTTTGAACTCAGATGACTGCCCTGACAGATAAAAGCTACCCACACATCAAGGAATGAACAAACTGGAGCTGCTGGCTTTTGGAAGATTTGGTTTCCAATTACCTCAATTCAGATGTATGCTTGGAAAATCAGATTTTTCCAGTCTGGGTGCACATGTGATGAGCATTCTCTGACTAGCCAGCCCCACCACCTGCATGTTGAGCCCTGATATCTGGAAGGGACCCCAGATTCATGGAGCAACTGAATGGTGCCCAGCCATTCAGGTTTAGATTTGTGAACATACAATGTAGCTGAATTAATTTCAAGTGCTTGAATACTATTGAGAACTTTAAGTGGCCATGAATGATTTGCTTTGCTCCTACTAATCCTTTCAATTTATTTTGAAAGTGTCCTTCTGAAGAAGTGTCCTCTTTAGATGGCTTAAATGCCTATGAATCCCATGACAGTTTTCTTCTCACTTATTTCTTCTGTTTTTTCCAGGTAGAACTCTGAAAAACTTATTCTGGTTCACAGCTCATCCTTTTAGCCACTATTATTTTTTAGACTAACCCATTCACCTCCTCTTCAGTCTCATGGATGTGCAAGTTTTCAGGCATGTTGTGCACTTTTGTAGAAAAATAAGATCATCTGTCAAGGAAAAGTTATTGATGCAGCCCCACTCGACTCCAGTGTATTTCCATCCCACAAATCTTCTGCATTTATCTGATTAGCCAATGCTCAGAGAGTAGCACAAAGGATGAGCAGTCAGCTCATGTTACATCTTGACATTGCTAGGATAGCTTGATTAACAGGTAACATTAGCCTACCACAATTTTCAAGACTCCCACAATCAAGCACAGCCAAGTCAACCAATATTCTGATTCCTGCCTAGGCCAACTGCCCCTTTAAGGTGAAATCCTTGGCATGCTTGGACAGAAAACATGCATTATGTTGGAGACTGTGAGTTCTTCTGTGTAGACGTGTGCAGGATTGTGCCCTTAAAGAACCAAAGAACATAAAGAAAGCTGTGCTGGATCAGACCACAGGCCTATCCAGGCCAGCATTCTGCTTCCACAGTTGCAAACCAGATGTCCAGGAAAGTCCACAAGCAGGAAAACCAAAGTTAAGGAATAAGTGTTATCTATATATACAAAAATCACTTTCAGTATACATGCTGGTAGTATTCTATTGAATACTGATTTTTCAATAAAAATCACTTTCAGATACAGAGACAATGCAAATGTACATCAGTAATCCATCAGCAGGAAATAACATTGATAAAGCAGACAATACGATAAAGCCACACAAAAGACAGATCAGTGCTCTACTCTCTCGGGTATTTATACACAGTGTGACTATTGTTATATGGAAATGGGGGTGTCTCCCCCAAAGAGCTTCTGCGGCTTTCTTGCTGGCTTTTTGTCAAGGTGAGACAACTTCAGCCCAGAAGTAGGACATCAGTGCAGTAGCTCCCTCCAGCTCATGCAGCCCAGCACCCGGCACTGAGAGTGACACTACCTCATGGCTAAGAACCCTGCATAGCCTTATCCTCCCTCAGTTTTGGCCGGTCCCACCCCCTGGTAATGACTGCAACCAGCCCTTTGCCTCTCCTTCCCCTGCAGACACACACCTGGATGCTGATTTGTGGCATAGCCTATCCCGGCAGGTGGGAAGTGGTGAAGAAGCAATGTTTTTGCTCTGGTTTCCCCAGAGAGTTGAATGGCAATGCTCCTTACACCACCTGTGAGGTCTGCTCTTGTGGGGGGCCTGACATTCAAGCTTAGACAGGTGTAGGATTGGGCATAATCCTGCTTCTCCCTTTGGGAATAATGACAGGAGCCGCAAGTGGTACGCAGCTGTACTGAGAGTCACTGTGATGTGGTGGTTAGAGAGTTGGATGGGAGACCTGGGAGGTCCCCACTCAGCTGTGAAGATCACTGGGTGATGCTGGGCCGGTCGCAGAGCCTCAGCCCAACCTACCACACAGGGTTGTTGTTGTGAGGACAGAATGGAGCTATGTAAGCTGTCCTGGGTTCTTTATGAGAAGGAAAAAGGTGAGAAAAATGCAACATCGTCATCATCGTCATCCCTGTGCAGTTGCACCTCTGGGTCTCACATGGCGTTAGTATATTAAATGTTCCCCCAGTGTAGCAGGGCTTCATCCATATCCTATGGCAGCTCTGCAGTAGAGGATTGCATCTTTTATCTTAGGCAGACAGTGAGGTTTACTGGCTATTACGGGTGGATGGATGGATACCTGTGGGGCTTGCTGTGGACTGTGAATGAATGACTTTGCTAATTAGCTAGAACACACCAAAGAAAATGGCCCAGGACTTACAAAGTGAATTGTATTCGCTCCTTCTGACCAATTTCTCTCAGCTGGGTTGACCTATGATGATGCTTCATAATGCAGCAAATGTTCTGTCAAATACAAGGGTGCTTTTTGATCAATGCACCTTCATAACAATATTTCCTGTAAGATAATATTTATCAGGGACAATCACACACACACATGTACACATGCAGCACTCCACAGGGATTTGCACATAAATCCAATGCATTATAAAATGCATGCTGGCAAAAACCCTCAAGTTTTAAGTATGTCCACAAAGAGATTGCACTCTGAAAATGTTCCTTGCAACCGAAACGCAAAACAACACAGCCTAGTGCCCTCCAGGTGTTTGGGATTCCTATCAGCTACAGCCTGCATGGCCAATGGCCAGAAAAGCTGGGAGCTGTAATGCGAAGCTTCCAGAGTGTGCCAGGTTGAGGAAGGCCGACCTTGGGTAATTCCAGGCGTACTCCTAGCACCATCAACCAAAACCAATTGATACCTAATCCCTATTTCTTTTCTTAATAGGTTTTTGTAGTTTAAAAACATTTAAAAAGAGGTGGGAGAGCACGGGAGGATTATAAGTGGAAGATTAGGTGATCTGACCCAACCATCCTATTTTGTGTTTGAGGAAGAGGGGAAATGCAGAATAAAAGCCTCATCTGGAAGCATCCTTTATATCTTCTCAGCATCCTCTCTGCCAAACATTTTTACTACAAAACATGATTTGCGGGTTTGGTTCCCGTTTCCCTAAATAATTAGCAGCTTGCTTCGTGCTTTATTCAGTCCTCAGGATTTATTTGTTGGTTTGTCAGCAGCTGAGTGCAATGCCTGAAGCATGCTCGTTTTATACAAGCAGCAGTGGGAGCAGATCCAGATCCTAAAGACCTTGAAAAGAAAATCAAATATTTTCTGAAGACTAACACAGATGCTGGTCCATGAAAGAGAACAGCTTTCCCCTTTCGAGTGGAGCTGTTTTCTGTCATTAGCCATGCTTCTTGCACTAAAGGGGAAGCGCTGTGGTTAATCTTTTCATTTCTGGTTTAGTTCTCTTACCCTGTATTCACAAAGGACATTGTGGATGCTAATTAAGTGATCAATACCAATAATCAGTAAGTGCCTCTCCTTTCTGGAAAAACCTTCCAAGAACCCCAGGCTGTGCTTGCTCATTATTGGAAAAATGTAACAATTCTGATCACCAAAGAATTGCTATTCAAGGTAATAGAAATTGCACATAAGAACCAATGAATACATGCATTATACATTTTACTGAAGGAATATACAAGCTGCACTATGCTTCTCTAAAATGACATTGATTTGCTGTTTGGCAGAACAACCATTTGGGTTAGTGATATAGATATCTATATATTTATGGAACACTGGCCTATGAATTTAAAATTCAAATCCAATAAGCTTTTTTCATGCATTATACAAAAAAATAGCATGTAGTCTAGCGTGGTGCATCATCTTTGAAACATAGATAAAGGTGAGGGATGTTTTTCAGAAAGCAGAAAACAGTTATTTGAAAACCAAACATTTTGGTGAGGGGAAAGAACCAGTGTGGTAGAGTTGGTAGCATGTTGGGTTCCGAGATTTCAGAGATCCAGGTTTTGATCTCCACTTGTCCATAAAGCTCACTGTGCCACCTTGGGCCAGTCACTGAGTCTTGGCTTAACCTACTTCACAGGGTTGTTGTGAGGATAAGGTGGAGAAGAGAAGTATCATGTACAACACTTTGGACTCCTTGGGGGAAAGGCAAGATATAAATGGAATGAATGAATGAATGAATGAATGAATAGTTGTGGTGGTGATGATGATGATGATGATGATGATAAGAAGAAGAAGTTCATAAGATCTGTGTCCAATCTACACACAGGGATACAGAAAAAATGCTAACTCCAGTTGAAGCATCCCTCTTGAAAAATAAAAATCCTATAGAAATAAGCTCTCCAATTTGACCACCATCTCTAAAAGGGGAGGAAGGAGTATTTGCAAACTGTGTAGGTGGGCTTACATAAAACTGGGACCAGGTTTAATCATAGATTAGAACCCTTGAAATCAATGGAAATTTAAGCTATTATGACTATTTCAGGTCCATTTCATTTCAATGGTTCTGTTCCAAATATAATTAAAACTGAATCCAACCCAATGTCAGGTAAGAGAGAGTCAAAAGCACAGCACTTTTGAGTAAGTATTCTGTGACACTAAGGAAATAAATGATAAAATGGATGGGAATATCCATAGCTCCATCCTGTCATCTCCAGTGAAAAGCATCAGGTGGCTTGTAGCTAGGGATGTTGGAGGAATCAACAATGGACTCAAATGAGTACAGATTTCCTTGCGTCTCCCCCATGGATTGTGTAGTTGACCAGTCTTCCCAGGTCACCTGAATATGTATGAACACACTCGCACAAATTCCAAGTCCATCAGCAGGTGAATGATGGAGCAAAACCCATCTGAAAATCTGCAAAATGCTCACAGCGTGGCTTTTGCTGTGCTCTACCATTCCTAGTACCTGCTGTATGAATGGCAGTAGAACAGCCCACATGACGATGTGTTGGGTCCTCCTTCGTCAGAGGTGTTAAGAGGTTGCAGCACAAGCTATACCAATCTTTCTCCATGCTGAAGTCCAGTTTTGGCTACCAGTGTGTATTACGTTCTCTTTGAATTCATATTTTCATTTTGTTTAGCTTAATTATATTATTTCTTGGGGGAAAGAATACGATAAATTATACTTTTAAATGACTAAATGGCCATGTTTCAATGTTGTTGCTAGATTCTTTCACTGAGCAGGAGCCTGGACTAGGTGACCCCCAAGATACCTTCCAACTCTAAAATGTCTTGATTCTATGAGAGTAGACAATATTGGGCTAGAGCAGCCTTCCCTAACATCAATCCAGAGAACTTTCAGTCCAAACTATCATCAGAAAACAACAATAATGTCCACAGAAACAGAATTTTACTGTTAATAGTGAAGAAATCAAAATTGAGAACAATTTCACCTACCTCAAGTCAATCATCAATTCAAGGGGAGATTGCAGCCAAGAAATCTGAAGATGATAGAGACATGGATGGGAAACAATGAAGGAACCAGAAAAGATCAAGTGTGAAGATCTTTGCAGGAGACCAAAACCAAGATTATCCACATATTGAATTCCCAATCACAATGTATGGGCTTGAAAGCTGGACAGTGAAGAAAGCTGACAGGATACGCTCAAAACATGGTGCTGGAGGAGAGCTTTGCAAATACCCCGGACTGACAGAAAGACAAACAAGTAGGTCCTCGATCAAATTAAGCCTCAGCTTTCCCTCAAAGTAAAAATGGCAAAGCTGAGGCTGTCATACTTCGGGCACATCATGAGAAGGCAAGACTTGCTGGAGAAAACAATCATGCTAAAGAAAGTGGAAGGTAGAAGAAGAAAAGAAAGACCAAATACGAGATGGATTGAATCCGTACAGGAAGCCATGGCCTTGAACTTAGAGCAGGGCTGCTGTGGACAAAACAATCTGGGGGGCTTTCACTCATATGGTCACCATAAGTTGGAGGTGACTGGACAGCACAGAACAGTAACAAGCAAAGAAGGACTTCTTCACATAGCCCATAGCAGTCTTTAGCACCATAGTGTTAATGTTTTTTTTTTTTTTTGTATTGCATCTTATATTGTAAGCTGTCCCAAGTTGCTAGCGGTGGATGACTTAGAAAAGCTTTTAATAATTAATTAATTAATTAATTAATTAATTAATTAATTAATGTATTTTATGGCTTTACGTATTATAAACTGCCCAAAGAGTGGTATAGACATGCAATTTTTATTCTTATTCATATTATATTCAACCTGTGGAATTTGCTATAACAGGAAATTATGACTACCAACATGGACAGTTTTAAGAGGGGATAAGACAAATTCATAGTGGCTAAGCCTATCTGTAACCACTAGTCCTGCTGGCTTTATGCTACCTCCAATTTCAGAGGCAACATGCCTACAGAACTATAGAATAATAGAGTGGAAGGTGCTAAGAAGGCCATTGGGTCCAACCTCCTGCTCAGAGCAGGTCTGCAAGTCACACCATTCCTCTCAGATGGCTGTCTGGCTGCATGTTGAACATGTCTACTGTGGGAGAGCTCACAACCTCCCTAGGCCATTGGTGGCATTTACTGCTCTAACAGTGAGAATGTTCCTCCTGCTGTTCAGCTGGAATTGGGCTTTCTGGGTATACAAGATGCTGGGGAGCATGAGAGGGTGGGTGAAGTCATGTCCACCACAGGGTTTCCTATAAGGCGTCCAGCAGGTTACCAGAGTTCTGAACTAGAGAGGCCTTGGCTCTTCTCGTGTTCATTTTACCAAGTTTGTTTCCTGAAGGTATGTGAGACAATAAACAAGCCAACAGACTCAGTTGCAACTCTTTACATGCCTGCACAGAAAGAAGTCCAGTTTTGTCACATTACACTTACTCTCGGAGACTGACTTACTACTGAAGAAACATAAACAGGATTTGCACCTCCAATCACCTTACTATCATCTGTTATCATATTCTGTCAGGCCAGATAAAATGGTAATCTCTATCTTTAGATATTTCAGTCCCTTTAGCAGGAGATGTGCCCCATCCCTCAGACATCATCCAGAGCTGCCACTGGGATTCCTCAAGCAGCCTGCTTGAAAACCAATTGCTTGCCTAGTGGTTGGAGCCATGCACCAATGCATTGCCATAACTGATGAGCTGGTTAAAAATTATTGTTCTTAGAACAGAATTGCTGCAGCCACCAAGTCTAAAAGCACCTCTCTCCAGCTTGGGCACCACTACAAACCAATGTCCTGAGTTACATTCAATGGTGGGGCCTTCTATCCACCTGTGTCACATGCCCATACATTTGCACACCTTCTGCTTCCAAGGAACACAAACACCTTCACTCCTTCATTGCCCAATGACAAACAAGGATATGCTGCCCAATCAGCATTTGCTCTCAGTGAAGTTGCTCATGTTCACAAGATAATTTCTACTTTCTCCGTCGTGTAATTGTTACTTGTGTCTCCCAAACTGAAATAATTCCGAGCACTCAGATGTTACTTTTCTCTCATTCTTTCAAAGCTCTAGAATCTAGCTTACCATTTGTCCCAATGACATCTCATTAAAAGATGTGCATCTGCATAAATCAAAGGCAGAAATGGCTTCAACCAAAAGGCAGTTTTGTTATGCTAATGACATGCTGCATCTCATGATGAAAACCAGCAGGAGATCTTGGATTGAATCGTGCATTTCTGACAATATGCAAGTGAAGAGATCTTTAGGTTGCCTGGGCTGAGTAATCCAAGGAGTCTGACAAGGCCTCCAAAATGGAGCAGGTGCAAGTGGGTAGGTCTTTCTAGACAGGGAGTAGAGACACCCAGGAGCCCAAACAAGCTGCTGATCTGAGATGTAGAAGGTGCTCTGCCCCACGTCTGAGCATTTTGGAATCTTTAACCCAAACATCTACACTGGAAGCGGTCAAATGGATGGCTCCTGGCACGACCAATGCAATATTTCCCATGGGAAGATATTGCGCAATTTTTCCATCATTTCCTCCATCTGGGTTTGTCTCCCCCACCTCCGCCCCCAGACTCTTCACAATATAGTTATAAAGCAGGGCGAGTGCGTGATGAAAGCCCAATCCGGGAGCACCCACTGCCATGCAGGGCAGAATCGCACGAATAGCCGGAGTTCCATCCTTCGTTTCCCTTGCAGCAGTTCCAGCTGCTCATGGACGACATTAGAGCAAGGCACAGCTGGGCATGTGCTCCAGATCTTCTCAGCTAGGGGCCAACCCCTAACCCTGTCCCAGTGGCATCCTCTGCCTTCGTAGGAGCCTGTCTCCTCCCCTCCGTCTCAGCAGTCTTGCAATGACGAGGAGACATTGGGACTCGCTCCCTAGCCAAGCTCCAGTGGACATACATATGCATGCACATGCATGCATGTGAACATCTATGGCAAGGGCCTGCGCCCCAGAGCTCTCAGGCACACAGTGCAGCAAAAGGCCTCAGCTCTAGCACGTTAGAGTTGGCTCAGAGAAATCCAGCTGAGGTGAGGTGGAGGCGGAGGGCAGGGGGCAGAGGTGGGCTGCTGACTTGGCAGCTTCAGGGTTACCGACTGAAGGTCCTCAGGCAGGGCGTGAGAACCAGCCCACTTGGAAAAAGAGGGAGGCAATTTAGTTATTTAGTTATTTGTTTATTAAAAGCTTTTGTATGCCGTCCTATTATACAAGATCTCAGGACGGATTTAGGGCTGGTGGGAGGAGATGGAGAGGGAGTTTCTTGACCCTGTCAGGAGATGACAGGTGACGTGAGCAGACCAACTAGGACGTGTCCAGAATTGCTGGCTTTCAAGCCCTGAAGCAGCAGGAGCTGCCCTGAAAGTGAAGTCAGAACTTTCTCTCAAAGGGAGGGGAGGACAGGACGTTTCCGTTTCTGTTCAGCTGTTTATATGTGCTGATGCTTCTCCCCCATCTCAAGGAGAAGGCCACTGTGATTAGAGTGCTCTGTCACCACTTAAGCTGTAATTAAAGATTGTGCTTCCAAGTTCTCATCTCAGACTGCTGGAGAAGAAAAGAGGGAGGAAGCGACCTGCTCACAACACCTCCCAGTGTCCCCGCCCAGCAACTGCTGAAGTGACAAGCCACCCATTCTATATGCATGTTGATTATTTTCAGAATAGAATAGGAGAGTTGGAAAGGGCCAGAAGGCCATCGGGTCCACCCCGCTGCTGTTGCGGGACGCCAATTTACACCATCCCACTCAGATGGCTGCCCGGTTTCTTTCTGAATGTTTCTAGCGTGGGAGAGCCCACCACTTCTCCAGGCAGCTGGCTCCACTGTCGCATTGCTCTGACAGTGAGAAATTCTTCCCGGTGTCTAGTCTAAGTCTGGCTTCCTGTCACATGAGCACCTTATTCCATGTCCAGAACGCTGGGATGACAGAAAAGAGATCCTGTCCTTCCTCTCTGTGACAGCCTTTCAGCTACGTGGAGAGTGCTATCATCTCACCCCACGGTCTTCTCTTCTTGAGGCTGAACATGCCTAATTCTCGCAAGTATATCTTTCTCTACAGGACGTCACAGGGCAATGTGCACAGCATTAAAAAGTGAAGCACAGCGCAGCACAGCACTACAAAACCAAACCAAAGTGAACCAAACCAAACCAACCATCCAATATAAAAACCATGTACATTAAAAGACAAGTGAAAACAGCAGCTCTTCTACCAACAAGAGCACAACAATCAATTCAGTTTTAAAATAAACCAAATGTTAAAATTTTAAGCTGAATGAGCAAAACATAATAAAATAAAATAAAATAAAATGAAAAAAGAGTTGCACTGTGGTGCCACAGAGGAAACCAAGTCAGTGCGATCCTGCCCCCTTGCGGGGGCGGGGAGGGGGGCATGGCTAGTTGAGGCAGAAGTGCAACCATCCAGAGAGCTGCCAGAGTCCCTCCCCTCCTCTGGTAACATCCAGGGCAGCTCTGGAGCAAAGCACATTTGTACAGATGGGTCTTCAGGGAATTAATAAGATGCCTTTCCGACGGAGGCAGATTTTATCTTTGGTACATGCTGGTCCCCTTCTGCAGCACAGGTTGACCAGCAGAAAGAGTGACATTCAGAACGGGGGAGAAAATTCTTGAGTTCACATTTTAATACAAATTTCTCCAAATATGTACCTTCAAGCCACTGTGCAAGCTGAAACTCAGCTTTTGAAATTCACACCTCTTTGAATTTTGTAATGGAGTTCTCCAAATGAATTCATAAAATGTGTATATTAGGGGAAACAGTATTTACAAATGTGTTGTAATTAGTTGCAAAAATGTGTATGAGGCAAGATCTATGTAAAATGCATGCATTTTTTCAAGGAGAGGTAAGAACAAAGATGCTTGTGAATGTTCATACTTTTTTTAAAAAAATCTCATACTTCAGAATTAGGAATACATTTATTTGTAGCATTTATTTACCGCTAAGTATAATAAAATCCCTAAAATTCCTAAGAATTTCATTATATTTTGCAGATCACTGAAAAATGCCATATTCACAACCCCAAATGGAAACACGAACAGGAGTGCAAAATCTCCAAAAATTCCCAAATGTGGCTTTGCATTCACAAATGTGGACTTTAAAAATGCACAACTAAAAATTGTATGTCTTCAAAGTTGTGTATATTTAAATTTATACTTTTTAACTATTTACATTTTCCTTGTTTAATCAATGGGGAAATCATGCTCATTTGTGAATGGTCACACATGAGAATGGGAGTGAATTAATCTGAGTTAAACTTTGAAATAAAATTCAGAGACATTCAAGGCAAACCAGACTTCAGATTAGAAAAATGAGAAACTGAAAGAAACCAACACTGGAAAACTCATCCATCACTAGTTAGAACAACTGGAGCATTAATGCAGGTTCACTTCCCTGCTCTGTAAATGTGGCTTTAACATACCTTTCAACTTTGTTGCAAGGACAAAAGCACGTAATGTGCACCACAATGACTGTGTTCAGACAACACCCACACTCAAGGTTGGGTTGTTGTTGAAATGCAGACTATTATGTTGTCTGAACCTACCCATACTAATAACTTGTGGCTTGTTAACCACGAACAACCCATTAAGAGAGTTGTTTGTTGCTGGGTTATGAACAGTATGTTGTTCACCACAGTTTGCTTCCTTGACTGGGTTTAGATAACACAGTGTCTCATGTTTCAGCAACAAAACACAATCCGACAGCAACCTATACTCAGCCCGTACCCAGTCCTTGAATATGGATTATGTTTTCTGAACCCAGTCTATGAGTTCTTTGGAGAAAGGGGAAGCTACACATTAGATAGATAGATAGATAGATAGATAGATAGATAGATAGATAGATAGATACTATTGTACAAAGCACAGTTTATATTCATCAATGTGTTGGATCCATGCTTAGAGTAGAGCCTCTGAAATTAGCTTACCTTAGCCCATTAATTTCAATGGGTCCCAAGACTAAGACTGCGTTCAGTCACTAAGACTAAGATCCGTCACAATAACCTCCTCCCCACAGGGAATGGAGCACAAGAGATCAAGAGTGGTAGATGACTACACAGGGAGTCTGTAACCTAGCGGGATTTGATCTCAGATTTACCAACACCACATCAATCTCTTTATCCATTGGATCTTTGTAGCAATCAAACATTTGAGAGAAAGATGTTGGAAGCTGTAATAAAAGTCCCATCGTAAACTTTCCTCAGTATGCAGTAGAAGAGGCAGTCCAAATGCTATCAAGTGTCCGGCCAAAAATAGTAGCTATTCCACAGCTGTAAGCAGGAGGACCCATCTAGATTAAAGCAATGGAAGACCGCAGCATATGATAAACCAATAGGTGCCAAATCCACCCCTCTGCAATATTACCTAGGGAACCTCACTCAGTATGTTGTTTTGGAGACTATGTTCTATATATGAATAAGCCTGGAAAGATTGCTGGCAGATGATCTGGTTTGTCTCTCATTGATTTTATTTATTGTGGGTTTTTGTAAAATAATCCATACTCTGTGAAACCTCCCTAGCAAAGAATGAGGACTGATAAGAGTCTTCTGGCACCATCTGCCTCCCCTTCATGCCTCCTAACGACCCCATTTGGGCCTGCACTTTGACTAGATAACTCCCGATTCCAAGCTCGGCCCTTTGAATTGTTGAGTGTGGCATATGCTAAAATAAGTCATTACTTGCCACATTTGTCTCCGACATGCTTTCAAAATCATTACTGGAGGGAAGATGTAAAACAGCCATGGCAGGGACAAACCATCTGCTTGCCTTCCTTGGCAGGATTCTCTTTTCTTCAATGGACATGTCAGGTTTCTTTTTACATACCTTGGCAAGATAGGGCGGAACTTGCTGTTTCGTGTATTTAATTTTCATCTTTGCTCACATGGTGCAGCCACACTGTCTTTATCCTGATCCCAGAGCCACAGCTGAATGGAAACATACTGCACACTTCCAGTTCTTGTGGGTGGGGGGGGTGCGGGGGTTCTAGCCGTATGTGCAATTAGTATGCCCTTACTCCCCCCTGAAGCAACAGATATGCTTTACTGAAGATTTCTTTTCAACAGCTGTTTATTTCCCTTTATAAGAGGATACCCCAGATGACCCCAGAATCACCTGCCTAGAACTGGAGTGTCCCTCCCTTTGTCCCTCCAAACTTTGTTTGATTCCCATCAGCTCCAGCCAGCATGTCCAGTGGTCAAGGGCACAGCCTAAGATCCATAAATATTACAGGTAGACACCAAAACAGGTATTTTGCACCTGGTGCCTGCAGCTTAAATCCCAAATGTGTCCCCGTGTCCCAAAATGTTGAGGACCCCTGTGCTAGGGTGTGTGATGGCCTTAATTAGAAACAGTCCCTTATCCGTGAAGTAGTATACATTTTGTCTTCGGTCTTGTTCATTTGAAGTACATTGGAAACAAGGTACAGTCTAGGAAAATGGGTTTCTCATTAAACAAATGAATTTTGATTCAAGCACTCTGATAATCTTTCAAGAATTCTGGCCCAATTTTGGCAGTTTCCATAAGTGCATGACATGCTTTGTTATGTGCTTTAAAAAATTTTATAACTCTGTAGTGACATTATATCTTTCCTGAGCAAACTTTCCCCTTTCTGTATTTTTCTTTGATTATTTAATGTCTAGCCAAGACCATCATACATTATTTCTGCTTTGGTCTATCTTATTCCTGACATATATCTGCATCTATGTACATATTCTGGGCGTCAGTGAACAATGAAGTAGGAAAACTTGGTGTTGTAAATAAAAAGGGGGACATAATCCCTATACATTCCTACTTGTGCTTCTGTATCTTACTGGAATACATATATTATCATCTAGTCTAATACTCATCAGTGGTAGCTACTCTGTACTACCAAAATATAATTTGGTCAGCTTATTCCCTTTTAAGTGATAAAAGTCATCTGCCATTGTGGGAACCATCTCTGTTGATTTTGATTAGCTCCCAGTTCTATGATACCAGCTTATCTAATTAACAGATGAAAATAACTCCAGTGAGGATCAGAGAGCGATAAGGTGTTGAAGCTTCCTGTTTCCAAACAGAAAGTACTTTTTAGTGGCCTTTGAAAGGGTTCTCTTTCTTTAATCAAAGAAAACAGTTTCCCCTCTTTGGAGATCCTTTACTTCATACTCCCAGAGCACTTGTTAACTTCAATAAAAGATTTTCTCTGTACAGTGTAGAGCAGCCATAAGGCAAAATGCTACTTAACTGTAATTTGAGACTTGGCACCATCCAGGGGTCAGATATGACGTCAATGTGAAGAGTTGGCTCCCATCCTGGATGATATCAGTACTTTAACAACACCCTCTCCTATTAAGAAGAAAAATGTGAAGGGAAAGCAGTGCCCGTCTGAAGCAGAATGGAAGGATCTTCTTGCAGAAAACAGGAAAGACACTTTTTTTCTGGGACAGTTTCATTACATAAGATCATGCATTTTCTATACATTGTTGTGCATATTTGCCCTCCTGCCCATGCTGCAGGATGAATAGTATATGCTTGCACTTTTTAGAATTATTTAAAACAAATGAAAGATTTTTAAGAGTGGATGCTCAAATAGAAAATCTCTTAGTGCAGTTCTGTGCTTACCTACTCAGAAGTCACCTGGGGTTTCCTCCCACACAAATGTGTATAGAATTGTAATATAAAGGAGATTTATCAATGACCATTTTCAAACTATGTGATAAATGGTGTCTTTTAGTAAGTATCAAGCCTATAAGCACTAATGAGGCCTTGTGCAAAGTTATCCAAAGACCTTTTGTGTCAGATTTTGTACATCATGATTTAAAGCTCAGATCTGTCATCCTCAGATTTGAAAGGCTGCTTTTCAGGTACCACATTAAAGTCTTATGCATATCCTCTCCAAAAACATGTGTGGGGGCAGATCAATCAGCTGTTCAAAGACAGAATAATGTGCATATCAAATTGCATTCTGATATCTCATTGCTCATTGTGTTCCAATTAGCTAGCTCTACAGAAGTCATCCATTCATAATGCTCACCTCTCTAGCAAGCCTTGACTGATGCTTCACTAATTCACTGTTAAATCTAGGAGTGATTGCAAATTTTGGAATACATGGAGTAGAGCAGTACCCAGATCTCATTCCCCCCTCCAAAAACCAAAACAAAACAAACAGTCATCTTATTACCTAAACCCGTGAAAAGTGGTCTCCTTAACATCACTTCTCATTACCACCAAAGCTCTGGCTTCACAAAGAGGATGGCTACTGTGACAATGAGGGGTCCATGTTCGTACCAGGGATGGTGAATACACATCACATGACATCACCATACAAGCAGGCCATGTGGAAACGACCTCTATGAAAGGAGCCCCACAAACAGATGACACATGACATCATGCCGCACGATACCATTCCATCTTGGTGCATCTTGTGCATAAACTCAGATACATAGAACAAGAGTTTGTATGGAAGAAGCACGTTCATCCAAGCTCCCATGGATAAATTCATTACTTTCCATGTAAACAACAAATGCACTGGGGGTAAGTTTGCCCATCACTATTACCATATCCAGGGAAATCTGGGCACTAAGTCACAGAGTTGAACATGAGTTTCCTTGCTTTGATTCAATGGAAAGTCCAGTTCAGCAGATACATCTGCCTTTCCCATAGGACTGACCCTGGAAAACCACACTTACAATAGACTGAGCTCAGTTTTCCTTGAAGTCTCTGTCAATATGGCCTGAGAGCATCCCGCTCTTGTTAATTTCCAGAAAAATGATAAATAATGGGACAGCCATCTGGATCTTGACACATCTCCTGATTGGTTGGATGAGGTTCTACTAAGAAGTTAAACATAAGTTATAGCAGGAGTCCCCAGGGCAGCATCCATAGATGCTGTGGCACCCTGGGCACCTCCAAAGGCACCCGAGAAAGGGTTCCCAACATTGCAGGCACCCAATTTTTTAAAAAATGCATACATTGATGTGTATGAAATGCGCACAATTTCCTAGTAATGATACATAGGCTTTAAAAAGTAGGACCAAATATGCAACTAATTTTCCATCTCAATATATGCCACCATTTCAAATATTGAAAGTGTAAGGTCCTCAGTCCATTACATTATAGGGGTATTTATCATTCCAGTGTTGTAATATTAGTATTTTAATATTAATATCTCTGCCAAACACACATTTACACTAGCTACTTGTTCATTTCTATGAAACAGGTAAATCAATCCCTGGCAGCCAGTGTGGTGCAGTAATTAGGAGTGATTAAGAGTGCAGGTGAGGATGCAGGCAATCTCGTTCTGGTCCCTGCTCAACCATGAAATCAACTGGGTGACTTTGGACCAGTCACAGACTCTCAGCCCAGCCTACCTCAAAGGGATGTTGTTGGGGGGATAAGATTGTGAACAGGAGGATAAGAATGATGTAAGCGGCTTTGAGTTCTTTAAAAAAGTAAAAGGCAGGATTTAAATCTAATAAATATTTTTAAAGATTTTAGTGTATATTAAAGGCTGTTCCATCATGCAATTTATCCATAGTTATAAAATAATAACACCCCCACAAAAGAAGCAACTCCTGGACATTGTCAAAACATATGTTTATACCCACCCCCCAAAAAAAGCTTTATTGCATGGGCAGCAATTAACTGAATGAGTCTTTTATTAAGGAAACATTGCAGTGTCCAATAGACATGAAACAAAAGTTTTTGTTGAATAAGACATAGCCTAAGAACCACAGATGTGACAAGTAGACACCAAAGCAGCAATGCACTGATTAGATATTTTATGGTGGTTCCCAAAGCAATTCCTCAAATTCCCAAATGTGCCATAGGTGAAAAAATGCTGGGTACCCTTATGAGCTATGGCATGCCATCTTATCTGTTTGATGAGGAATAGCAAAAATCCATCATATTTCTTTGCATACCTTGGCTAAGAGTCCTTTTGAAATGCTTTGCTGTTGTTTATCCCACAGTACCTGCAGGAAGTGGTCGAAGAGTGAGGAGAAAAGGTATTCCCGTCTGTTCTGCTGCCAATGCCCCTTTCCATCATTTGGATGAAATACATCCAAAGACACGATGCCAAGGTGCATCTTCCAACACAAAGGACCCTCAAAAGCCATAAATAATATGGTGGATTCATGGAATGACCTCCCCACTGCAGCCCATCTGGCACCAACTCATTATCCTTTTGGAGCCAGGTTCAGATGAGCCCTTGTCCTGAGGCTTTTGAAGATAGATCCAAGGACTCAAGGAGATTACTCATCCAGGTGTTGTTTCTTTTTTATAAACAGGATCATTCCTCACTGGATGTTTTCAGCTGTTTTTAATTTTTTCCTTTGAATTCAAGATTGTATTGCATTTTATTGAATTATTGTATTTTTACGTACTCTTGTAAATCATTCAGAGAACTTTGGCTATTGGGCAGTACAGAAATGAAATAAATAATAGCAGCAGCTGCACAACAGCCTGCGTTGGACAGTCCTTGAGGGCATGGCTTGGAGAATGCATCATGAGCGCCTGCACTTGAAATGTTACCACTACTACTACTGAGTATGAAGAAGGAAGGAAGGAAGGAAGGAAGGAAGGAAGGAAGGAAGGAAGGAAGGAAGGAAGGAAGGAAGGAAGGAAGATGCCAGAAAGATCAAACAAAATGATTAGGTGGCTGAAGCAACTACATATCCCCCTATTATGAGCAAGGGAGTGTAATAGTGATACTTAAAATAATAGTGGCATAGAGAAAGTGGGTGGAGAAATTTTTTTCTTACTTCCTTAAAATGTTAGAAGTAGGCCACATCTGATGGAGCTCAGGTAGCCAGAAGTCCTGTTAGACAGAGGAGAGTCTTCTAATTGAGGATATCCTCCTTTGAGGTGCAAGTCTGGTTCAAATATAAAGAATCTTAATGCGGCATGGAGATGCATTGTGATTGATTGATTGATTGATTGATTGATTTACTTACTTACTTACTTACTTACTTACTTACTTACTTACTTACTTATTTTTGTGTACTGTTGCAACAGCTCATGGCTCTCTGGACAGTTTACATAATAAAATCATAACAAAACATTAAAACAACAATTCCAATAAAACAATAAAACATCCCCAACACAGCAGGTCCACCAATTAATTGCATACATTAACATTACAGATTGGATAAATCTTAAAAGATCACAATTAAAATAAAAATTGACTAGTTAAAATGCCAGACAAAATTTAAAAAAAAAACCTGAAACAGTCAATAATTAAAATCTTCCGCTAATAAAAACATTTTAACCTGGCATATATAAGGAAGGCACTTGGTGGACATCTCTGGGAAGCTGGTTCCATAAATGGGGTGCCATGACTGAGAAGGCCCTGCCCCAGGTAGCCATTCTCCTAGCTTTCGTTAAAGATGGCTCCTGGAGCAGGACCTCCAATGATGGCCTTAGGGTCTGGGTAGGCTAATACGGCTGGAGATGTTCTTTCAGACATTCAGGTCCTAAGCCATTTAGGGCTTTGTGTGTTAAGACAAGCACCTTGAAGTGGGCCTGGACTTCAACTGGCAACTAATGCAATTTATAGAGACTGGTGTTATATGTTTGGCATTACTAGTCCCCATTAGCAGCCTGGCTGCTCTGTTTTTCAGTAGTTGAAGCTTCCAGCCTGTTTTCAGGGGCAGCCCCATGTAAAGCGCATTACACCAGTCCAACCAAGAGGTTACCAGAACATGGATTATTGTTGCTAGGTGCTGCCTGTCCAGATAGGGTCCAAACTGACAAATTAGCTGGAGCCGATGAAAGGCAGTCCTGGCCATGGAGCCTACCTGGTGTACCAGTGACAGCTCAGGATCCAGAAGCACCTCCAAGATCCAGACCGTCCTGTGGAGCGAGTGCAACCCCATCCAAGGTAGGTGAAATCTCCTCCACCTGGACAGGGGAGCCACCTATCAACAGCTGCCTGAACCAACTGGGATCTTCTTCTTATGCCTTTTGTGACTTTCTTGAGAGACTGATGAGGAAACACATATCTGGGGACAGGGACTGCAGCTTGTAATACGTGCCCTGTTTGCTCTTAAAATTGTTCCCATAGCCATATCACACGCCACTTGAGGTTTACTTTATGCAATTTTTATCCAGGGGCTGGAAAAGCAATGAGATAAATGCTGAGTTTTGCATTCTTCCCAAGGCCAAAGAAATCTGTTCAACTGGGTGCTTTCACAGCAATGCCACCAGCAGTACAACTGGATACATGGAGCGCATCAGTGCCCAAAATGTCATTCCTGCTATGCCTGAGCTATAAATGTCATGTATCTGATGATCTCCCTATTCTGCTTGCATCCCACTTCACTAAATATAGCCATCATTCCCTGTATTGCTCACCCCTTTCCCCTTATAAACCCAAGAAAATACGGACTTTGGATAGATCTCTCTGTCCTTCTGGGTAACGGGAGACAGTCTCACGGATTTTTCAGGCATGTTGATTCATATGTTCCAATAAAATAGGAGTCACTGTAGGTTTCTGTGAGGGCATTTTTTAAAAGATGCTAGCCAGCCTATTATGGTCCTGCAGCAGTGTCCCCACCCATCAGCAACTCCTATTACAGCAGACTTTTCTACTGGCATTCGGATCCACTACCATTGCCAGCTGAATAATTTCCACTCGTGTGCATTAGCATTCCTGGCCCTAATTGTGAGGGTCCATGAAAGACAATCGCCACAGCCTTTTCTGTAAACAGAGCCTGGCAGGCCGGCTGGGCCAGTGCTGCGCGGGTGAGAAGCCCGCCACCCGACAAGTTGATGCATCCCCCACCCCGACTAAGGCGCTCCTAAATGGGAAGGCGGCACATGCATGTGGTGGCATGAAACACCTGTGCCCCTGGCAGCATTCACCTCAGCTGACCTCGGGGCTGCTCCTCCTGCTATCACTATCCTTGTTGCTATACACAGATGCGGACAACGCTCCTGCACAAGGCAGTGTTCGGGTTGTTCAACAAAAGCTCCTGCATTTAGCATGTCCTGATTAGCTGGGTACACTCTGTACTAGCATCACATGGGAGTGTTCCTTGTGCCTCCTGCTCCAGGCCTGGGCTTGTTCCCCACCACACACACACACACACGCACACACACACACACACACACACACATATGCGCGCACATCAGTCCCCAGCTGCTTGCTGTGTACGAATCTGGACACTCTGGGGGATATTTGGGAGAGGGTCAAGGGGTTTTTCTTAAGCAGAGATATATTTCATGCTGTCACTTTCTTTCCTTTGGTGATTGATGCTCCTCCAGCATCAGCCATCTCAATCCTTTCCCTCCATTTCGAGTTCCTGCTCTTCCTGATATGGATCCACCTTCCATTCACACCAGTTTGGGATGAGCATTTCCGCCTGAGTGGGAACATTTTCCATACCAAATAGGCATTCACAGGCAATGTCATCAACATTAGCATGGCTGAGTTTTTCCTAACCAGAAGCCCTCCAGATAAGCCCTCTATGATGGGACGTGCATTTGAGAATCAATGGGCATTTTTGCCCCTCCACCAAATGAGGTAGGAGAAAGACACCTTTGTCTTTTTCTCAGCCAGGTACGAATAACTGACAGCTGCCATTCAGCTCCTTAACAACCAGGCTAACATGTTTGCCAGACACCCCAGCACATGGGTAAGGCATACTCCAGCCTGGACACGAGTCCCATCTCAGCAGTTGCCATGCCCAGTGGCACTGAAACCCACGAAGAGGTCCAGCACAGTGTCCCCCCCTCCCCCTGCTCCAGTTCAGAGCTTCAGAGACCAAAGTGCTGCCAGGCTGCATTATATCATGGTGGCACTAGTCTCCCACCCCCCTGACCCTCTCCCCACCCCTAAAGGCTCTCTCCAAGGTCGTGCTTATGACCCTGGAGAAGGAGCTGCGATGGTGAGCATGGGGAGAGCCGAGCTCAGATTCCCAGCTACAAAGTGATCTTCCAACCCCATAGCTGGGAATCTGCAAAATCCTATGGCAATCTAGAAGATGTCTGGTGGCCATGGGGTTACAGTGTTAATGCTACAAAGTTGTGATGTTTTAATGTTCTTATTTTATTTTATCGTATTTTTATTATTTAAGCTTTTATCACCCCATATTCGGCAAGGGCGACTTATTTTATAATGTTCATGTGTTTTATATTTTTAGTGTTTTATATTTTAACTGTTGTTTTGTAAGCCGCCCCAAGGCTTCAGTGAATGGGGCGGCATAGAAATTTTTAAATAAATAAATAAATAAAATTGCTGTGCATCACCATGATGGATTTTATATGATATATAACATGTTAATAATAAATAATATAGCATAACTTCATTACATATTGCCCTGCATGCATTCTGAAGCGCTCATCAGGTGGAAGTTCTTCCAGATCACTTTTCAGTGGGCACACCCTGCCATCATCTAGGTGGGTGATGTGGAAGCATCAACACTATTTTCCCCATTGTCCACTTCAACATAGCTCCAATGTAGTTCAGTCCTTGGCTGACTCACAAGGCTGAGTGAATTGGTTTTCTAGCCTTCATTCTCTTTCACAGTCCATCTTGTGTGACACAGGAGTCTGAGATTTCTCTGTTTCTCAAAAAGATCCATTTCTAGTCTTTGAGAGTACAAAGAAGCTGCAGAAAATCAGATGCTCAGGAAAGGTGCAAAGATACGCATTAAAGGGAATCTTTCTCTTTCTGGCATGAAGTACACTTTTGCAACTCACCCTCTGGCCTTTCCAGTTAACCTGTATTATGCAATATTTTGAGCAGTGGTCATTCATGTGCAGCAAAGGTTTCAGATATCTTTCACCAATGCAGTACTCTGCTGATGCGATACCACATTTCTTCCAGTATTCAAAATGAACTACTCTTTTTCCCAAAGAAATATTGAGTGCTTAACAGGTACCTGTGGATAAGGCATATGACATGTTTGGTGACAAATATTTTTTCCTGCACTCCCCACATTGCTTATGTGTCTCAGCACCAGGCTCACAACTTTTTCACTGCAAGTTATAATAAAACCTGGAAGACACTTGCAGAATGGGAGCACTTATCCAGCGGGTTGTGTGTGTATATGTGTGAATTTTCTCTATGAACAGCTGAAGCGAGTCCCATGTGCCCTGCTTTTTCCATTTAACCAGTTGGATTGCCCAAGCTGGCTGTGAAGAGGGATGTGCCTGATGCCATCTTCTAGCAGAAGGGAGAAAAGGGAGCCGTTGGCCTCCTCTCTGCAGCACTGTGGTACCACCAGTGCAGCTGCCCAGAATGCAGTGCTGCAGCTTCTGATTCGGCTTTTCTCAGCCCAAAGCCACCCAGATGTGCCAGGCTACAAACTCACTGGCCCAAGCTGGTGTCCTGGTTGGGGACGATCAAAGGCATAGTCTAACACATCTGGAAGGAGTAACATTGGGGAAGAATGTTCTACAGTTACCAGGCTCCATCTAGTCCAGGCATGAGGCTCTCTCTCTCTCTCTCTCTCTCCCCCCCCCCCCCGGTTGTTGCCTTGCTCTCCCATCATTTTGATCACTTGCCAGAGTGGCTAGCTAGGCCTGGAGGGAACTAGAGTCCATCAAAATCATACGGTCCCCACCTCTGAACTAGCCTTTAAAAGCCTCAGACTTTGGCTCAGAGTCCCTAACCAAATGACGTGTTGTGTGAGTGAATGACTCTCAAGCTGAGCCGCATGGGCTTGCTTTGCCTTCAGACAGCAGAAGTTGAAGTTTCTGCTTCTGCTTCTGCTTCTGCTTCTGCTTCTGCTTCTGCTTCTGAACACAAAGTCTTACATTTAAGAGGATGAGGAGGAGGATGATAGTGGTGGGACAAACTGTAGTGCAGCTGTCCCAGCCAGCCAGGCTACCTCCCATCATGATGCATAGATTGCCTATTGCACAATGAGCCATTTGCACCCGCTTTGCAGCACCATGGGGAAAATGGACTGGGTTGGCCTTCTCCCATTGTCTAATAAATAAGCCTCAGTTATGAAGTCAATCGACTGATGATTGTCTCATAAGACAATCAATTGTCATAAGAGACTCTTGTCTCTTAAAACTGTCTTTCTTGTATCAAGCCAGAAATTGCTCATGTGGCATCACGTAACAACTCTAGCATCCAGCAAGCTGTTAATCTTGAGCTCATCATGATAAAGTAAATTTGATTATGTGAATGTGGGTAAACATGAGTAAGCATGGCTGACCCAGGAACTGCAACTTGCAGACTCATTGTATGGTTGAAGTGTGGTTCCATAGTAGTTAAAGCAGTGCTGAACAATGTGTATCCCTTCATATGTTACTGGATTCTAATGTCAGTCTTTCCTGATGACTGATCATGTTGAGTGCAGCTGATGGAAGTTAGAGGTGAATTAAATCTGGGGGCCCACAAGTTCCCTACCTTGCCTTGAAGATTGCTCATGCACACTGACATCGTTTGGTCCCCGGCCATTCCCCATCACCTAGCCCTGGAACTGGGAAATAAGCATCACTGTGTAAGGCTTTCCCAAGGTCCACCTGCCATGAACCCACCCCAACAAAGCACCAGGTGGATGATCTGCCCAGGAGAAGGATACTAAGCAGGCCAGGCCAAGCCAAGCCCAGCCAACCAGGTGCGTTCTTCATGCTCCACTCACCATCCTGATTGGGGCAAGTGGACATAAAAGGAAGGGGTTCAGCCGATGGGTGCAGAAGTTCCCACAAGCACCAGCTGAGTGCTCACCTGGGTTTGTTCCAGTTCCTCATTCCCCACATAGGGAATGAGAAGCAGGCTCAACACAAACCAGCACAGAGCAAGCACTAGCTGAATGCGCTACTATCTTTCCAACTGGATTCCCCTTCTCGCACGGAGGACACCTCCTCCCCAGGCCCCTGGAAACCTTCAGACCAGGGACAGGACTTGGAAACCCCCTGTCTCTGCTTTGTCAGCACTTCTTCCAAAACTCATCTAAGCTCACCAATTAATCAGCAAAGGCTGCAATCCTTTTTGCTGTTATTTGGTAGTAAGAATCACCAAGGGCTGTGGCACTTGCATCTCAGTGAATATGCGTGGGATTGGCATGTAAACACTGAAGCTGCAAAGGGGAAGCCTGTCCCACCCGTGAGTTATGGACCTGTCAATGCAAGCTTTTTGAGTGTCACAGATAAGGCATTTTTCATTTGTATGCACAGGTACAGAGTGAAATAGGATAACTGATGCTGTCATCGTTTCTGCTTCAGGCCAGTTACAAATGCCTTGCCATCCCACAGCAGTCACTTGTAGTTCTGAAACAAATTAACTTAGCAAAAGGCTGCTATGTTCTCTCAAATTCAGGCACGACTGAGGCTTCCGGAGCGCCCTTGTGCTCAGAGTCAAAGATCTGCTCTATCTTCCCCTCCTTTGTGAAGTTTTTGGTGATACAGAAAAAGCAGTGGGGAAAAAGAAAGGGTTGCAAAGGAATGTTGATGACATCTGGACCTCTAGTATGATTCCATGAATGAGGGAGATGATGCCCCCGCACGAGCCTCCCCTGGAAGCACCAAACGAATACAGAGATTTTGGCATCACTTTTGCAGCGTCAACAACAGTGCTGATGAGCTATTCCAGTTCAGCTTCTGCGACTCTCCTAAGATTTACTCTCATCTGCTCTACTAGGCAAAGGCTGGTTCCCTCCCACTTCAAACTAGAAAAGAACAGAAAACGGGGAAGGGGCTCCTCCTGCCCTTTGTGGTTTTTTGACACCGGGAAGTCCAGCTGGGCCAGCCGGTTCTCATGGCCAGTGGAAAAGGATACCATTTCCCTGGAAAGCAAACAGGCCTTAAGCCTAAGGCCCACCCCAAGGCATACGGGTTGAAGATTCACTTGCAATTGATTGTGTTACTCGTTAATTGTCCAGCAACTAAAATTGACACACCAACTGATGCTCACAAATGTGCAATCAGTCAATTGGATGGTTTCTCTCTAGTGGCCATTACACTATGAATCACTAAATACATGGTATATTTAAAAGAAGCAGCAGAAAAAACCAATTACTTCAGATAAATCAGAGAAATAAAATTAAAGACATTTGGTTAAAACTAAAGTAATAAAAATTATCAAAATTAAAAACATTTAAGTTAGGAAATCCTCTTGGCAATTAACACTATTGTCGGTCAGAAAAATTGCTCTTGATTTTCTTGCTGACAATAAATAAAGCTACCCTTTAAATAGCAAACTTATCTACATCAACCAGCAACCACCCATTTTTAAGTCATTTGGCCTTCTAAACGCCTCTGGAAAGAAAAAGGAAACTAAGACATAGGTGCAATCCTTCACGTATTAATGGAGAAAAAGTCCTACACACCCGAAACTGACATTCTTGTGCAATGTCTACTGTTAAATCCTGGATTTCATCCGTCCAGTGATATCACAACTTGTGTGTGTGTGGGGGGGGGGGAGGTCTTCACAAAGTTTCCACACTTTTATATTCTATATTTTATAAATATATTTTATATATTTGTTGCTGATGGCATTAAAAAGTTGGTACGACACTGGAAAAATGCATCACAAAGGAAGGTGACTATATAGATACAATGTAAGTGAT
Organism: Varanus komodoensis; assembly: GCF_004798865.1. Lineage (NCBI taxonomy): Eukaryota > Metazoa > Chordata > Lepidosauria > Squamata > Varanidae > Varanus > Varanus komodoensis. The sequence continues at coordinate 2,387,876 of NW_025336480.1, forward strand.
GTAATTTGTTTTTGAAATTCTCGATAAACAGTGTTTTTAAAAAAGTGCAGAAAGTTTTTGAGGAACCCTCGTGTATATATATATGGCATTTTTTCCCCGAGTCACGCGCTCTGGTACGTGCCAATGCTGCGGTGCTGTTTTGGGGAAGGAGTCGCTTCGGCGGTGGCTGGGGAGCGGCCCTGCATGCAGGCGCTGCCCCGCGAGCGATGCTGCTCCACCCAGGGCGAGCCATTCCACCTGCTCCTGCGCCAAAGATCTTATCAGCAAGGCTAGAACTGCAGTCTGGGAGGCGCTGCTCTGGGGGCGAAAATGCCTGAACTTGATTTAGTTGCTCAGGTTGCTTCAAATGCTTTTGACATTTTTTTGCAATGAAATGTTATGTCGTTTTATTTTATTTGGGGTTTGGATGGGCTTTTATGGCATTGCGTAAGTTCTTGACAACCATCCCAATATCTATTGGGCAGCACAGAAATTAAATTCAACGCAAATAACCAAACATTGCAGGAGCACGTGCCCTATTAGGCTTGAACCAAACGGCAGTAACTCTGAGAGAAGCCCAACCAGCTTTCAGTTGCTTTCCTGTCTCCCTCCTGTGGCCCCATCCACAGCTTCTCCCTCTTTCTTCCCCCTTCCCTCCCCTGTTCTTTGAAGAAATAAAGTTTCCCATGTCTTCTTAGGCCCTCCCAATTCCTCATCCATCCTCTTGCATCAAGGAACAACCCACTGACAACATGTATCTGTTCAGAGTAAATCCCACTTGTTTCAATGGCCTTACTCAGAAATAAACCACACTGACTTCAAGGAAACTGACTTATAGGAAGATCAACTTGGGAGAAGGGCTGCCCTTGCTTTTGGGCATTGCCTTCAGGTAAGTGGGGATGGGGGGCTGATCCCTCTGGCTTCACCCCCTGGCAGGTGAGAGGACAGCAGCCAGCAGCATCATATTCTCCCCCTCTTCTCCCTTTACCCCGTCTCCTTCTCTTTGGCTTTTTGTGAGCGCACAGGAGGAGTTGTCAATTAATTATTTTCCTCTATTCAAAAGCCATCTCTGCTCCTTCATACTTGCGTGTGGCTAAGTGATTCGAAAAGCAAAGAAAGACAAAAGCAAATGAACCTGAAAGGGACATTTCTCTGCATGCGACTTTCCAACTCCTCTCTTCTCCCACAATTGCAATTGTGTGTGAAACAAGATGATGTTTTCTGCACAGCAGAAATGCTGCTGTATTTATTAGCATGTGCCCCAGTTATGATGATCGTGTTTTATATAAATGCCATGACTGTGCCTTCTCATAAACAGAAGGGGCTGTGCTGTAGATCTGGCTATTGTCTAAGGGAGACATAAACAATCAGGAGTGAGAAATGGCAAATGCCCAATAAAGGCTCATGCAGAAAAGCTCTTAGGTATGGCTCTTGAACATGGTACTGGTACCAGTACGGATGGCTTAGGGAGTTTGAGGAAAGGATCCTTGCAAATCTCAATATTTATCTCTGACTAAGTTTAATCAGCTGAACTTCTTTTATAGTCCAAAATGTTGACAGTGATCCCTGTGAAAGAAATTCACAGCAGTTATATTAGGCAACAAAACTCTACCCATTCTGTTGAATTACTGTGGAAGAAATTCTATTGAACTACATTTTATTATGAGTCTATGGAACATCTAGACAAGATAAGCCTCTTCATGGTCAATCATTTCCCTCAGAAGCCATACATATGTTATGTGGCTGGCACTTTATGAACCATTTTGAGTTCTTAGCCAATGGAAGGAACCACCCTGGATCTGATTTTCATAAGAACACGGCGAGAGTCTGTGTGCAAATGATTTGTTGCTGTTGTACATGAAGAACGGACCAGAGGAGGCCAGAACCAGCAAGTGGAGGTAAATGAACATGCTACACTCTCCTTTCTGGTCTAGGGCTATAACAAACCAAGAATGGTAGGAAGCCCAGAGCTCATGCGGCTTTCTCTGTCCAGCTGGAATGAAATTCTTCCCTCCCAGTGTGTTGCAGATCACAGGAACTGAGCAAGCTGTGAAGGTGAAAGGGAGTCGTTCCTCTCCTAGAAGCAGATTCTTTCCATGCTGGCTGAAGGTTTTGAATGCCATGTCCCTCTTTCAGCTTTGAGAGCCTTCCAGCCAAGGCATTTGCACTTCCATTCCTACCACTCACGAGATAGAGCATGATCAAGGGAGAAGAGGGCGAGTGAATGAGTCAGGGATTACATTGCTTTACAGCCCCTTAAAAACCGGGTGACTATGTATAGAATTACATCTTCAGATGAGTAAATTCTTCTTCCAGAACAAATGTCTCAAACCAATGTCCATATGTCTTTGTTCCCCCATTAGACTACAGGCTGTTAGTGTGTGTTTACTAGTTTTTTACTCAGTTGCAGTCCTAGGAGTAAGCAGCACCGGAATCAGTGAGACTTACTTCAAACACTGTTAATCACTTAATGTCCGTGTTGCCTACAGCCTTTAGACACAACCCAGCAAGACAGCACACAAACAAGAATGATCAATACTGCTAAAAATAACCCAATTAAACCATTGCTAGCCAGTGCTGCTATAGTTGTTAATTCTCGCATCCCTTCCAGCAGAAGCAGGAAACCTGCCACCATCTCAGTAATCAGGGATTATGGGATTGCCAGACCAAAGCATCTAGAGGGCCACAAATTTCCCACCCCTACCTGAAAGAAGAGAGCTGGAAATAGGCTCCTTCCTCATGAGGATCATTCTAAAACCCAAGCGGGGTTGCACCAAAATCTCAGATATGCTCTGTTCACTCTTGCCAATTTACAGAAAGACAGACAAACACTCATGAAAAAGAGGAAGAGCTGAAGCAGGGATTCGATTTTTGTTCATACCTTGCTCTTGGGAATTCTTCTATACTGACTAAAAAGTAAAGAAGTAGGAAGGGCAGGGAAAGCTGAGTCTTTGTTGAATGCCACAACATACACAACATACACAGGAGCATACACATGATAGGGAGGGTTCTTTAAAATGTGTTTATAAGAAGGCATTTCCTAGTTTAAGATGTCTCAAAAGTATAGATTAAAATATACTGAGTTTGCCTAATCTGCAATGAATGGGCAACTCCCTGTTCGGGGTTGAAATTCCTTGTCAATATGGTCTGATGTTAGTGGGATGGATCACTACCCACTATGACATAAGAAAAACATTCTTATTTACAGACAAATTATACAACCTGAAACAGATTTCCCCAATGTGGTACCTCCAGACATTTTTGACAACATTTTCCATCAACCCCAACAGGAGCTGTAGTCCAAAATATCTGGTGTGAATGATGTTGGGAAAGTCCATTCTAGGATGGGGTAAAGATGTTTGAGAAATCCTCAACAGATCCCAATGACTTTGGAAATCTACAAAACTGGCCTGCCAATTCTGCAAAAAACTGCCCTTTTCTGTAAATTCTGGGGAAACTATTTCTTTTTTAACTTTGGAGGGGTACACAAGTGTACATTTGTAAACAAAAATGTACAAATCTACATTTGTAGGACAAAAAAATTCTCATATACAGCAGGACCCCCTCAGCTACTGGCTCTGGATTTTCAATTAACTGCAGTTGACCTCAGTCTGAAAGAGAAGTTGTAAAGTGCGAAACAGAAGTCATAAAGTGCTTCCTTTAAGTGAAAATTCTCGATTTAATAGGGAAAGAAACAAAATCATATGCTGAGGTTGCTAGGAAGTATGGTAAGACCAAATCTCCTATCCACAAAATGGTGGGGGGGAGAGAAATGTATATAGAAACAGAGCAAGGCAGAAGGGACCCCTGGGCCATCTAGTCTGACCCCTGCCTCCAGCTGGCTCCACTCATGACATGCCTGCCATGTGCATGTCCAGCCTATCCTTGAACACCCACACCGAAGGGGCTTCAACCACCTCCCGGGGAAGCCCATTCCACACCCTCGGGGTCCTAACTGTCAAGAAGTGCTTCCTGGCATCCAAATTCAACTTTGGCTCCTTGCGCTTGGCTTGGTTGGAGCATGTCCTGCCCTCCTCTGCAGGGGAAAACAGGCCTCTACCCCCCTCCGTGTGACAACCCATGTGACATATGTACAGCACCTTGTGCTCACTACTATCTGAAGTTTCATGTATCCGCTGAGAGGCTCGTAACCAGTCCCTGCAGATACAGGGGTCCTGCTGTATCCTTAAAAACAGCAACAGCAGTTTGTATCCATGGACAGATGATAAAACCAAAGACACCTGACAATTTGCAAAATACAGATGGAATAGATTCAATAAACTCCATATTTTTACCTCTGGGGAAAATCTAAGTGTCTTCTTCAAGCATTCCTGTTAAAGCTTTACAGAGAAGTCTTTCCTTTAAGACTTCCCAGATGCTTGTTCCAGTTCCACATGTTCTGACCTCCCCACTTTACCTACTGAGTGCCTGAGCCTCCTTGTGAGCGATGCAGCTCAGTCCCACACAGGTTTAGTCAGCGTTTAAGTCCAGTGGCCTTAAAGTGGCCTACTTCCAAGACATCATGTTCAGGAATAAAGATGTGTGAAGAATACATTTTGGAGGTGGGAATCCATTGGATCCCCTGAGCTTGGCTCCCGGACTACAGTCCACTTCCTCATGGCCATGGGTCCGACTTCCTGGTGAGCCCACTGTGTTCACGCCACCCTCACCAGGAACTCACCCTTCGCCTGGATTACAGTCATGCGCTCTACCTAGGGGTGCCTTTGAAGATGGTACGGACTCTCCCATTAATCCAAAACAGAGCAGCGCATTTACCAACTAGGACCAGCCCTAGAGAACACGTCACACTGGTCCTCCACCAAATGCATAGACTGCCTGTCATTGCCTGGGCCCAGTTCAAAGCGTTCACACCAACATAAAGTCTCAAATGGCTTGAAACCGGGATAGCTAAAGGAATGCCTGTCTCCATATATCATTACTAGACCACTTAGGGCATCCATGGAGGACCTCCTTCATGACCCCCCCCCCATGAGGTAAGGGGGGAATTAGCAAGGAAAAGGGCTTTCTCAGTCATCAGACTTCACCTTTGGAATTCTCTTCAAAGGGAGGTGTGGCTGGCACTCACTTTATCTTGCTTTTGGTGCCAAGTTAAGCCTTTTTTATTTAGTAGCTGTTTTTAGATTGGATTATTGGCTTGCTGCTGGTTTATTGTTTTATTGGTCGTCATTATTGGTTATATAGTGTCTATTTTCTCCCTGTTCCTATGTATATGGTTGTATAGCCTCTGGCTATGGGGTGGCCTACAGATGCAATAAACAAACAAACAAACAAACAAACAAACAAACTGAGCTCAGCAGCCCCCTGTGCAAACAGCATCTCTCTTCCATGCGTGTGATTTGCACCCTTAGCTTGTGCTGCACATGACATAGAAGGTTGCCAGTTGCACCACTGGGGTTCCGCGACTGCTCTCAAGCTCCTTCTCAGCCTGGTTCATGTTCTAAGATGCAAGGAAGTCTGCAAACCGAAGACAGGTGGATTCTGCAGAGCTTCATCACAGCATTAGTCAGAAACATGTTCTGCTTCCTGTCATGGGGTATACTCGGGAAGACAACTGAAGCTAGAGAAAGAAATTTCATGGATTTAGAGTTCTACAGAGATACATTCACTCCTAGGAGGTGGGAAAATAGTCTGTCCACTACAGTGCTGGGCAATTTATCATGCTGTCCCATTTTCTGCACATCACAATTGCTTTGCTTTCCCCGCAGCACAAAAGGCATTTGCATGGGTATGGGGTGCGGTTTTGTAATAAGCAACGTTTACCACTGGCACTGCATTTATAAGCAAGCTCCAGAAATACATTAGATATGACACCTTTTAGATTGCAGTTCTTTGGTGCCCTGGTGTTCAGGTCTCTAAAGTTTTCAGGTGCCTAAACTTGTGTACCAGAGGACCGAAGAACTGGGAATATCGGAATATAAAGAGAGATTGACTTACTGACACCTCTAGAAGCCCTGTGATACCCAATGATATGTGTCCTGAAAATAAAGCTGGAAGCAACTTTTCCAAAGGAAAGGATTAGATGAAAAATAAAATGCCTGTATCTTGTATCTCATGGCTAGCCAGTGAAATGGCAAGTGTCCATGATTTTGTTCTTATTGTCATTGATTATCTTGTCATCTTGTCTTTTTTCCTGCAAAAAACCCAAGGTGGTTTACACAATCCTTCTCAGCACTTTATCCTCAGAGCAACCCTCTGCGATTAGACATGCAGTGTAAAAACCTTACAAAAGAGAGAATACAACACTCTGCTAATGATAGACGTATTGTTGGGACTAGATGCCAATTCAAGGACCAAGTGAGCCTGCCAGAATTTGCCTGCCTGGTGGCTCAGTGATGGATTTACTTGATTTGCACAGCATAACAACACATCATCGGTGATCAGTCACAGCAGATCGTTGTGTTGTACTAACCTGGTGCAGTTTCTGCAAGATACATAACTTTATATTTCCTGAACAAGCTTCCCTGAGAACCCCTGGCTTGTTTTAGGGTTGTCAGTACCCATGCTGGCACGTTGTGTCATCTGAACCTGGTAGAACACGGGTTGCCGGGAACAGCTAAGCTCTACCCAGCCAGAAAGGTGCAAAAACCTCTGCCCCTCCTTATGCTCCCCATCATGCTGCTGCCATCCATCCACTTCCGCCTCCATTTCCTGCTCTACCTTCAGACCTGAGCAGTTTCCTCCTCCGGGTGCTGCTTGGCTTGACACGTGTGCAATTTCCCCGTCTGCTTTGCCATGAGGTGCGTGTGCGTTTAGTGATCCCACTCACTGTTCTGTCAGCCATGTCAAGATGAGGCAGCTACGAGCAACGGAGGAAAGCATCAAGCAGGAACAGTGGGGGAGGGAGCCAAAAGCAGCTGGAAATAAGATGTGTTGCCGTGGGTGTTCTTACTCTATGTACGGGTGCTCTTTCTTTTGTAAAATAGCAAGTGTTTTTTAAGTATTTCGTTAGCAAAGTGGAAAAGGAGGATATGGGGATTCACCCTGGAGAGGCAGACTCACACTCTTTTACAACAAAATTCCCCAGGGAAAGGAGTCAAAGCTGACAAACACATGATTGTAGTCATAATCCGTACCATTATGAGTGTTTTGCTGTTGTGATTGTTGTTTTGTAATCTGATATGAGGAGCGGGGAGATGATAATGTGGTAGCTGGAGGAGAGAAGGCACTTCAAAGGAGGCTCGTTTTATTTTAGTGTAATGCAAAGTGGTCTTTACAAAAAGCAATGTTTTCTGTTAGCAAAGCAAGCTCAGAAATGGAGGATGAAATTGACTAGGACAATAAAAACAGAGAAAGATCAGTATGTGGGGAGAGGTGGTTTTACGCTCTTCCACAACAGCAACATTCTCAGAAAAAAGATCATCATGGAATAGTAGAGTTGGAAGGGGCCAGAAGGCCATCAGGTCCAACCTCCTGCTTCATGCAGGACTCCAAGTTGAACCATCGTTCTCCGATGGCTGTCCAGTTGCAACTTGGATGCCTTTAGCATGGGAGAGCTCACAGCCTCCCCAGGTCATGGTTCCATTGTCATACTGCTCTTCCTGGTGTTCAACCAGAACCTGGCTTCCTGTAACCTGAGCCTATTCTTCCATGTCCTGCACTCACATGGTCGAGAAGAGATCCTGGCCGTCCTCTTTGTGACAACCACTTGAGTACTTCTAAAGTAGCATCACTTCTCCCCTCAGTCTTCTCTTCTCGAGGCTGAACATGCCCAGTTCTTTCAATATCTCCTCGTGGGGATTTGCTTCTGGATCATCCTTTGCAGAGAACTCATTCCACCTTCTCTGCATCTTTCTTACATTGTGGTGCCCAGAACTGGACACCACAGTGCTCCTGGTGAGGATTAACCAGTGGCGTGTAAAGGGAATATAGGAATATAAAGGGAGATTGACTTCATGTGATTTGGAAGTGATATTTCTGTTAATGAGGCCAAAAATAGCATTTGCCCTTTTTGCAGTCACATCACATTGTTGACTCATATTCAGTTTGTGATCTACAATTCCAAGATCCTTCTTGCTTGCAGCATTGTTGAGCCAAGTATTCCCCATCTTGTAATGATGCATTTGGTTTCTTCTTCCTAGATGCAGGGCTTGGCATTTGTCCCTACTGAATTTCATTTTGTTGTTTTCGTCTCCAACATATCAAGATCACCTTGAATCTTCTTTCTGTCTTCCAGGGTATTAGCTATCCCAACCAGTTTTGTGTCATCCACAAATCTGATAATCATTTAATCACCGCTTCCTCATCCAAGTCATTAATTGCCTTTGACAATGGCCGGGGGTGGGGGGGACTTTAGCCAGTGGGGCAGCATATAAATCAAATAAATAAATGTGTTGAAGAGCACTGGGCACAGGACTGAACGCTGCAGTACCCCACTAGTGACCTGTCCCTAGTTTGAGAAGGTGCTGTTGATGAGCACTCTAACTCCAATTCTGTAGCCAACTGTGAATCCACTTGATACTTGTTCCGTCTAGCCCAATTTTTGCTCATCAGAATATTATGGGGCACTTTGTCAAAAGCTTTGGCAAAGTCAAGATATAAGAAAGAAGCTGGCAAAAGTGTCACCAGAGCTGAACTTTTTCTTTTTTCTTTTTGCAAGCTGATTTAGGGAAATAAAGTTTTCTCAGTTTCCAGAAGGCCAGCAGATCAACTGCAGACAGGGTGCTGATGTAGAGACCAGGATAATGATGAATTCTTCTGCAAGGATATCTGGGAAATGTGTCAGAGCCAGTTGGAGGACTGTGGCAGAGAACAAACAACTACAAGACTGAGTGTCTGTCAGGAGTACTATGGGTAATTCAGCAAGCAAGCAGCCATGGCCACTTATTCACAGAGTGCCTTAGCATGATGTGTGAAAGCACCCACTGGCTAAGACCCTGCATGGAAAGGTCTTCAGCCAGGTCTGATGCACAGAGTGAGGGAAGGGGGGAGCCCACCCCCCACTCCTGCCTGGGAAAGGTCCCCAGAGAAGCTTCTGTTCACAATCTAGTGAAGGTCACTGTTCCAGAGGAGATTGTCAAGTAATGGGCTCCCTCAAATTAAAATAACATGAATCACTGTGATTAATTTTCTTTGTATCTGAAAGATGTCTCTGTGATGATATCTGTGTATCAGCAAAGCTAATTGGACCACGTTCAACAGCCCTAAAAATAGGAACCTGACTTAGGAACCACCCATGGTTTGTTTACAGACCCTTCCAGCATAGCTTATCAAGCCGGAGAAGCACTTTCTAAAAGTCCAATGATATGTTTTATTTAAGAACTGTTGATGCTGAAGATCTAAGGCAAGTATATAAACATTTATTGTATTTAGAAAACATGTGGAGATGAGAACAGCCCAATCTTTTCTGCAGTAAGATTAAGGGACAAAGCCCTGCTCGGTATCAAGAAAAGTGCTTAATATGCCCCCGCTTAGGGTGAGATGATGTAAACAAGAAAGAGATTCCTTTGACCACTTATCTCTTATTTTTGTTATGCCTCTATTTATTCTTTATCTTCGAGGACTTTTCCAAGCATGTATGATGGAAGCATTCTAAGTAACACCAATGGAATCTCTCATGTGCTACAAAGAAGTCATTGGCTTACAGCAAGAAAGCTGCTACTGGAAATATGGAGGGCCCTGAGACATTACACTCCTCTCAAAAATTGCAGGCATTCATCACAGAATAAAACCAAAGGTTCTGCCATGGTGCTACCACTGCTACCACTCAGATCCTATGTTATCCACCTCCGAATATTTGAAATCTTTGCCACATATTTAACCTGGTATGAATGTCTTGAAAGTTTGCAGTGTGTTTCATTTTTAAACCTCTGCTCACATTCCCAGTCCCTGAAAGAAAAATATGGAAACATGGCCGTCTATTTAAATATACAGTTACAGATAGTGTTGCTTTTGTTGTCCCTTGAAAAATGGATTTGTTAGAGTTTTTAATGTTCCTTTTATTTGCTAGGACTCAAAGGACTAAGAGAAAGTGCAGAGCACCAAAAAGCAGGTGAAAGTAGTCTTATTTGAAAAAAACAGTTTGAATATATCTGAATTCAGTAAGTTGAACAATATTTTAACAGTATTAGTTCATCTTCATAATCTGATTCTTTGTTGCATCACCCCAACCCAGGATAACTTAGTTTTTACTGGCAAACTAGCCACTCAATCATTTTTTTCTGTTTTTTCCCTCCCCTTTTTTTCCCCTCCCCTTAGTAAAATGGTGAGACCAATATGAGAGCATTTTCACATTGCAAGTTCTTCTGAAAAAGAATGTGATTTACAAATATTTCCAAATGTAATGTGCATTTCCAAATGCTACTAGGATGAGAAAACACATCCTTATATCATAGAAGGCAATAAAAAGTCCTCACGGCTCTAAGTGAGGAGGATTGTAGTAAGAAGAGTGCAAGTAGCTTTTCCCAACGGTCTCTTTCTATAGGTTCTCTTTCTGCTTTTTCTGTAGCTTCAATATCATCACAGAGAGGTCCCCCCCCACCGCCCCACCCCCACCATTAAGCAACAGCATCTTCAGGCAAATAAACATTAAAAACAACTGTATCCAAAAACTACCCAGTAGATTCATCTGTAGACAAAATTACATATGAAGATCAGGGAGGAAATGAACAAACTCTTGCAATAGATGTCTGACTTGTTCATTTGCTTGCTGGCTTGTTACATGTCTTTCAGGCTCCAGCAAAGTCCGTTCCGAAGCAGTTCTCGGGGACAGTGATCCAGTGGAGGGGGCAGTTGAAGGCAAAAGGCCAAAATAGAAATGGGACAGTATAATAGTGGAGCCTAAAGCCCTTGCTGCCAGCAACTAGGTGAGGCATTTCAGCTTTTTAGAATGGGGACAAAGCATGCACAGAAGCCAGGAAACCATCCTGGCTGGGAATCCTGGAGGGCCAAATTGAGCCACTGGGTCTGCAGTACTGCGCCCAGTACTGCAAAAAGGTAATTGCCTTAAATGGGCTTTGATATGGGCTTCTGGCAATCAGAGGGCGGGGTAGTTTTAGCAGTCAGCACAACTCCTTGTCCTTCCTCCGTGATGCTGAGATGCTGAATACTGGAGACAAACTTTCCCCAACCTGGTGCCCTCCAGACATTTTGGACCACAGCTTCCTGCATTTCCGATAACTGCCTGTTGACTGGGGCTGATGGAAGTTGAAATCCAAAACATCTAATAGCAATCTTTCCCAGCTTGGTGCCTTTTGGATGCTTTCCAGAAGTATGTGTGACCTTTTCCATAATTCATCTGCATCACATAACTTGACAGATTCAGTGTGCAAACTCCTTACCTTGCTCTCCAAAACAATATTTATTCTAGATACCAGATTGGCCACTGTTAGAAATAGCCACTGGGTTAATATCAGCTTGTCTATTCTCTGAGTTCATATCTCTGAGATTTTTCTGCAGAGCCACTTGCCTTCTGGGATGGAAGCGACCCAGTGCCTGCCACTTCTGCTAGGGTTTCTTGGGTCACAGTCCATCTTAGACCTACATACATTAGACCAATTCGAATGAGTAGAATCTAAATCAGAATAGCATTGGATATGTATCCCTGTATTCTACCAAGAAGTTCAAGGTGATGCAACTGTTCTCCTTTCTAGGTATGCTCCAACCAGCTACTAGCAAGAGCTACACTGGCTTATTTTCAGAAGGAGGATGTCAAATGGCATCTGCTCTTCAGACAGGAAGCTGAAGTAATAAAGAACCTGAAAACTGCCACATGAGGAAGTACCTTTGAAGAGGAACGCCTGGGAGCTGCAGGCACTGTGTGAAGGCTTTGTGTGTGTGTCCATACATTAAGCATAGCAAAAGGGAAGCTTTGCATAACCCCAATTCGGTATAGCTCATGCAACCTAGAAAAGGGAATATACTTGTTCTTGCACCTTTTTCCTATTGACAAGTCAGTTTTACTAGGCTCAGAGCTGAATAGGCTAAATGCTTAACAGGGAAATATGGACAGGGAAGAAAGGGGAGGTAGCAGAAAGAAGTGCACTCCAAAGAAGCCTATGGAAAGGACACTATTGACTTAATAAATAATATGCTCTTAAGCTGAATTCCAGGGGCAGAGCTGATGACATGCTCTGTTAGCAGGGAATGAATAATTGTCAAAGAGGTTAGAAGGGACAAGCTTGTCTCCAGCTGTGCACAATTGAGGGAAAAATAGTTTTGGGCTTATCAGGAGAGTCAGCCAAGGAAATCTGACCCTTTTATCACAAAGGCATCTGTAGCAAAATGAAGATGATGAGGCCCCTAATGGGTTTAGTGAGAGAAACAGCTTGGCATTCCTGATATTACTGGGAACAAGATTACTGACACCCATCTTCGGTTAATTTATTAGATTTTGAGAATGAAAAGGCCAAGCAGACTGAAGCTAACAGAGAGCCAAATCAACCTGCAGAATAAAAGGGGTTTTGTTGCCCAAAGGGGGAGAGAGAGTGAGGCATAATTCACTGTTAATGGGTTGTTCTCAGGGAGGCTTTGGAGGGGAATCCTGATATTTAATGGAAGTCTGCACTGACACCAAAATTCAACTTGGCCCCTGATTTGACACCTCAGAAAATGGCCTGGTTCGGCTTGGATGGATTCAGGGTCTGTCAGATTTGACTTGATTTGACTCTGTGTGTGTGTGTGTGTGTGTGAGAGAGAGAGAGAGAGAGAGAGAGAGAGAGAGAGAGAGAGAGAGAGAGAGAGATTTGTAGGCATAGTATCCCCCTTGGGAAGGTACCATGTATGCCAAATTTCAGAAAAATAGGTGCAAAAGTCTTTGCACAGTGCATCTTTATAACTGAATGCTTTTCTCAATTCCTGGCCGGATTGGATGAAAATTTCAGGGATCATGGCATCTTCTGGTGGGACCAGGCCTGCTGAGATTCAGAATGATAGCTGCAGACGTTTTCTTGTGCAAGAGCGACCTTGACATTTTGAGGGTAACCAAAGAAGGACATATTTATTCCACTGTATTTCTTGTAGGAAGTATTCTTAAAAGAATCAACAGCTAAGCAGTCATCCTTACAAAGAAACCTGCAAAATTTTAGAAAAAAATTCATGTGGGTCCTTGATTTTTTTTTTTTTTTTTTTTTTGGTAGGTAGAATGTATTTGCTTCCCGCTCTTCCTCCCCAGCCTACAAACCTCCCAAGTTTCAGAACTGATCGGTGCAGGGACTAGGGAGTTATAATGCTAAAAACAACAACATTTAAAACTCTCCCGTAATGAAGTGTGGTAGCATTGGAAATTTGGCCACCATATGGTCCCAGCCTTTTCCGGTCCTGTTGGACGGAATTACCTGCTTAAAACAAACATTTAAAGAGAAAGGCCAATGAATAAATAAATAGTATTATAAATTATTAGTATTATTAACTGCTAACATAATGCAAAATGTGCTGAATGTTTATATACATGCCTCCAGTGCAAGAAGTTTTCTCAGGGGAAGAACTAGAGCTCCCAGAAATGAGGAACACCAGAGAAAAGCCTGTGTCGTATGAGCAGGAGGAACATGGTCCCTTGTGGCAGAAAGCCGCAAGTTCATCCCTGTAAGAAGTGGGGCCTTTATCTCTGAGCCAGAGGCAGAGCAACCTGGAGTCCCCAGAGGATCATCATCTCAAGGACCAGGCTAGAGGAACCCTGGGAAGGAGGAGGAGGAAGGGCTCCTCAAAACTAATGGACTTCCTCGCATGTAAGGCTTTGGTCAGAGGGTTTGTTTTGAATTGCAGTTGAGCCCTAGGTGAGGCTCTAGAAAACCAGACTACAAAAGCTCTCAGCTGAGACTTACTGGCTGTGGGAAACAACGACTTTTCTTTTTTTAAAATCATATCTAGTGTGGGCTTTCCTGGCATTGTTTGTGATAGATCCTTTGTACTGCTGATCTGTGGTCCCCTGCTTAATGCTACTCTGAATTATGTATTTGTTGAGCTGTTTACCTGTGCCCTCTGTGACTTGGGCTGTGCTTCAGAGCCTTCCCTTGGAACTTTCTTTCTTGACTAGTCCCATGGCACGCCAGGCCCTTGCCTGTTTAATGACTTGCCATTGAATGTGACCCTTGATTTATCTGATTTTGGCCTAGCATGACGCGAGGAACAAAGGGAGAATGAAACCAGTGTGATGGGTGGGGCGGATTCAGACAGATTCCAAATTTAGTAGGAGGGAAAATTACTAAGGCACAACAAGCTTCTTGGTGAGAGAGCAATGCAAAAGAGACAAAAACGTGGGTATCAAAGCCTATATGATGCACACTGGAAAGACCGTAGATCCACAGAGAACTCAGAGGCTATCTCGGAAAGGAAGATTTGAGTTAGGAGGAGAAAAATTATAAAACCATCATAAAACCAAGCAAAACTCAAGGGCAAGTGGCCCAGCCCCAGTACACAAGAAGCTATCACTGCACTTCCTATTCTCAAGATGCCACACTAGAATGGAGAGAAGGGAAAATACTAGAACTTTATTGAAGCTTTTGATAGTGCTTAATCACTTCCAAAAGCTCACTTGTTGGAGCACCTGATAAAATATGCCCAGGATTAGCAGGCAGACCCGTCAACTGCACTCCCCCCACCCCGCACACGCACAGCATTTTAGATAAATGAAACCAAAGGACACTACCTGTCAGAGACATAAAGCCTCTGTACCACATTGATCTCCAAAACAGGACTTGGTAATGAAGTCTCATTCAACTCTGACTTTCCCCAACACTGCCAGAGCTTCAAGGTTTGACTGAATTCAGTGCATACTCCTAATATTTAGCCTTTTCTAAGTGCTTTTTCACTCCCAAGTCAGACTGCCTTCATCAGAAGCCGCAACAGAGGCATGGGTTGCCCAGGCAGGGAAACAAGGCATAATGATGTAGCACAAAACATTGGATCCTGGATGGTTGGATCCTGGTTTAGTCATACTCAGAGACAACCTACAAGTCTTGCAATTACACATAGCAGTGTTTAGAGGGACTCCACCGGAATCCATGGAGACCATTTTTCTTTCTTTACCAGCATTCTGTGGAGGAATTTCAGGATGAAAACAGGCACAAGGGAAAGCCTTCCAGAGCCCTGCAGTCCCAATCCAAACTGGGGCTGTGCCCTTACTTTGAAGGAAATAATGGGACGTAGCCCTACTCCTACGTGATTACAGGAACATTTAGTCTAGCCTTTGAAGAAGAGCCTTTAATGAATGGAACAGAAGGTAGTCATGGCAACTTCTGTTCCATTGATTTAAATGAGTCTACTCTAAGTATAACTAAACCCCAAACCTATGTCCATACCCAAGAGAGGCCATATTAGTATTCCTCCATTAAACCAGGGGCCTCCCATTTGTTAAACGCAGAATCCAAGCTTGCATCCCCATAAATACACTGGCTGGACAAATGAGCCAGTATTGAGCCAGTTCCTGTGTCTTTAATAGCTCCCCAACAAGCAGAGATTCATCAGGATTGCAAAAGATATAAATGAGTTCATTTTCTCTGTCTACCTCAAGGCATGAGCAGCACCACAAGGTTGCTGTTCTGGATTGGCTAGAATCCTGAACAAGAACAATCTTGTTAGAAGCTTGAAGCACACCACAAAATTTCCAGCTGGGTCTCCAACTTGTCACACTGATACTGGCTCAACATTTCACTTTTCTAATCTTTAGGAGCAATGCGGCGTGAACTCTGGTATTCTCAGGGAATGTGTTCTACGTTATTTGTCTCCTGTTTTTATGTTTCTGCTTAGTTCAGAGGCACCTTCTACGTGATTGACTTTGATATTTGCCTGCTAGGGCAAAAGAGGAAAATAACAAAGGAAAGGTTAGAAAGCAACCTCTCAAGGGGAGGGAGGAAAGAACAAACCAGGAGAATCAGAAGCAAAATAAAAGCCCAGACAGCACTGATATAAGTAGGTTGTAAAATAGCCTTAACAATGAGCGAAAATAGCTGCCTTCTTCTGATGTGTCTTGCCCTGCATTAAATTGCTGTGAAATGTGACTCTGAGATGTCCAAAGAGCTTTGACCACTGTCTTCTTAAGAGAAACAAGCAGTAAGAGAGCAGTTTTGGATTTTAGACTACTTGCTGCAGGGACAGAGATTGCTCTGAATCTGCTCTCTAGCATATTTCCTTTTCACAACCCTTGGTTAAAAATCAGGATATGAAGGGGAAATTATTATTACTACTATAATAGCCTAGTGAGAACTTTTAACATGGCAGAATAAGAGAAGTAATTTCATATTTGGATATCCATACCTGCAGCATGGTTGCATACACCCAGCCAGGTAAAGAAACTAAGGCACGGGTCCTCAAACTACGGCCCGCGGGATGGATCTGGCCTGCCATGGCCATCCATCCGGCCTGCGCCACCACTCGCCGCCCGCCCACATGCTCGCTGCACAGGCGGGAAGGTGGTGGCTTGCTCACTCGGAGATGGTCTCTGAGCAAGCAAGCAAGCCGCCGCCACCTGCCTCCCGTATGTGTGTGCTTGCCGCTGCCTCGCAGCGCAGGCAGGGAAGTGGTGTCTTGCTTGCTCGGAGATGGTTGTGGACTCGCTGGGAGATCTCCAAGTGAGCGAGCCACCGCCGTGCGTGCCCGATGCCGCCTCGCGTCCCCCCAACGGCACCTCACCGACACGTGCCCCCAAGCACCCTCACCTCACCAGCCCGCGAAGGTCACCACAGCCTTTCAACTGGCCCCCTATTGAAAAAGTTTGAGGACCGCTGAACTAAGGCATTACACAAGAGCTGAATTTACATGAAGTTTGTCATTTTTAATACCAGTCTCCATTCCTAAAGAATGTTATCCAAATACCATACAACTAACTGGGTTAAGGGTTCTTGTAGGTCCAGACAGGAACCTTTTGATTCCACTCCAGGAGTGGGCAGATTTCAAACTTGCAGGATGTTGTTTAATTTTACTCTAAGTTCAATATTCACTAAGCTCTTGGAGTTAAATTAATCCAAACTCAGGAATATATTTTGAGTACCAGAACTTAAGAGAGCTCACTATCCTTGTACACAAAAATCGATTCCAATTTGTCCCACCTCCAAACATGCTTTATTTCAGCAATATAATTTAAGGCTAAAGAGAATAATTGTGTTGCTGCCATTGCTAAACAATTAAACATTGAAACAAAACATTTGCTGATCTACTACAAATTTCCCAGATACCTACCAGTAGATCTCAGGTGACCTTCTGCCCACCCTATTCTATTTGATGCACTGCTTTAATCCTGGAGTGGAAAAATGCCATGATTGGGCCAAACACTGGATGGCTCAAGGTTAAAAGACCAACCTGTGCTTGAATAAAAGGCCTGTTCTTCACAGAGTAATAGTTCTTCTGAGAAATAGAGAAGATGTGTTCCTAATGCCCTTAAGTCTGATCATTCAGATATGCAAAAGTAGCTTAGGAGTGATTCCTCGGCTTAAGTGACATCACAAACCCATGTCATTGTACATCTTAATTACATGTGAAGTTGGACAAAAGACTTTGAAATAACTCATTCCATGGAAAGAGGAGGAGTGCTATTTAATAAAGAGTGATGAACAGTGATCAGAAATAATCTAGGCCATGTATCTCACTTAGGAGCCAACTTGAATAGTTGTGAAATCTAGACAATACCAAAAGAGAACAAAGGGCAACTCAGTTTGGCAGGGGCAGGTTGACACTTAATCTTTTGCTCAGGCAGTCCCCCAAAATGGGTGTACGGTGTTCAAGGACACCACCAAATCAATGGACACAATAGGATATATCAAATTTCTGTCTAGAAGCCAAACTAGGTGTTGCATTACATACTGCAGAAAAAATAGTAGCTGTGTATTTTCTTCTTCCTCCTCCATAATGTCTAGCTGAATGCTGCGGTGTTACAGCAGCAGCAGCCCAGCCCATCGTGCAGAGCAGAAGTGGGGAAATGCTGCACATTGTGATATCTAGCAAAACTTGCCTTGTGCTGCAACAACTCAAAAGAAGATAGGAAAGCCCCAGTGCAGAGCTCCCCCAGGAGCAGTTCCCAGCTGGGTACTGTAATATCTGCTTGGGCATTCGACATTTAACAATACACATAGCTATCTTCATGTTTCAGGTCTTTAGTGTATTAAATCCTGTTTGTTTCAGAGAATGTATGGAGCAATCCTTTGGTAAGAAGTTGCCTACAGAAGAATTTGCTGCAGCTCCCACAAATCTAAGCCTTCCCTCTATCTCCTCCATCATCCTGAGCTTGATGGGCCAATGGCCTGACTAAAGCAGCTTCCAAAGTTATATATAACTTCGCCCCGGGTTTAGTTTTTCTTTGAAACAATGATTGATCATTTCAGAAAGTTTCATTACTTTTGGTCCTGACCATGATTCCTTAGTTAAATGCAGCCAGTGAAAATCTAGCCTAGAGAATATTGCAGGTGCTTTTTGTACTGATGGGTGGATGAGCTATTTATGCACATCTTTATCTGGACAAGAAACTGAACAAATCCATCTCTGTATGGATACAGACTCGAGCGTGCAACCCATGTCACATGTGCACAAACGAAGTGCACTGGAGTTCGAAGGAAAACGTACCTGTAAACCAACTGAATCTCATTCGGGATGCATATTATGGACACTGTTCATTCAGATTACGACTGTGTATTTGGCAACAGTGCTGCAAACAGGCTTGGAGCGGTGATCACTTCAACTATGACGTTATTTTTAGTCCTAATGTAGACTTTCACTGTGGTGTCTAATTGAATTGTGCTCATCCAAATTATCTTTGTGAATGCAAACCCCACACTGAACAAAATGTCTGACATTTGATTTAGCTTTCACTCAGCAGTACTCTGCATGGGCAGTGTGGCCATTCAGATATTTAATGGAGTTTACAGGATCTGTGCGTAGTTTTTCCACAGTAGCTCTTTCTGTCTAAGTGGCTGTTTGCTATCAGGTACATTAGTATCCAGGGAGAGCATGACTTGCTGTTGACACAATGAGAAGGTTGAAGCAGTAGAGGTTAAATACAGTGACTTGTCCTGTGAAAGTCTGGGACTTTTTGATTGCTTTGCTCAGAAAGGAAGAGTCATATTTACCAGGGCTTCTCCACATTGGGCCACCTTACTGAGGCTGGATTCTTGGCAAGATTAAGATCAGCTCCTTTACATGTTTTCTTTTCCCACAGTTTTTCTTTCTTGGTCTTTCTATATGTTCCATTAGTCAACCAAAGGTGGGGATGTGGCATAGCAGAATTGTG
Source organism: Varanus komodoensis (assembly GCF_004798865.1). NCBI lineage: Eukaryota > Metazoa > Chordata > Lepidosauria > Squamata > Varanidae > Varanus > Varanus komodoensis. Next base: position 2,407,026 of record NW_025336480.1, read on the forward strand.
AAAATACACGACCATTGTGTAGCCTTCTATAGCATGTTAACTCTTGGATAGCTCATGATCTTCCTTCTAAGAAAGGTGTGGAAATGCTCAGAAAAAGCAAGAGGGCCCTAGAGTTCTGCAAACTCTCGTGGATCATGCATCTAACACATTATGAAAACTCATGAAAGTTCAATAAATGCCTCATGTAGATGAACTCTTCCTTTCCTTGGATAAAGTAGAGCAACCAAAACTGAAATGAGTCAGCACAGAAACAAAGAGAGCGAGTCAGAAGGGGTCTCCCAGGCCATCTAGTCTGACCCCTGGCTCCAGCCGGCTCTGCTCATGACATGCAAGCAATGTGTGTTTGCATGGATGCTTCATAATTTTATCATCAGCTTCCCCCACCTACCCCCAGCATAACCCAAACGAGAGCGAAAATGGAATTAAAACTAAAGCTATGAGCAAATCTTGGTCTCTCAAGATTTTCCATCCTATTTGTCGGCAGAGAGACTGGAGGGACCATTTCCCTGCCCCTCCCACAGGAAAGAACAATTTTCCAACAGTTTCTCAGACAAGGAGCTCATCACTTGCAATGCATGTTGGCAGTCTAACCTGTGTATTTAATGTCATTCCAGGGGCAGGAAGGCAGCCATGCCCCCCCTCACCTCAAGAGTGGTGGATATTTGGAGTAAAATTTGCAAGGTGGCCTATTTCTAACAAGAGTTTTTAAAAGATCCAGAAAAAGCAGGTTTGATACCGATTCCCCTGTGGCAGGTGTTGAAAAGGGCAGGCAGGGCAGGGCAGGGCAGGACAGTGCTGTCCAACTTTAGGAAAACAGAGGAGTAAATGTTCTGCCAAAATATGCCCTCTAGTTGCCCAACACTTTTCTTTCCCTGGGATAAATGCTTCCATTTTCCACCTCATTTTTAGGATGCATTAGAATTTCATTAGCATTTCATTTAGAGATGGTTTTGAGCTTATGTTACCAATCTGGTACGTCTGAAAGTGCTGTGAGTGTCTTTACCTTTCTATCTCTCCTTCCTCAGTTTCTCAAGCTTCTAAATGAGAAACTCCCATTCAGAGCAGGACTTCTCCCCCTCCTTTGAATTTCTTTTCAAAAGCATCTGATTTTCCATAAAATTGAATGATAATTGTAAAAAGTGAAATAATTTTTCAGCACAATACAAATCGCAACTCGGCCAAAGCATCCCCCATAAGCAAAGGGTTTTCAAAGGGCACTGTTACCTGTACTTACCTAGCGCGAGCAGCCCTGCCTGTTTCTCAGGGAGAGAGCAGCTTCTGACCCTGCTGCCCACAGAAATGCTTGACTCTGCTCTGGCTCCACAGAAGGAATGGAGCCAAATGCTACTCATTCAAGTCCCACACTTGAATGAGTAGCATTCAAGGGGTGCTGAAATGGCCCATCCTGACCAGGCACGTTGCCAGAGCCCTGTGTGGTAGAAGGCTAGCGCTATTGAAGGGGTGACCCAGCTGGCCAAGCCCAAATGGGGTGCCTGCCTGTCAGGTCCTTCAGTCCAGAAAATCCACAGGTCAGATACTGAATTTCTGTTTCCTGCACCAGGGAGGTCACTGATGATGGGAGCCCTCTCAAGACAAAACACATACAGAGAGAGAGAGAGAGAGGTCATGCAAATGCAAAAAATTGCATATGAAAAGAAGGTGGTGCGTGCATGCATGTGTGCAGGTACGCAAAAAGTTTTATATATAAATGTAAATGTAGAAATATCAACTATCCTTTATATAGAATCAGTCTGCCTCACCATAATGGTGTTGGGTAAAAGAAGGCCCCTGGAGAGACAGAGCTTCTGATGCCCGTTTGGGGACTCAGAGTTCTGACTAAAGGGGGACTCAGTTACACAGTTTTCTGCCAGCGCCTTGGGTGGTGACTAAAGGATGGCTGCCAAAGGGCACCACCATCTGAGGCCAGTTTGGAACTGGGCTGGGACTAGGAAATTTGAAGACAAACATAAATTTGCAAGATCTGTGCCACAGCTGAGCAGTGGAGTTTTCCTGAATGATGATGCCCACCGACCCCCTGCTGTGCCGACACTATTGGGTGAGAGATGGTGGTGCCAGGCTGCCTGGAGGATGAGCAGCTGCAGCCCATTCTAATTTGGGCCCCCACCTTGGAGGCAAGACTACAGTGCGCTGGAATCTTATTTCCAGGGACTGCAGCAGCAACCTTGGTCATGGGCTGAGCTTAGCATTGGTTTGGGATCAGGTTGGACATTGGTCCCCCCCTCCCCAGGTTATTGTGGGTGCATTATTGTTATGTTATTGTTTTTATATTGTTGTATTACTTTACTTTGATATTGTTGGATGTTGATATTGTTTAACTCTCAATATTATTCTTTGATATATTGTTTCTCTCTCTCTCTCTTATGAGTTCCAATGGCGCTAAACTCAGGGAACCAAGATTCAAGGTGGATGCCAGGAAGCACTTCCTGACAGTTAGGACCCTGAGGACATGGAATGGGCTTCCACGGGAGGTGGTTGAGGCCCCATCGGTGAGGGTGGTCAAGGATAGGCTAGATATGCACATGGTAGGCATGTTGTGAGTGGAGCCGGGGGTCAGATTAGATGGCCCAGGGGACACCTTCTGACTCACTCTGTTTCTGTGTTTCTATGTTTTTCTCTCTCTCTGAGTCCTTGTATTATGTATTTTGGATTTTTTGTATACTGTATCATGTATTTGTGTTCCACCCAGACATCCCTAAAGGGCTATAGGGCAAGTAAGAAATATAAACTGAAATGAAATTCAAGTCAAACAAAATAGTTTATTAGAAGAGAAGAGAAGAGAAGAGAAGAGAAGAGAAGAGAAGAGAAGAGAAGAGGAAAATCTCAGTTTGCAGAGTGGGAGGGCCATGGCAGGAGCATATCTCTGAAACTACAAAGGTGATAGTATTTAAACTAAGAATGAGGTAATGCCAGTCTAACACAAGCTACCAATCACAGTGCAACATGCTATACCTCCAATAGCCAATCAGACAGCCGTATCCCAGAATATTACCATATAAAGGAATCATTTAAACATCTCCCTCTTCTGCAGAGTTACTTGCAGTATCCTTCTTTCCTCACATGGTGGGCGGGGAGGGCAATGGGGAAGACTTCTCCAGCAGTGGAAAAGAAAGTGTCCAGATGACATATGTACCTGCCAAGTCCAGGTGCTAACCCTTGATAGGCAAGTTCCAGGCCCACCTCTCCTTTCTCAGGGTCCTTCTCTTTCAAATAGACATGGACTGGGCAGTCCTTCAAAAACAGTTCTGAATCCCCTTCAAAGAGCTGACTCTCCTCTGTAAAATAGGACATATGGCCACCCTACGGATTAATGGAGAGAACTGTAGGTGATTTGAGCCATACCAGTGTAACTGCAGCCTGCTTTCTTAGACTGGCAGCAGTCAGGGTGCTTCCAGCTGGGGCTGCTCACACAAAGCACTTTTCTACAGAAAGCATTTATTGTGCGCTCACCACTCCTTACAGTTGTTTACAGGTTTTTAAGATGACACCATCCTCCAGCATCACTTTATTTTTAAGCAGCATTTTTGCATTTTGTTTTTTTTTATTTTGTTTGTTTAGAACAGAGGAAATGCCTTTGCTGCCAGCTCCTTTTTTAAAGAGCAGGAATTCAACAGTGCAAGTTGCTACAAGTGCCTAGACTTCGAAATTCACCACTGCAGCCCTGTGGTGAGTCCAAGGTAGACCCTGGGCCTGAAACAGCAGTGGGAGGCACACGTCTCGACTTCAGTTTGCTAATGATCTGTGCATCTGTCTTCAGTGACACAGGTGGGCAGCATCACTGCAACTGCTCTTCTGATGCACGCTGCCTTTAGGCCAAGAGTGTCTCCTGAGAGGGAATAAAAATATGATGAAACAAGTCCAGTGGGAAGCAGAGGGAAATCAGAGCATGGAGTAATTCATTGCCCTTTTTATTGTCTAGCAGCAAAAACAATTGATAAAGGAAACATGGGAAACTGAGCATGGAGTTGCATTCGATGGTAGCTTTGGGCTAGTGGAAACTCTTTGTGCCCACGCATAACAGGGCATCCAGCTTTTTCACCGCCCCCCCCCCCCACTGCAGTCCCTCCTCCCCATGTACTGAAAAAACTGCTCCTCCAAGTTGAAGGATATTTGGGAGCACCATCTGAGATAACCCGCAGGAGTGTAGCAGTGGGGCGCGGGGAAGGGAATCGGTGAAAATGAGCTGTCCCGTTTTGCAAGAGGTGGCATTTGCCTCAATTTTGTGTCTTTTAGGATGTGGATGAAGTGGAACTGGACAATGCCTCACCATTGGCTATGCTGGCTAGGGCTATGGGATCTGTAGTCTCTCATCTTGTGGAAGGCCACTTGTTCCCCACCCCCGGCCTAGCACAAAGCCACCAGTGGACAAAGCCACAGTATTTATCAGAAATATGGCAGATAGAATACTTGGTGAAGGTTCCACAAAGCTATCTTGCATCCAGACTGTATCCTTACCCTGCCTGTCAAAAGTCATTCCAAAATAGGCACAGAATGGAGACTAATTCTGCTTTGAAAATAAATTATACCTCCTCCTTCTGCATAGACACAATTATATATAAAAACACGGAGAGCCAAAAATTCCCCTTCATGCAGTCTCCTCCTCTAATGTGCTTTAGCATTTCATTTGTTCATTCATCAGTCCTGCCTGGTGACGCATTATCAGTATCATGTTCCATCTTGATTGTTTCCATCCTATTTGACTAGCCATTAGTTCTTACAGATCACTGCTTCTTTCTACAAAGAAGTCCATTTTAATGGCAAGACAGCAAGCATGCCAGTCATGCACTCCATGAAGCACCAAACAACATGACTTTCTCAGCCCCTCTAGCAGAACAACCAGATGTTTGGAATGGCAGGGTGACCTTTCCAGCTTCCCAAGGAAGCAGCAGATGAAGTGTAAGGTATCTCAGGTGGTGCACAGCTCCTGGTAAGAGGTCAATTAATGTGGCAGCAAAGTGTGATGTCCTTTAAAACTTACACACATGCGCGCGCGAGTACCTATTGTCTATTGCACACATGATCTTCAATCATCCTTCCACAGAGTGATGGAGCATCATGTATGCCAGTAGCAAACTCTGCTAGTGGGGGACCCAGGCAAAGCAGTAGTTTCACATGTATGCCTCTTTAACCCTATCCCTCAAAATGCCCATTCTGAAATCTTAAGAACCCTACTAGATCAATACAAAGGCCTAACCAGTCCAGCAGTTGGGTCCCACCTTGGTAAGCCAAGTGCTCGTGGAAAGCCCACATGCAGGACAAAAGCATAAGCTCAGTCTCCCTTTTACGTTCACCGCCAAGTGGCAGGACCAGCCCTACTGTTAGGCAAGGTAAGGCGGCCACTTCAGGCTGCAGGTGCTGGGGCATGGGGCGTTGTGTTTGCACATCTAGGGGCATGCATGTCCCACAGCTTGCCCTGTGCTCCCCATGCCAGCCTCTTGCTCTCTGGCACAGTGGAGGATGCTGAGCCTTCATCAGTGGTAAAGTAAAGTGTTATGGCCAGCCTGGTTAGCTTCTGAATGTGGAATGGGTACCTGTCATCTTGTCTTTTGGACATTTGGGCAGCAAAATGCCTTGGGGCAGGCCTGGCAACTTGCCTTAAGAAGTATACAATCTGTCACACCTCTGCACTAGCCTCAGCAACTGGAATCCAGCTGCCAAGCAAGGCTAGTTTGTTTGGTATCTTAAACTGAGTGAAAGGGGGTTTGACCCTGCTTCTTCCCAGGCAACAAAGCTTCCTTTGCTCATGCACTTACCTTCTCTCAGAAGATAAGAAGCACAGGAATCCAGCACTGCTAGAGCAAAGCTAATCAAATGAAAACACCCCAACCTTCAGCAGGGCTGTTTCACCAGCGACACAAAATGTCCCTCATGGGCATCAAGGTTCCCTACTTCATCAGCTCTTCTCAGAACAGAGGTGCCAGCTTGAGAAAGGTTGTAGCAGGCAGTTTCTGGAAAGATGGTCCCAAGGGCTTCTTTTGTTTCTGCACCTGGATTTGTGTTTGGATCAGGAAAACATTCCCATCCTCTGCTTTGCCAAGCCATTCCCCCTCTTCCATTCCTGCATTGAATTGCCTGCTACAACATGACCCTTACGCCATCCCTTGCAATTCCCTCCTCATTGTTATTCCTTTGTGAATTTTTTATTGCTGCTTAGCTTAGTAATTTGCCACTTCAGCAGTACAATAGTAATGAGATTATAAAATACTCCTGAAATATCAGTCCAAAGAACATGTTAAACCATCAACCAGCTGACCATAAACAAACTGCTCTGCCTTGTCATGTTGACAGTACACACAGCGAAAGTGCATCGAGTGCGGCCTGCCACACACGGCCCCCTCGGACGCTGCCCCCCCGCAAGCCATCCAAAGAACATTATCTCTCCCAGGACCAGCCCATCAGTAGGCAGAGGGAAGCAACCATCTCAGGTATCCATTTGCCCTGAGCCCCCTGGTTTTGGGGAGCGAAGTGGAGGACATAAATATAGCCTGTCCCATGTCCCCTGAGCTATCCTGCTTAAGCTATACCCTGAAGAGGCTGTCCTGTGCCAGTATTGGAGTAAAACTCAACTACCAGCCCACTTCACTTCTATATCTGGAATTGGTGCATGGAAGGAGACACATATTGTTATTTACATCATGCTCGAGTGACCAGATGCCTTGGGCTGCCCCTGCTCTGCCGGTGGGCAGAACTGCATTTTGTCAGTTGCACTGGTTGGCCATATCTGTCTGATCTCCTTATACAATCAAGCAAGTCAAAGAGTTAGACACCTTACACCTATTCTCTCTTCTGGTTCAGAAAGTCCCTGACTGCCTTACCAGCTTGCCCTGAGGTTTAGCTGTTTGCAGGATAGTCCAAAACAAAATCTTCACAGTGATGATGGTGAAGGAGAGGGCTGGCCTCGTATGAATTACTGATAGCTTTTCTACCTGAGATGTACATCATGTGTATGTCATTCCATACTAATAGTTGTTTAGCGGTTCTTTACTTTTGGAGTGTTGTTTATTTGCTAGTTTGCTTGTTTGCAGTTTGGTTTGGTTTGGATTTGCTTTTGAGCAGAGAATGTAGAATGTAATTGTGAAACTGAAAGCATGAGTTCTTTTTATGGATTTGCACTATACTGCAGTGCCACCTAGAGGTTATGAAGAAGAAAAGTAAGAAAGGAAAAACATTTCTGTGCTCTGTTCTGCGTCAAAACCAAAAGTAGGTGCAGAAAATTAACAGCACCACATAAAAAACCTCTGAAACCTGGGTTTGGGAAATGGGAAGAATTAGCCTCTGAGGTGTCACCAGTATGCAGATGACACCCAACTCTTTTTCCCCATTTCATCAAATCCCAGGAAGGCAGTAGGTATTTTGAATTAATCCCTGGATGAGTTCATAGATTAGACAAAAGCTAGTAAACTGAAATTCAGTCCAGATGCAGTGCAGGTGCTTTTAGCAGGTGGCTTTTCTTTTTTACATTCAACCTGTTCTGGAGGATCCCCTAAAGCAGGGGTCCTCAAACATTTTAAACAGGGGGCCTGTTCACTGTCCCTCAGACTGTTGGGGGTGGGGGGACTATAGTTTGGAAAAATATAAACAAATTCCTATGCACACTGCACATATCTTATTTGTAGTGCAAAAACAGGAAAAAACAATACAATATTTAAAATGAAGAACAATTTTAACCAACACAGACTTATAAATATTTCAATGGGAAGTATGGGCCTGCTTCTAGCTAATGAGATGGTCAATGTCCAATTCCATATTTGCTCCTCTCTTCTGGATTCTCGCTCCTCTCTTCTGGATTCAGAGCCAACGCATGCATGCAATAGGGGGAAAAGCCGCTGTGTGCACAATTCACGCTGGCAAGACCAGCTTAGCAGCAGGAGCTAGCCAGAGCTAGCAGAGAGAGCTGGCACACATGCAGTTGAAGAGAACTGGCACACTTTGGCGTGTGCGCCAGCTCTCTGCTAGTCTCCGAAACTGAAAGAGTTTCAGAGTACGCCTGTGCCGGCTCAGAGCTTTCGGACTTGTTCGGAGATTGTTTTCTCCAAACGAGTCCGAAAGCTCTGAGGCAGGCCGAGTAAATGACCTTGGTGGGCCATATCTGGCCCGTGGGCCATACTTTGAGGACCCCTGCCCTAAAGGATCAGGTTTCTAGTTTGAGGGCTCCACTTGGAACCTGCATTGTTACTGGAGGCAGAGGCGAGCTTGCTAATGAAGAGCACCTTATATCAGCTTAGGGTGATATACTATGACCAAATCTGAACAGAGGTAGCTACTTCCTGGTAATCTCCTGGTTATCTCTGTTAGCTAACTACATATGGTCTGCATGGGGTCACATTTGAAAGTGGTCTGGAAACCTCAGCTGCTCCAGCAAGATTATTAAGAGGAACTGATCAATATGCCTGAATTACACCAGCTCTTTGTGAGCTGCACTGGCCCATGTTTCCAGACCAATTTAAGACTTCTGGTATTAACAGCTTGGAGCCGGGTTACCTGAAGGATCTTCTCTTCACATATATACCTGCCCAGACCCAAAGATCACCTACAGAGGTCCTCCTCCAGGGGCTTCCTGAATGAGTTAATCCAAGTGGCTACTAAGGGGAAGGCCTTTTCAGTGGTGGCACCATAACTGTGGGATGCCCACCCTGAGAGGCTCACCTGGCACCTATGCTATGGTCTTTTCAGCACCTGAAGAAGACCTATTTTCCCAGGCTTTTTGGTCCTTCACTGTTGTTTTTAATGTGTTATTAAGTTTTTAGGTCTTCACTGCTCACTTTTAAGGACTGGTATCTTAGGATAATGAATACCGTAACTGGGTGCAGTTATAATTATATAGTATTTTTGGTGATCCTTGTTTATTCAGTTCTATATATTACCCTGCTTTAATTGCTGACAGCTTAGTAGGTTTCAGAACCAACAATGGGCACCTCCATTGGGACTAGGTGTAAACTGAAAAACCATCTCACTTACACTCAAGTAAAGAGCAAAAATTACTTGGAAGCTAAAAAACAGAGAGCTTCAGATAGTGGAAGTCAGTGACTAAATAGAAGAAGCTGTTCCAAAATCCTTTCAGTTACCAATCTGTGTATTTTATTTGATTTTCCTGGCAGACAGGAGGATGGTTTTGTGGATTTAAGTAATGTTTTACATTTTCCAGTAATTGTGAATATTCCCCAATACTGCAGAATTCTTTCTAATATGGGAAGTATGTTAGGTTCGTGCAGTTCTCTTCATTCAATTTCAACCAGAGCTATTTTTTAAAAAAAAATTTCCAGGAATTATTATTGCAAAAGTATCTCCTCAGATAGCCTCATCTGTGTAATTGGGCACAATCCAATATACGAGCACTGAGAGTGAAACGGAATTTACACCGAGTGTAATTCAAGGCCATGGGACAAAGGGAACAAATTGCTTCGCTATTTTCTGAATCCACAAAACCTAGTAGGAAATTATTTGACAGGAAAACATGTTCTTCAACCACCTGCAGCCAGCTGGTTTCCTGAAGTTGAGAGTTTACAGAAAAAAGGGAAATAGGCATCTGTCCTTCCTGCTGTCCCAGGAGAAGCTCAGTGTTTTTGTTCAGCTCTCTTGCACTGTTCAGATTACCCAAAGTCAGAGTGGAACTGCAAGCTGTGAGAACATAAGAGCAGGCACGGTGAACTGGGCCAAAGGCCTATCTAGTTCAGGACTCTGTCACGCAGTGGCCAACCAGCCAATTGTGGGAAGCCCACAGAGAGTGAACATGCACTCTCTCACTCATGTTTCCTTCCCACTGTATACCAGCCAGCGGTACATAGAGGCAGGCCTCCAATCCTGGAAGCAGGCAGTTGCATATATTCGCTAGCAAATGGTGATACCAGCATGGAAGGCATTTGTAGAGGACAATTGTAGGTAGGAGCGGGTGCTGGGGAGGGAAATGGAAAAATCTGGCAAGGTGGAGGTAGTTGCAAGGGAAATTAAATACTTTTCTCCCTGCCCTCGCATGTGATAGGAGAACAACACAGCTCTCTGGACCATGTCCCACCTGTGTCCTTACCTGTTTGTAGACATATATTTCTTCTTCAAATGTTACAGTATCTCCCAGGTGGCACACAGCTAAAGACGAATGCCAGGGAAACACTGAGACAGACTCTAGGGAGGAAAATCAAAAACAAGGTGCTTGGAGTCTATAGAAACACTGGGCTATTTTTCTGTAATGTTTTTGATTTATTGAGTACATTTCTGTATCACAGCATAATGTAAGCTTCCTGACAGTTTAAGAGAACTTAAAAGCATTAAATACAATGTGATAAAGGACAATGTAAAAATCTTTACAAGTTCAAAACAATAAAAGGTAAAAACAAAGGTAAAAGCGAGTGTGAGTCAGTGTGTGATGGTTTGAGTGTTGGACTAGGGACCCAGGAGATGTAGGTTCTAGTCCCCATTTGGCCATCAAGCTCACTGGGTGACTTTAGGCCAGTCACTCACTCTCAGCCCAACCTACCTCAAAAGGTTGTTGTGAGAACAAAATGGAGATATAGCAGCCATCCTGGGTTCCTCACGAGAGGAAAAATGGCAGACTATAAATGCAATGCAATAGTAATAAAAGTGGAAGCCCGTGTTTAAATCATATCTCAAAGCCAGCATGGTGTAGTGGTTAAGAGCAGAGAACTAGAACACAGGCAACCTGGATGCTAGTCCCCACTTGGCCATGGAGACAACTGGGTGATTGGGCAAGCCACAGACTCTCAGCCCCACCTACCTCACAGGGTTGTTGTTGCAGGGATGAGATAAAGAGCAGGAGGAGAATGGTGTAAGCCACTTTGAGTTCATAAGAAAAAAGCAGGACATAAATCTAATAAATAAACCATGATAATAAATAATATAATTCAATGAAATCATTCCTGTGAATGGATATACAACATAACATGCACGGCATCTAAAACAATTCATATGATCAAGTCTCCTATGCGTTAAAGGTAGTACAGAATCTATCCAAAGCCTGTGTGCAACATCTGAAGCCCTTCTTCCAAATGCCATCTGCAAGGAAGGCTCAGTGCACTGCAACATGGGAGAGGGCCTTCTCAGTGGTGACCCGATTGTGGAATGATCTCCCCACTGAGCCCTGCTTAGTGCCAGGTTAAGATTACACCAGGTTAAGATTGCATTCCAGTACTCCTAGGCATTTAATAGCATATGATGGTACTTCTTATCTGTATTAATATATTACTTTTATGGACATTATTGTACTTATTTAAACTGTTTTGCATATTGGTATTTCGTGATACATTTTATTGTATTTGTGTTTTCTTATTACCTACTTTGATTATTGTCCTTGTGCTATAAATTGCTGTGAACTAGCCAGAGGGCTTCAGAATCGCCTCTTGACTGTTAAGCATCTCAGCAGCCTTTGCCAGCAAGCTCCTCCCCCTTCATCGGCATCATCTGAGCCAGTGGGATGTCATGGCATAATCATAAACTTTCTGAATGCTCAAAAGGAAACTGGCAACTATAGAATATCCACAAACGGAACGAGTACAGTGTTTAAAGTAACATTCATTATAGCACAGGGTCAGGGTGTGGACTGCTCCGATGGCCAGAACTGGAACCACCACCACCATGTTAGCAGGATTGGGACCAGGCCCTGCTGGGGCCCTCAATCTACTGATGAGTACTCTCTGTGAGTCTTCCCTCCAGAGCTGGTCCCAGCAACACACGCCCTTTTGTTAGCTTCAGTGCCTGGCTCCTGCAGTGTCTCCTCCATCTTGTGTATCTCCTGCCTAGCCAGGTGGCCTCTGCTGTTGTGCCTGCCTCTTGTCCAACCTGTATCCTGCCGCACTGTTTGAATCCAGCCTTGCTTGCCTGCGTCCCGGCTGACCCTTGCCATGTCTCCTACATCTTGCCATCTATCTTACTGTGCCATGGACCCTGCACAGTTATCCTGTCTCAAGTGCCTGCCTGGTGCTTGCCATGCATCCTGCCCTGTTATCCCAGCTCAAGGTGTCTGCACCTCTGTTTGTCTTCCTGACTGGCCTGTATCATGACAATGACTTAAACTTGCCATTAAGCCTTGCTTTTGGCCCTTGGACTCTGCCTTGCCTCAAATCCTGTTGCCCTGGTCCCAGTGCCTCTGTGTTGTCTCTGGCCACCCATGTCCCAGTCCTGGTCCCTGACACAGGAATCTTAAAGTAGGCCATAAAAGCAAAGATCTGCAGACAGAGAACATCAGGCTTATAGGGAAATAGTAAGGCCAGGACCCAATAGAACCAAGGACCCAATAGAAAGAAACATAGAATCATAGAATAGTTGGGTTGGAAGGGGCCAAGAAGGTCATCAGGTTCAGCTCCCTGCTGGTGCAGGATCCCAGTTACCCCATCACACTCAGATAACTGTCTAGCTTCTTCTTGAATGCCTCTAGTGTGGAAGAGCACACAGCCTCTCTAGACAGCTGCTCTCACAGTCAGGAAATTCTTCCTTGTGTCTAGCCTGCATCTGGTGCACTGTAGCTTAAGTTCATTGTTCCATGTCCTGCAATCTGGGATGAGTGAGGTCTTTGCCTTCTTCTTTGAGGCACCCTTGAGGTACCTGTGGAGTGTTATCCTGTTACCTCATAGTCTTCTTTTCTCAAGGTTGAACAGGCCAGTTCTCTCAGTCTCTTATCATAAGACTTGTCTTCCAGACCCTGTATCATCTTTGTTGCCCTCCTCAGAACCCTCTCCAGATTATCAGCATCCTGGTTAAACCTGGGTGCCCAAAACATAAATAAGATTCAGAAGCATTGCTTCTGTATGCAAAAGGGCAGAATAGGCAATAAAGAAATTAAAGGAAGTTTGGGTGAAGAATTGAGGGACAGGAGAAGAGCAGGGAAGTCACACAGTTGAACCAAGGAGAAAGGGAACCAGAAGGGGGCTCTCTCACAGGCCTTATGGTCCATCTCTGGCATTACTTATTTGTGGATACATCTGCTCCAACTGTCTCTTTAGAACTTTACATCTCAGAACTTGTAAAGAAACTTTCCAAATATTTTGAGTTTCAAAACATTGTCCCAAAACTTTCTCAGACCAACAGGGTTTCTGACCTCATGATTCTCAGATCTCCAGATGTTTGGGCCCATGACTTGCATCCTCCATCCCAACCAGCATAGCCTATGGCAGGGGATCATATAGGCCAAAACGTCTGAGGACCACTAGTTGTCCACCCCTGTGTCTATTGTCTCTAATCATCCTGCAGGAAGCCACTGTTATTTGTCAGGAAGTGAGCCCAGAGTCCCCCGGCTAAGTACAAGCTGGATTCCCATTGGACATGGAAGATCAAAGTGGTTTGACAATCACTATTCACCATCACTCAACTTGACTTCTCAGAACTGAACCCAAATAAAGCACAGAAGTGTGGTCCAAAGATGTCCGTGCTTCCAGTTCCTTTATAGGTATAGAGGATGGAGGCTTAGTGGTTGCCTGGTTAGCACAAATCACAGTATCTCTTTTTGTTTTGATTTTTTTCATAATGGTAGCCTAGGAGTTCACATTTGATTTCACGAACATTTAGCCTAGCAGCAGGCCATTCCCTGAAACCACCATATAGCCAATTGATGCAGAGGCGATTCTTTGTCCTGTTTCACACAGACACAAGAATAAATAAATTTGGACAGGAGTGAATTAAGAGTGTATCGATTGCTACTGTAGCTAATTCCAATTCAGCTTTCAGCTCACAGGAGGGGAAGGAAAGTTGTAACTTTCACCTGTACAATTTATAGGCAAGCTCCTGCTGGGTGGTTTATTGAATTATGCTAGAGTTAACTGCAAGCTGTTTGCTGAACGTTAGCAAATCAAATCACAACGGTGAGATTTGATTCAGCACTTAAAAGTAGCCCCTTGTTGTTTTAGATCATATGTTTCATCTAATGCAACGCACAGCTGGATAATGTGTTGATTCTAAGTACTGTGGTAGTATTAGTAATTCTCTTCCTCCCACATTGCTTTGAACTGTTCTCAATGCAAAACTGGGCTGTAAAATTCAATGCAGCACACTTCTGCCTTCCCTCTTCTTTCTCCTCCTCTGCCCTTTTGTTTGGATTTCTCCTTGATGTTTTCTGACATGAATAGAAGCTCTGTGTCTTTCATAGCTGTATAACAGGCAGAAATCCTCAGATAAAGCTTTCCCTATTGTGCATTTCATGATAAATATTTCAACAGAGGTCTGTAGTTGGATCTGCATTGGTGTCTTTGTGCAACCCAGACCCATACAGTCCTCGTTGTTGTTGTTGTTGCATTGCATTTACACCCCACCATTCTCCCCCTTGCAAAGAACCCAAGGCAGCTTACACGTTTCTCCTCCCCATTTTATCCTCGCAATAGCAGCCCTGTGAAGTGGGGTAGGTGGTGAATGACCGGCCCAGAGTCACCCAATGAGTTTCAAGGCTGAGTGGGAACTGAAGCCCATTTCTCTTGAGCCATGACAACACTCTAACCACTATAGTGCCAGCACTGGCATCAAGGGACTAGGAGTGGCCAGGATGGGCACAGCCACTCCCTGTAGTCAACTACAAACTTCAGCGAATTACTCCCAAGCCCTGGATTGATTCTGCTTACTCAGGTCAGCCACTGGATCCCCCCTGGAAAGGGGGTTGTTGATGCCGTTGCACAGTCTTCTGCACTGTGGTGCTGCTAGGGTGGAGAGGGCCATGGGCAAGATACCCCATGCTCCGGCTACTCCCCTCCCATGTTGGTGTCTCTCCCTTCTGTGCTCTTTCTAGCTGTGTTCCCCTCTCCCATCCTTTCCCATGCCCATTCCCTTTTCTAGTTCTTCCCCCCTGTGTGTGTGCATTCTGTCCTCGGCACTCTTTTCCATTACTTCCCACCCTGCAGCTCCTCTTCTTCTTTGCTCACTCTCTTCCGCCATCTGGTGCTTGCTTCTTCCACCACCCTTTACCACCACCCTTTACTGGTCACTTTTACTTGCCATTAACTTTAGAAGATTTTGGATCTGCTGCAAGGCAAAGCTGCACTTGCACCAGCACAAGCCTTTCGGGCGCTTGCCTCAGCTTGCATGTGGCCATCGAGAGACCATGTGCAGAACTGGGTCTCTCACACTCAACAGCAGCTTCCTCTGCAGCCACCCAAACCAGCGCAAGCTGCTTGCTGCAGTATCAGCTCCAATGTTATCTTCTGCAGACTTTACCCTGAACTTTGGAGGAATTATTCCTGGTGTTGGGACCCCAGTTAGGTTCATGGACAGCTCCTTTAATGTCCAGAGTGGAATTCAGAGTGGATAAGTAGTCCAGCGAACATTGGGGCCAGCAGTCTCCACTAGCCCAAACTCTCCCAGAAGTTAAAAGAAAGAGGAGTAAAACAGAGAGGTGCTGGGCAGCGTGGCAATTAATGGAGGGAGAGCAAGAGGAGCACCAGTTGCCAAGTTGTTGAAGGAAGCAAGTAGAGCCCTGGAGGAAGAGATTGTGGGCATCACCTGGTTGGGCGGGGGGGGGGGGAGTGTCCATGATGGTGGCTGTGTTTGGGCACCCTAGAGGTTGCCTGGGCCCAGACCTCTTCCGTGTGTTCCTGCATTCTGTGTTATTATTCGGCCCTGTTTCCTGGTTTGTCCTTTGGTTCTGACTTCCTCTTTGGTCCTGATTCCTGGTTCCCAGTTCCAGACTAATGCCATGCTGCTGTGCATAGCCTGGCTTGGCAGGATGTTCATAAAACATGCTGTTATAAAGGTACAGTGTCACCTCTAGAAAAATGGGCTGCCAAGCAAATAGGAAAATTTGCATTCAAACTCAAATGCAAGAATTCAGTTATCCCACCTTCTTTTGCAACCAGGTGCATAAATGCTTAACAAAATGCCATAGTGCTCAAGCAGAGATAACTGACTTTAAAAGCTATGCAGATTTGTTTATGAGAGGCAGGAGCTGGCAAAAGAGTATTGACCAAAGACAGATTAAAATAATATAAAGAGAATACTTTTGACTCAAGCTTCAGTGTGAGGCACTTGGCATACATGAAAATTGTTTTATTACTTGGATTAAATTGTAAGCAAAGGTATAGAGAAGTGCAGCTGATAAGTGCTAATGGAAGAGCCAAAGCATAAATATGCCTTTACAACACAGTTGGTGTTGTATGCACAGTTTATGGACTGAACCATTTGTTAGCAGTACTCTCATAAAGTCTCTTGATAATAGTCAGAAAATTTAAAGTTACCATGTGAATAACTGCAGACTAGTTCAGTAAAATCTTTTTTTTTTTTTTTTACAAAAACCTGCTCCTGTTCTGAATACTTAAATCAACGTGTTAGCTAGAAAGGGAGAAAATGAGTGACGGGTTTGCTGTTCCCATGTCAACAAGCTGGGCCTTGTCATCACCAGCTTCCTCTCAAGCTTCCATACCTGACACCAGAAGGAAAGGCTCACATGTGTATTTACATGACAGATGTGGAGGGGGAGAGAGCTCTGCTGGAAACTATTTGTTAAATAAATAAGGAAAGACAGTGTTTTTGGTTTGTTTTTTGTTTGTGTGCTTGTTTGCTTGTTTTTAAAGGCAGCTGAAGAGGTATAATTCACTCAGCTCACTGCAATAACGTTAGAGGCCTTATCTGGTTTGGCACATTTAGCTTCTATTGCTTCAGTGCCATGGTGGCATCTTTTCCTATATTATCTTACGTAGCACAACGAACACGGCAGGGTCTCTATCGACCCTTAGTCACTTCAATAGAACTTCACTTTTGTGCCATTATGTCGCCCTCTAGTGATTGCAGCCTGAAGGGAACTTGCCACCCGTATTCCAGTGGGCAAGTTCTATGGCAGAAGTGGTAGACGGGCACAATTTTAAAAGCAGCTCATTCCCTTTGAAAATGTGGCATGCAAACTCCACTGAATAACCCACGGCTTAGGTGTGTCCCATTAAGACAGTTTAGCCTGCAGTTCTACACACGATTTCCTGGGAGTAAGCTCTTACTTATAATTCCAAGGCAGAGTGGTCATCTTTCCCCGCCTTTAAGGGTTTAGGTATGAAAAAGAGGCAGGACTGCCTTTGGCATTTCACCTGGTCAGGCAGGAGTTGGCAAGAGATGCTCCATGGCATGGAGCTGAGGTTCCCAACATGGTGCCCATGGGCACCAATTTGTTCACAGACCCCTCTCTTGGCATCTCCCTGTTCCTCCTGCTTCTTCTGCCCAGCTGCATATTTCATAAGACTTTGGTCTATCAAAATTTGCACTTATGTTTCCTGCAAGAGACTGAATAGGCTGCTTTGTTGCGTTTTTATACACATTTGCCTTTGTGCCACGATTAGGAATGAATTAATAATGTGTTAAGATTGGTTGTTAGTACCCCAGAACCAACAGTGCAGGCCTAGAAAGCGCTACTCAGAAGTAAGTCTTGTGAATGCATCTTATTTATGTTCCCGCTTTCTTCCTCAAGCCCTGCTTTTTTAACCCAAGATGGCATACATGGAGCCTCTGTTGTAGGCACTGACCAGATCAAAGCCTACTTAGCTTCAACAATGGGACTGAATCATTTGACGGGCCAGTGGGTGCAGTGGGGTAAATTGTTGTGTTTCTATTATGACCCCTAGGTCTCTTCTTGCATAATTACAGCTGGTTTACAGCATCCCTTGACAATTGTTTCCTAGATTAGATGCACATTGCATGAGGGAATGTGTGCTTTTAGTTTTGCACTTATACCATATCTATACTTGGGGCAAAATGATTAAACCATGTTCTAAATTGCTAAGAGTATTATTACAGCCTCTCAGAAAATGATGCTCAATGTGTTCTTTTCCCAGTACCTCTTGGAACTGGGATTGTTGTCCTTTCTGCCTGCGGGGAGCCTCTCCTTTAGGACTTTAAATGAAGATCTGGAAATGACCTGACAAACTACCTGCTAGTGCTTATTTGATTCATCCTGCCTGACTAATCCATGGGGAAGGAAACAATGCTTTGATTAAAGTTCATCTTCCTGCCTTTCCATCTTCCTGCCTTTGGTTGGGAGGAGATGTCAATAGATTCTCTTATCCTTGTGAGTTCTGCTTATTTGGTTGCACTCTGTGTTTACTCCCAGGCTGTGTCTAGGGAGACTGCCTATTAGCTTTGGCAGATTATACACATGCTGCAGTCTTCACAGGGCCTCAGTACACTCCGCTACCCTGAAATGAGGAAGTGATGAAGTCTTTACATTTTCCAGGCATTGGACAGAAAATCCTGAAGATCAGCCAGGGCTCTGAAAACCGTTTGTTCTGATTTGATCGTGTTCCTTGGTCTGAATGCAAATAAGGCCTCGTTATAGGATATTGGTTCAAAAGCATCTCTGGTGGAGTCCTGTTAACTAATTGAGCCCATCCTTTCACACTTGATATATATATATATGTTTACACCTAATATGACTTATATGTTTACACCTAATATGACTTAAGCTCTTCTTTTCAGAACTGTGGGTATTTGTTGATAAGATGAGATCCAAGGATTTATTTTCCTATCTAAGTAAAATCATGTTGGTTAATGAATGATGAGCAATTAGTAAACAAATAAAAACATTTTAATGTTTCTTCAAACATCCTTCAAAATTTTTCTATTTTGCTCTGGAAAAATACTCTGGAAATATTGATAGCATAGCATGGCTTGAAACTGTGACTATATTGAATGCCTCCAGAGAAAATGTAAGGATAGAATGACTCTTAAGGATGATGAAAAAAGCACATTGCTCAATGATAATGACTGGGTTGCTTACAGACCTGAAGTTTGCCCTGTTCTGGAGGGGACTGCACTCCCCCTAAAGGACAGAGTGAGCAGTTTGGGAGTGCTCCTCGACCCAGAACTGTCCCTGGAACTCCATCTGGCTGCTGTGGTGAGGAGCACTTTCTTCAGTTTTGGCTGGTTCATCAACTCCACCCTTATCTAGATAGGCAGAGCCTAGCAACAATAATCCATGTTCTGGTAATCTCCCGATTGGACTATTGTAACGCATTCTACATGGGGCTGCCCTTGAAAATGGTCCAGAAACTTCAGTTGGTCCAAAGCAGAGAAACCAGGATGCTAACAGGGACTGGCAGATATGCACACATAACATCAGTCTTTTACCATCTACAATGGCTACCAGTTGAAGTCCAGGCCCAATTTAAGGTGTTGGTGATAACCTATAAGCCCTAAATGTTTTAGGACCTGGTTATCTGAAGGAGCATCTGCTTCCCTATGTGCCTGCCAGACCCGTCAGATCTGGGTCCTTCTTTGGGAGCCCTCTTTGAAGGAGATTAGGAGAGTGACTACCCGGAGAAGGACCTTCTCCTTGGTGGCACCCGGCTGTGGAACATGCTCCCTGGAGAGGTGTATCTGGTGCTGATGTTCTATTCTTTTCAGCACCTGGCCAAAACCTTTTTATTGTCCCATTATTTTAAGACTTAATTCTTATTTTAATTTGGCCTTTATTACAGATGTAATGCTGTGCCTTTGTTATTGGACCATCCTGAGACTTTTATGTATAGGATGGGATACAAAAGTTTTAAATGAATGAATGAATGAATGAATGCGCAGGTGCCAAATTCTGTATGGCAAGGGCCAGGCCAACACGTTATTGAGAAGGCCTGGCTGGCCAAAAATGTTATTTGGCATGTAAAAGACCACAAAGGTGGCCACAGGCATCTCTCTCTGGGGAGGCTGTTCTACGATTCAGGTTCCTCTACCAAAACAGGCTTTTCCCTTGTGGTTATCTGTCTCACTTCAGTTGAGAAAACGTCTGAGCAGAGTTCATAAGGTACTTGCAGGAGAAGATCTTTCAGGCAAGCTGTCCCAAGCATTCCAAGGCTGTAAGGATTAAAACCAGGGCTTGGATCCAGGTTCACTTGTACTGACTGAGGGTGGGCAACGGCTGGCCCAAGGGCCTAATCCATGCCATGGAGGTGCACCATCTGGCCCACAGAGGTTTAGGCTCCCTCTGTGGAAGCCAACCATTCCTCTCAAACCCCAACCCCTCCCCAGGCTCCACCACTGGCCTGAAGGCTGTGGGGGAGGCTTTGTGAGGAGGCAGAGAGAGGAATCGCCTATCTCCAGTCTGTGATGGAAGATGCCAAGGGAATTCCCCTGCACACAAATCTGTCTCTCAGAGATGAAAAGGGGATGTGGTGGGGGTGGCAGCTCCTCCTGCACTTTATCTTCTCCCCGGTGGGAAAAGCCCTGAGGAAGCAAAGTAGCTAGGCTTTACACAGGCTTTCTCCAGTGGGTTTCCTTTCTCCAGGTTTCCTAGCCAGCCTGCGGGGAAGATTATCTCTCTCATGCACCCATTGGGCCCCAAATAGTTTGCCCATCTCTCCAGCATCCAGGCAAAGCTGCTTTGCTGCATCTGAACCTTGTCCCAGTGGAGAAGATGCAAGCGCGGCAGCGGCCAGGCTATAAGGAACCTCCAGTGTACTTAATGGGGACAAAATGAGATCCGGGGATGTGATTCTCCTTGATAACATGTCATTCATTCATTCATGGGTGGAGGTTGGCTAAGCTCCCCTCAGCAATGCGAGTGGTGGTTCCCACACCTTCTTCTCAGGTTCCGTCTATGCCAAGAGACTGCTGCCTCATGAAATGGCGCCAAAGCCCATGTGTTTCTTTATCAATGTTTAGCAATGGACAATCTCAAACCAAAGCTTTTGTTTTCTGTTACTGTTTCTTTTTTCTTCATGGGAACTTGAGGAGGAATAATGGGGCCATTTTACTGCTC
The DNA here is from genome assembly GCF_004798865.1 of Varanus komodoensis. Taxonomy (NCBI): domain Eukaryota; kingdom Metazoa; phylum Chordata; class Lepidosauria; order Squamata; family Varanidae; genus Varanus; species Varanus komodoensis. The sequence continues at coordinate 2,427,700 of NW_025336480.1, forward strand.
GGGAGATCTTATCAGATGATCTTCTGCATTTCACATAAGGAGACTTCTTTGTTTAACAAGCCAGTGTCCCCACATAAGAACTTGGCAGGCTGTTTCAAACTACCTCAGAAGGACGCAATGTTTTTTAGGCAACAACAACCACAACAAGACAGCCTCTCTTGCACCACAAACACAGCCCTCAGGACTATGCTGTGTAAACCTGTTGACAGACCCATCCCACAAAGCTACCCGCACTGTAGTGTGGCATAAGCTGACCTCAGTCCAATGGCACCAACGCAAGAATTGCCAATCACACACAGGCACACACACACAAGCTGAACCAGTTTTTAATTATATGTACAAACATGACATGTATTGTTTCCATCCTGCCCCCCGCAAGCTTAGGAAGCCATGTGAATACATAGACCAATAGCCTTGTCTCAGAGCAAACAGGCTTTCTTAGTTATCATAAAAATAGTTCAGTATTTTACTGATTCAAGTCTGTTTTCCTTCATCTCTTTCATCCCCTGAGCATTTCAGCTGGTAACAATTAAAATCCAGATGCACCTTATTGAGCAAGGACAATAGTTTTGCCCACTCCTCCTTTCCCCATGACTACCCCCTACCCCCTCTGTGTGCAACAAAACCAGTCAAACACTCTTCCCCAACTTGGGTCCCTCCAGATCTTTTGGATTATAACTCCCATCAGCACCAACCAACAGGCTGAGTGGACAGGCATTATGCAAGCTGTGGGCCCAAACATCTCGAGGGGTACCAATTTGTCAATTGCTTTAGGATCTCTACAGCATAGGCATTTTCAGTGGGGATGTGCAAAAGAGCAACGCTTAAACTCCTCTCAGTCACACCATGAAGCTCAATCCAGCTGATACCCATACTGGATTGTAGACTCTGTTTTATTTTTTTGCATGAAAATTCGTTTGTCTTTAAGAGCATTGTGCCAAATGTATGCATCCACTGCATAAATTTTTCAATGTGCACATTTTCCCCCAATGATAAAAGCATCCTTGTGCGTATTTTTTCAAAAGTATACGTTTTTCACACACATTTTTCAAATGTATGCATTTTTCACATTTTTGTCCTATTGTAAGCATAGGAATGTAGAAACTTCGACCACAGATTATAGTTGCATCCATATTCAGCTCTGGGATGTGCAAACTGTGTGAATTCTGGATAAAAATGAACTGTTAAAAATTTCTTATACAATGCCAATGCTCATTTTTTACCTTTTTCAGGAATGAACTCTAGGTATTTTCAATAATCAGAATTGGACCCAAATGATCCCAATATAGAGAAAATGTGGAGCTGATTTCATACTATGCATATTCAACTAAGATCATACTAATATGATAAATGATAATGGGGAAAACATATTCTAGTATTTTTATAAAGTAAACACGCAAAAACCTCTTCCTCCCAAGCAATATATCAATACATGGAATTAGGAATGGACAGCTATGGTTACTATTCCACATTTTGCAGTTTGTCTGGTTCCTTTCATCATCTGTTCATTGCTTAAGCCAATGCTTTGCTTAAATTTGCTTTGTGCAAATACATTGGTAGGCATTTGTGCAAATTTTCACACCTGAAAATATGCACTCCCCTCCAGTGCACATATCTCTTTAGCCTATAAGGAAGTACACATTTGTTCAACGTTTTTATTTTTCTGCAACTAAATTTGGGTAAATTGTGGATGAATCTGCATGACTCAGGAAAAGCCAGTCTGCTGCAGAATCTCCAGAACCGGGTTTTCGGAATCCAAACACTTTTTAAGTCTGTTGAAGAATTCTGTGACATCCTGACAATTAGTTGGCACATATGTAGCATGTGTATACCTTTACAGTTTGGATCCTCCATAAGAACCTTTGTGTTGTTGTTGTTGTTGTTGTTGTTCTGTGCTGTCAAGTCATCTCCAACTTACAGCAACCCTATGAATGAAAGCTCTCCAGAACATCCTATCCATGACAGCCCTTTCAGCTCTTGTAAACTCCAGGCTGAGAATCCTTATTACATAAAAACAAAATATTATTCCATGGTTTGCCATTGGTCATTTACCACCAAGCCTGTTTCTCTCCTGAAATTGTATTCCAGTCTGCCCTGGGTCAAGTCTAAAAAAGGGGAGTAAGAGGAATAACTTGCTGCAGCTTATGCTTTATTTTGTGCTAAAACTACCTTCAAGAATACAGGCAGAAGGACTAGAAATGTCGTAGCAGCAAACTTCATGTGAAATCGGTGTACCTGGCATTGATACAATTGAAGTACACTGTCAAACTGCTTGATATGGTGCCTGACCGGGGGTATTTGCAAAACTCCCCAGAGAATTTCACAGATGGATTCCTCTGATTAACAATTAGCATGACCAGCCTAGTGAAGCTGATCCAATCTTTCAGGAAAGCTGGAATTTAGGATGAGTCAACAGCACTTCCAGCTGAATGTACTTCCTTTTGCTGATACATCCTGAATTACTAATTCTTCCTTTTGCCTTTGGGCAAAATTGCCAAAGCCAAACACCTGCAGGTTAACTTTGATCGAGACAAGCGTGCTTCCACACTGAAATTAGCAGAACCTAAGTGTTCGTTGTATTCTGAATGGTTTTTTTACCCAGCTCATCAGTAGATGAGCCTTCCAGAGCCCCTTGCATAAGATTGGTCAAGGCAATATTAAATCTTCAAAGCAGTAGGTAGGAAGGGTGTGTGAGCTTAACGAGGTGGCAAGCGGCAGCATCTGCAGGGCTGGCTGCTGCCTTGTCTTCTGCTCTGAGAGCAGCTGGTTCTCACAGATGGGGCCCGGGTGGGAGCTGTAGTCCAGAAAGCCTGCAGGGCACCAAGTTGGTGAGGGCTGGTTTGGAGAAGGGAGTTTGACCTGGGGCACATGCCCTATAGTTTGATAGCCAAAAATGCCACTGGGTGATCTTGGACTGGACATTTCTCAGCCTAACTTACCCTGCAGTGTTGTGCAATGAAAACTGAGATGGGGGAGCCATTTTGGCTACCATGTCTTCTTTGGAAGAATAGAGGGATAAGAAATATTGCTAAGATGATTTTCAACTGAATCACATTTTTTGTACTGCCACGTGCTATTCTAAGTCAATTCACAACCATTTGTTATCTAGATACATTTTGGACTAGTATAGCAAAATATAAGTTGAATAAATAAACAAACAAACAAACATTACAGTGCCCATCCACCTTCTTGTCTCATATATATTGAGGCTGTCTTAGAACCCCATCTGGAAAACTTACTGAGGATACAGTCCAATCAGGAGGCACGTGAGCCTCCAAACACAGAGGGTTGTTCAGTAAGGGGTGCCAAAAATTATCTATTTTTATTTCACCTCTCAAGAGTCTAGCCTGTGTAGTCAGTTTCTCCATTAGTGCAATTTCCTGTATCTATTCTAAATATCTTTGAAAGGAGAGCCCCTTTACATGTTTCCAATTGCGCACAATTTCTAATCTTGCTGCTCCCATAAGGATCTCCACCAGCTCTTTATTATTTAAATTCTCATTCCCATCTGTGAAGAGGGAGAATAATAGAAGATTTTCATTTCAAATTATTTTTTGATGTGTTAACTTTTCTAACCATTAAATTATCTCTTTCCAGAATAATTCCACTTTTAGACAAGCTACCCAAAGGTCCCTTACTGACCTCAAATATGGAATCAAATATTGAGATAAATATGCTGGGTAACCCACTAGTATATTGGTCTGCCGTTTATTAAGTCTATGCACACACACACTTGTGAGTATTGGTTTGTGGAAGAGATTTGGATTGCATATATAAATAGAGCTATTGTTAGATGATTATATGCTTTTGTTACTGTTAAGGATTGTCAAAGGGGGGGGGGAGAAAAAGAATGAATGAACAACAGAAAAAGAAAGGAAAAAACAAAGAGGTCTGTTGGTACCCAATAGACAGTGGGAAAAGCATGGCGGCAATTCTCATCTCCCCACTCTTCCTGCCCTGAAAATCAACTAGATGGCCCCTTTCAACCTTCTAGCTGCAGCACTATGGATGGGAAAGCAAGGGGGCTGGAGTGTTGCTAGGATATGACATGCCTGGCACCCCCCATCTCCACCCTTCCCTGCCGCCCCAGAATGCCCCTTTCCCTGGGGTCTTACGAGCTCAATGGTTCTTTTCATGGGGAGGAAGCGTACCCAAGCTGTATTCCAGTCTTGGATCTGGGTATCATCTAGAGAGGCGTAGGATCACTCTCTTAGTCCAGAACAGGGTCGCAAGACTGTCAGCCAATGTGTTCATAGTATACCAGCATTTCCTAATCTCTACTGGCTTCAGTCCATTTCTAGTCTCAATTTAAAGACTAGTTTTGTCTCATAAAGCCTAAATGGCTTGAGATTGGTTACTTGGAGGATCAGTCCCTCAGTATGTTCCTGCTCCAACTTTGTGATCTGTTCCTAGGTGCTTCTGCCAAATAGGGTCAGTGGGTGGTTACTGGGGAAAGAACCGTTTTGGTAGTGTGATCCAGCTATGGAATGCCTTCCCCAGAGGGATTTGCCCAGCACTCTGTGGGGCTTTTGTCTCCAAATGAATGCTTTTTTCTCTCCCCCAGCCTTTTATATCCTTAATGATAAAACTTAAATTCTGTTTAACTTATTGCATTGCTAGACATTATTGTTTTTGCTTCCATTTTACTTTTTATTGTTCTCAACCAATTTTGTTACTGAACAGCATATAAATATTGTTAATACATCAGCTATAAATATTCTGCAAAATTTAAAAGGTATTACTTTTTCAAAATGTGTTCATTTTTGCACACATTTGTCCAATATTTTAATCATGTTCATGTCTTGTTCATACCAGTTTTTTAATGGTAAAGCCCTCTCCATTTTATTTTTATTTTATTTTTTTTGGCAGCACATGTGATGGTTGTTTGCTATAGAAGGTTTGCATCTTGCGAGCACCCATCCAATATCCAAAGAAGTATATCAAGTGCAATTAATTTCTAGAACTTTACATAAATCATGTGAATGAGTTAGAGAGATGACTGAGCTAATGGGCATGCAATCTTTTGTGAGTGCCATCTTTAGGCCACTTAATCCGAATTGGCCCTGTGCAAATCAATGAGACTGTGCATTGCATTTGACACAGATCCCATAAACCAAATGTATCATTACCACTCCTTTTGTCACCAAGACTTGCAAGAAAAATGGTATAAGGGCACAATCCTCTGGCCTCCAGGCCTCATCTGAGGGGCCATGGGATCCTTCAGAGTTCCAACACCAGGTCCTCTGATCTCAATGCACAGTCAACAATGGTCGAGCACCCACTCTGCCCCTCTTGCAGCCAAGGCAGAAAGAACCGCACTGGCTGCCTCTCTGGAAGTGGGAATACATCTTGAAGTTGGGGGAAAGTGGAGTGCCTGGAGAGAGAAGGAGATGAGGCTGAGGCTGAAAATAGTGTCTAGGCAAAACACAGGGGGTAAAACATGCAAGCAATGGAGGTCACCACCACCACACCTCACTTTGGCCACTGGATGCCTCCAAGTTTGGAGATATACATGCATCTAGGGTGGGACAATAGAACTGTGCCCCGGATATAGTAGGCACTATATTCAAATGCAGTCAAATGCATTGTCTTCCAGTTATGCATTGTCATAACTGATCTAAATTGTCACCTGTGGTGTGGTTCCAGACATAATCATGCTTAAAGAAGACCCATTCATATCAATGGAGCTTGTTAATCATGACTAATCCAAATCCCTTTGATTTCAGTAGGACTACAGTACATATAACTGAGTCTTGATCAACCCAAGGAACCAGAATAATTGTCACTGCCGATCTTTTACACACTCACATGGCAGTAAGCCCTGCTGAACTTAGTAGTACACTTCTGAAGAAACATATTCAGCACCACACTGTGAAGTGGCTTATTTAAAAAATAAAATATACATTTATTTATTACATTTATATCCTGCATTTCCTCCCAAGAACGCAAAACCATGTACATGGATCCTTCTCTCCCTGTTATCCTCACAACAACCTTGCAAGGTAGGTGAGGCTCAGAGAGAGGAACTAGCCCAAGACCCTCTAGTGAACTTCATGATCAACTGAATCAAACCTAGGTAGCTTAATACAACACTGGGTCTCAAAAAAGAATAAGAATAAGAACCTAGTCTTGTAGTGTCCCTGACCTCATGGATCTGTCCAATGCTGCTGATAGATCCGTGTAAGTACTACATAATGGCTGGATTCACACATCGCAACAAGCACCCTGCATGATTTCCACAGTGGGTTTGGGGTTTTTTTTATTTTTACTTTTTTATTTTTTGGCCTGGCGGGTGACCAATTGATTTCTGTGCTGGAAGGTTCTCACCATACTCGCTCGGCCTCCTGCTTTTTGCACTTGTCGTATCAGCCACCACGCCTGAAATTCAGTCCCATGCTGGATGGCTGGAGCAAATCCTGCAGTGGCTGCTCTTTTTAGGGCACGCCTGTGTGGTAGCTACACAGGAGGACCATGATGGTAGTTTCGGACAATCGAGCAACCGTGTTGTAGCACAGAAACCACAGAGCAAACCAGTTTCTTTTTGCAGTTTCTAAAACCAAACAGGTCATGCTGAAACACCACAACAGCGTTCAGACAGCACAACAGGCCACCCTGTGTAAGAAACCGCTGTGACTTGTCATGTCATATGAACCTGCCCAGTGAAGCTCCCTTTCTCAACAACAGCAAGCATGTATTAATATGCCATGAGGGTCGACTGTGCTGCTTTGGCCGGGAGACTAAAATAAACTGTCCTACAGCAGAACTGTGTGTGTACGCATGCATGCTCTTTAGAAGACTGGATAATCCCACATCTAAACCCTGAACTCAACATGCCTGTTAGCATCTTTCACTTATGAATGCAAATTTCTTTCTTAGAAAGGAGCTGTTTTTAGAAGTTTGCTGCCACCTATCGACAGGCAGCCTGAGGTAACACATGTGCAAAATATAAGTATCTTGTGGCTTCTCAAAGACTAACAAAGTTATTCGGGCATAAGGCTTCACAGACGCTTTCTATGAAATCTTACACTAGAATAAATGTTTTCCTCTGCAAGTCATCTCAAGACTTTTTGTTGGCTTAGCTGCCACAGACTAACATGGCTACTCCTCTGGAAATTGGACATGTCAGGTATTGCAGGACATCAGCCAAGGACCCACATCTACCACAGCTGTTCCTGGGTTGTGAATACCCGAAGTCCTGCTTTGCAAGAAAGATCACCCGTACTGTTTTTATGTCATCTGAGGATGACGTGTTCTTGTAGCTTTGAACTCTAACCACAAATGGTAAGGAAGAGATGGTGGACAGCGAGGGCCCTGGTTCTAATCTCCTTTGGGTGGTCTTGCATGATCACTGGGAAGCCTCAGCCTTCGACTGGTAAGCGAGAGATAGCAATAATGCCTGCCTACTATACAGGGTTGTTGCAAAGTGAAATGAGTGTGAGGTCAAGTGCTTTGCCTACACAGCAGAAGTGCGGAGCCTCTTTTTATCTAAGCCTTCCTAGGGGAAGATCTGCTCTGGAGGACTAGCGGCAGCCAGAGCCACCCTTTCCTCTCAGTAGCCAGGGCTGCCTTTCCCTCTCTTTCTGCTATCCTATTCTGTCTCTTTCTCCCATGCATACAATCCCCACACCCCATTTGCACATATGCATGGCCCTGCCTTCTAGTCTGTCTCCTCCCTGGCTCCCCTCAGCCCACACACATCCTCACCATCTGCTCCTCCACCCATCCTGCCTACCGAGGTGGATCTTTTCCCCCCACACTCATCTCCATCCATCCATTAATCAGTACCCATCTCTGTGCATCCATGGGTGGGGTTGGTGGGGTTCCTTATCCTCACAGGGAAAGGTCAGGGAGCATTGTCTGCTGGTGTTGCCACTCTCCCTTTCTCTCCCTCCCTCCCTCCCTCTGTCATTTTTGAGGTACAATTGCAAAGTGAATGAGGGGAGGGCAGGGGAGGGGAGGGGAAGGGAGGAATGGAAGAAGACTGGGACGGGAGACAGCCAACTGCCACTCGGTTCCCCCTCTTCTGAGTGCTCCCCTCAGTGCTTGCTGTGCCAGCAGACGGCCTGTCGTTGGCCCAGGAGGCACGCGTGGGCCACTTCCACCCTGAGGGTTGGCTCAGTCAGCTCTTCCCTCTGAAGAGACTCCGTGCACAGACTGGGAGTCGGCATTTCCCACTGGGTACAATGAGAAGGGCACTCGCTGTGTGTCACCCTGCCACTGGGCCTGGGCCGTGGCCCGCCTCGCACCGCATGGGTGGACAGCTTCCAGCGAGGTTCCCGGTCCAGCCCATGAGGGATTCAGCGCCCTCTTCAGGCGCATCCATTTCCTTCCCCATGTGCACACCTAGCCAAGTGGCATGTGGGAGAGGCAGCAGGGGAAGAGTCCTTTTTCTCTGTGATCTGTGGCTGGAGATCGTGAGAGGATTCCCTTGAGGGAGCAGCGGCTGCGCACTTGGCCGGCCTGTGCAGGAGCTCCCGCCGGTGCCCCCGGAGTGTGCTCGACTCCCCTCCTCTGTTGCCACATGGAGCAAAGCCATCCGTCCACTTGGCTGGTGTTTGCAGGAGTCACACATGCTCTGCCTTCCCTCTTGGGGAAGGTGAAGGGCAAGCGAAGCCACGCTGAGCATTCTGCTGCTGTGCCACAGAGAACGTCTGGGGATTTCTTCTGGAGGGGGGGTTGTGGCTACACTGTGTGCGTGGGGTTGTGGGGTAGGGTGACTGTGCAGAGGCATCCAACCATTGTTGTGCATGGATGGGCTCCTCCCATGTATGGGAACGGGGAAAGAGTACCGCCCCATCACTGAGCGGTGTCAGCACTGATGTGATGGGTGGGCCCCCTGTCCAAGTTTTGCCACCTTTCTGTTACTTTTGTTGATTTTCTTTTGCCATTGACTCAGCTGCTGAGAGTGCAGGTGCCTGTGACTACGCGGTGCCGATGTTTAGCCTGGGCTAAGAGGCCGTCCTTCACCGCAGGGCCTTCAGATCGGGCTGCTCTGGGCCGAAGCGAAGACCGAGAGCCATGTGCAGCCTTTGTGGGTCAAAGCAGCTCAAGGCCTTTTGCTAGCTAGCGACATGCTGTGCATCTGCAGGGCCTTTGTGGCTGCCCACCGCCATCAGCCCGGACTGCTCAGTCTCGCCTTTCCCCTCTCCCTTCCATCCACCGACAGATTGTCCTAACAAGATGCTGACGCCACCTTAAATCTTTCAGTCCACTACCGTGTCATGCTTTCTCCCAGAAACGTAGATCCAGCCTTGGATCCATGAGCACTGGCCCCTGCTTCAGGACTAAAGCCTTGATCCCTTCTTGTAGGTGACAGGAAGCATTTTTAATTCACTGGTGTGAAATTTGAATCCAAAATTATCAAAAAAAGACAGGGGAAGAAGGGAGAGAAAAGAATACAAACACACACCAGTTTGTATATAGAAATCTATGGAAGTGACATGGAACAGGCAGACGCACGCGGCTGCGACCTCGACGGCAGCCAGCTCCACCGGCCAGCGCGGCCGCACGCGGCGCCGGAGAGCGCCGCCCGCCGGCCCAGGTGATCGGGCGCGCACGGTGCGCAACGGGGCGGGTCTCGGAGGCGCCCTGCGGAGTCAAAGCCGTGGCAACGGCCGGGGCCGGAGGCCTCGGGCCGGCGGCCGAAGGGCGGCGACCAAAGGGGTCGCCGCCGTTTGGGGTGCCGTTCGGGGGGACGAGAGGGGGGCTGGGCTGGCCATGGACTCTTGTTGAAATAGGCTTGCCTACGGCTGATTCTCAGGGAAGAGGAAGGATCCCCTCTTTCTTTTTTTCTTTTTCTTTTTTTCTTTTTATCGTTCTTTTTCTCCTCCTTCGACCTACTTTATAATCTTACCCTGCTTTAATCAGGGCTTTGAGTCATTCCTGGCCATGTCGACGTTTATATATCCTGGGGAACCCACGGGGGCTGCTATTGGCGTGGTCACGGGCAATGGTCGTTACAACAATAGGGGCTTAACGTGTCCACGTAGAAGAAGGATGGACAGATGGCTGACACCTGTCCCTCCTTCTGATCCTGCCCCCAACCAGAGGGCGCCAGGTAGCCTTGTCAACCACCCCTCGGGGCTGACGGTGCTGCTGCTCAATGCCAGGTCGATCAATAATAAATCTTCCCTCATCCATGACTTGATTGTGGATGAGGGGGCCGACCTGGCTTGCATAACGGAGACCTGGGCGGGAGAGGGAGGGGATGTTGCCCTCTCCCAATTGTGCCCGCCCGGGTATCTGGTTCAACACTGTTCACGCCCGGAAGGGAGGGGAGGGGGAGTCACGTTGGTTTACAGAGCCTCCATCTCTCTCACGGGTCTTCTGGTCCCTTTGAGACCAGGGCTGGAGTGCCTCTACTTGGTGTTGGGCGAACGAGACAGATTGGGGATTCTATTGGTGTACCGTGCACCTTTCTGCCCAGCAGTCTCCCTATCTGAGCTGACAGAGACCGTCTCGGATCTGGTATTGAGGACCCCCAGGATGTTGGTCCTGGGGGACTTCAATCTCCATGCCGAGTCTGGACTGACCGGGGTGGCTCAAGACTTCATGGCCTCTATGACGGCCATGGGCCTGTCTCAACACGTCATTGGCCCGACCCATGAACGTGGACACACTCTGGACCTGGTATTCACGACGGGGCAGGTAGAGGATGACCTGAGCGTGAAGAACTTATGTTTGACTGCCCTGTCATGGTCAGATCACCTCCTGGTGAGGTTTGTGCTCGAGAGCGGCTTCTCCCTCTATAAGAGTGCGGACCCGATTGTATGGGCCCGCCCCCGGAGCCGGATGGATCCGGATGGATTCCTGGGGGCCCTGGGGGAGTTTCCGGCTGACAAGACTGGTGCTCCTGTCGAGGCTCTGGTCGAACTGTGGAACGGAGAGATGACCAGGGCTGTGGACACGATCGCTCCTAAACGTCCTCTCCCACCAGGCAGAGTCCGCTCTTCCCCTTGGTATACACCTGAATTACGGGCGATGAAGCGAGCTGGGAGACGGCTAGAGCGTAGGTGGAGGAAATCACGGGATGAATCTGACTGAACACACTTGAGAGCCCACTATCGGGCCTATGCTGTGGCGGTGAAGGCGGCGAAAAAGAAGTTTTTTTCCGCTTCCATTGCCTCCTCACAATGCCATCCAGAGGAGCTTTTTCGAGTGGTGCAAGGCCTGGTTCGCCTGGGTCCTAAGGAAGATCCGATGCCACCCTCAAAGGCCCGCTGTGACGACTTTGCCAGGCATTTCAGGGAGAAAATCGCTCAGATTCGTCACGAACTGGACTCCACTAATGAATCAGAGGTCTCTGAGGAGTCGCCAATGCCACCGTCTGGTCCAAAATTATTGGAGGAATTTCAATTATTGCGGCCCAATGATGTGGACAAGGTGCTTGGAAGAGTACGTCCCACCACTTGCCTATTGGATCCTTGCCCATCTTGGTTAATAAATAACTCCAAGCACGGGATTGGGACCTGGATTTTGGAAGTGGTTAACGCTTCTCTGAGGGAGGGTCGAGTGCCTGCCCCTTTAAAGGAGGCAGTAATACGACCGGTCCTGAAGAAAGCGTCACTGGATCCAGAGATGGCCACTAACTATAGACCTGTGGCCAACATCCCGTTTCTGGGCAAGGTGTTGGAGTGAGTGGTGGCGGGACAACTCCAAGCACTCTTGGATGAAACTGATTATCTGGATCCTTTTCAGTCCAGCTTCAGACCCGGGTACAGTACTGAATCTGCCTTGGTCGCCCTGTACGACGACCTGTGCAGGGAGAAGGACAGGGGGAGTACATCCCTGTTGGTTCTTCTGGACCTCTCGGCGGCTTTCGATACCATCGACCATGGTATCCTTCTGGATAGACTTGCGGGATTGGGGGTTGGAGGCACTGCTTTGCAGTGGTTCCGCTCCTATCTCGACGGTCGATTCCAGAAGGTAGTGCTGGGGGACCATGTCTCTACATCATGGCAGCTATGCCATGGGGCACCACAGGGCTCCATTCTATCCCCTCTGCTATTTAACATCTATATGAAACCGCTGGGAGAGGTCATCAGGAGGTGTGGGCTGCGGAATCATCAATACGCTGATGATACCCAGCTTTACCTCTCATTCTCCACTAATCCAGGTGAGGCAGTGGCTGTGCTGAACCGGTGCTTGGCCGAGGTAAGGGAATGGATGAGGGCCAACAAACTGAAACTCAACCCAGACAAGACGGAGGTTGGCGGATCGGGTTTCGGAGAGGGTGGATTTGACCTGGTCCTGAATGGTGCAACACTCCCTCTTAGGGATAAGGTCCGCAGCTTAGGAGTACTCCTCGACCCGGAGCTTTCTTTGGAAGCTCAGATGACAGCGGTAGCGAGGAACGCCTTCCTTCAGCTTCAGCTGATTAATCAGCTGCGCCCCTACCTGGAGTACGACTGCCTGGTGACGGTGACACACGCGCTGGTGACTTCCCGCCTAGACTTCTGTAACGCGCTTTACGTGGGACTTCCCCTGAAGACAGTCCGAACACTTCAATTGGTGCAAAATAGAGCTGCCAGGTTGCTGACGGGGACGGGGCGGTATGCTCACATGACTCCAGTCCTCCATCAGCTTCACTGGCTTCCCATTGAAGCCCGGGCCCAATTCAAGGTGTTGGTTATGACCTACAAAGCCCTAAACGGCTTGGGTCCTGGCTACCTGAACGAGCGCTTACGTCCGTATATGCCCGACCACCCTTTGAGATCTGCGGGAGAGGCCCTTCTCCGGGAACACTCCATGAAAGAAATTAGGAGAGTAAGTACTCGGAGGAGGGCTTTCTCTGCAGTGGCGCCCAACCTATGGAATTCACTCCCCAAAGAGGTCCGCCTGGCACCGTCGTTACTGGTTTTTCGGCGCCAGGTAAAGACCTTTTTATTTAAACATCATTTCAATTGTTAAAACATATGATCTGGCCTGGGCAACTACTTCTTCCTTCTCTTTCTCCTCCTATATTTTTATTTTATACTGATAATTTTAATTTTGTATTTGTAAATCAATGTATTTTTTGCATTTTTATATTTAATGGTAATTTATTATGTACTATTGTATTTCAATGTATTTTATCATGTTGTAAGCCGCCCCGAGGTTTCGGCAAGGGGCGGCATAGAAATGTTATAATAATAATAATAACAACAACAACAACAACAACAACAACAACAACAACATGGTTTTCCTGTTTCAAATGGACCCTGCATTTGAAAGCACAGACTTAAATTCTTAGAAAATGCTGTAAAACAAGGGAGCTTTTATCAAAGCACGTTCTCACCCATGCAGTACAGCATATTCACCTCCAGAGGGCAGCAGATAGTTATATTTAGATCTGAGAATTGAGAATTTAGTAGAGAATTTTCCCTTTTTAGCGCCTAATAGGAGTTTCTCCCAGGATAGTAATTTGCAGAACTGGTTGGGATCTAGTGGAACCTATCTGAGCCACACCCAACCCTACCATGAGGTGGAAGGAGGCCAACAGAACATTAGTGAGGCCTTTAAAGGGGCACAAATCCTTTATGCATTTATTTATTTATTTATTTATTTAATATGTGGCTACATTTCACCCTTAAGGGGAAGGAGGAGGAAGCTTGTATTTGGATATTTGACTTCAGATAGGAAAGTATCTTAGGCTTGCTCAGCTTAGATGTTAATTTATTTAGCTACCTAGAGAAGAATCACAGAAGCTGAATTGCATTTCCAGTCAATGAGTTATGCTCCAGAAGCCCTTTTAACCTCATGCCTTCCCATTGTCTCGAGACATTTCTCAAGGACCACTGGGGCTTCCAATGGTCAATCTATGCTAGCAAAATGGCTGAATGTCAATAAGTGACCCTGGAATGTGGCGTGGGCAAGTACAAAACCAGCTCATCCATGGTGCATGAGACATGGTAGCTGTTACAAACTGTAAAGATCCAGTTGACCAGCTCTTATCAGAATCCCTTACCTTGAACCACTGGGGATGCTAGTTTAGAGGAGAGCAACTTAACTAGTTCTAGAGCACCTTCAAACATAAGAACATTTAATATGAAGTATGAGGTCTTCCTGCTGTTGTGTCTGTACCAGCTCAGGGCTGAAGTCATCATGTCCATCTGCCAACAGAATGGATAGCGCTGGCAGAGCAGGTACCTCCTCCCTCTATCCCCACCCAATCTGCTCCAGGGACCCTCCAGAAGGTAGGGGTGGCACACGGATGTGAACAGGAGCTGAAGAGGAAGATCCATTACATGAGCAAAGTGCTTGCGTGCTGGATGTTGTCCAGACAGGAATCAATTCCTGTGTAAAGCAATGTTGAATTGTCACTCACTCAGTGAAAAAAGGAAATTCAGATAAATTGAGAATAAGTTTTGGTTCCTGTATTCACACAAGAGGGGCAACTTAGCTTGAAGAAGATAACACAGTATCTGAGAAACAGAGGAAACATTAATCAAGTCACAAAGTGTTTACCTGAAGGAATGTGGAGGGGAGAAAAAGATAAATGGCCTGAAAGAAAGTATACCACTTTCTATCTAATCCTCTCAGTAGTTTTTATGAGACGGGGGTTGTAGGGCAAGGTAAGGATAGAGAGGAGTGAACTGGTGAACTTGTTATAAGCATGCAGGTGTAATAGATTGGTGAATATTAACTCACACACCTTGAATAGACAATAGGCTAATTATAAAGCACATGCAATGTATGTGGATGTATGTAATGGAATGAGGCAGGGGATATGAAGGAGGCAGATGGAAAGATTGTAAACCCTTTAATACCCAGTCAATAGGGAAAGAGGGGAGGCTTCTTGCGGATGGGATAGGGAATAAAAGCTGTGGGTGAGGTATGCTTGGTGTGCCTACTTGCTTGGGACACCCCTTTTGCAAAATGTAATCAATAAACCAGTGCTGTTTGGAGTTGTGCTGCCTGGTGTTGATTTTTCCACACATTCTTCCATGGAGAGGTAAATCCACTGCTCACAATTCCGGTTTCAGTGATCCAGCTTGCAAGGAATGAAAAGGGCTTTCACTTGAGATGAGACCAAGAGACTGACGCTTGCAGTGACAGGCACTGAGAGAAATTATCAACAGGCATTCCTGGTTTTGTGCAAAGGCAGCCCTTTCCCTTGGATCTTGCACTGCGTGTATGCTGCGTCAGGAAGCATCGCTGCTCTCTGACTCTGGGAAGAGGGCATCAAGACTCCTTCCGTGAGCCAGGAAGCCAGGGGAGCATTTTCCAACCAGCAACTCAGTCCTCTGATTCTCTCTCTCTCACACACACAAACACGTGCCCATAGAAGAAGCCAGTGACTACACTGACCCCTTAAAATCCAGATGCAGAGGAAGCTCTCTCTCCTGGCCTAGCTATAAAAACCTGTCAATTGTCTGGACCAGTGGGAGCGTAACTTTTCTGTAGGGCTGCTTTCCACAATTATTGGGTCAGTACCTGTAGGTTTGTCTAGGGCTCCAAACCGGCTCCATTCTTAACTTTCTTCAGCCACCACCTGACCCCAAGTCCCCTCATTTGGGCCATTACCTAGCAGGGACAACAAAATCCATGATGGAAAGAAGAGTCTGTATCTACGGGCTAACTAATGATGCCATTGTAGGCCTTGCTTTAGACTTGTGCAAGAGCATTAAATTACTGCAGCCTTCCGTGACCTGGGGCCCCCGGCAACTCGTGAACTGCAATTCCCCTCAGCCCTAGACGGACTGGTCAATGACCAGGAATGCTGGGAGTCATTGTCTGCATGGCACCAGGTTGGAGAAGCTTGCATTCATAGCTCTTCTGTTGTTGATCCACTCATACTATTTTCCTCAATCCATGCTGCAATTTCTTTTCTTTAAGTCAAGGTGTTTCTCTTAATGTTTTCAAGAGTTTCAGTGGTGAAATCACATTCTTTCTCAACTACATGGTAAGTCACATACAAGTCATCCTTCCTCATAACATTGCTAGATAGGACAAAGTCGCTGCAAAGAAGGACAAGGCTAATGTATGTACCATTGTTTTCTGTGTAGAAAAGATTTCACAGCCTCTGTCTCTCTCTCCTGCACCTGCAGAAATGTCCTCTTTTGCACAAAATCCCAAATGCATAGTTCTCTTAGTTTACTGCAGCTAAACTATGAAGCCCCACGATAGCTTTTCCAGCAGCCCTGGAGGCCAAAGACGCAGGCTGTTTGTGTGTAAAAGTTCTGAAGAAAATATTCAGACCACACGGAGCTCAATAACATTCTTTGGGGCACCTGGAGGCTTCTTCCCCATCCCTCGTTTTCCATACGGGTGCATTCAGGGGGTGCCTTAGCAGTAGGCCCAGTAAGGCAGCTGCAGGCAGCAGGGACAGTCCCCTGGCCGTTTCAGTCCGTTGCAGGACAGAGCTCGTGTGCCATGCATCCTCTTCTGTCCTGCTTGAACCAGTCTGCTGCCCCCTGGTGCCATGGAGGACACTGCTCAAGCCCAGGGCCACAGTAAACTTCACTGGCCCTTTCAGCTCATTTCTGCAACTAGAACAGGGAGGGCACCCTCTTGCCTTTGCCTCAGGCAGCAAAGCATCTTGGGCCAGTCCAGCATACATATGTCATATATAAAAAGCTATATGGAAAGAGCAAGAGAATGCCATGGGTACAGAGAGAAGGAACTTGTATTCTACACTGGGCCGGAAAGGACTTGACATGCAGGGTATACAGTCTGAAATGTATCTATGCAAAATACAAACTTGCACAATATTGTTTATTCAGTTATTCATTCTTTTACTTGATATTTAAACTGCCTTTATGGATAGAACCCTCTTAAGGTAGTATAAAAACCAATATAAGATGAAGCCATTACCAAACCATGCAAAACAATTAAAATAGAAAATAAATGGATAAATATTATATAAAAATGCATGTACACAGGGACAGCCACATGCCTATGAGCCAGCGCTTCACAGAGCTGATGAAGGGAGCTCTACATCTACATGGCATGATAAAACTGTTGGTCTGTCAAGTGCCTCAGAGATTCATTGCTTGTACTCTTTGGCACAGAATCTCCATCCTCCTCTGCATCTGGTCACGCAAATACGAAGAAAGGAGGGATGCAGCTACAAGAACCAGAGGCACAGGAACGCTAGGGATGGATATGCCCAGAACCAGCCATATTCTTTTTCCAGCATTGCTGGTTTGCTTTTGTGCAAAACCAAATGTAGTGGACTGGGGCGGGGGGGGGGGGCAGTAATTGACACTACAGGCTTCCCACCTGTACTTAATCATACCTTGTGGTCCAGTTTTATGCATATATATTTGAAAGTGCTTCTGTATGTAATATGAAAATCCAAAAAGGTACACATGGGCTATAGTTGGAAGGATATTGTCCTGATTATGTAGATGCAGATTCACATGAATGTTACTAAGTAAGTTATTTTCCCTTATTAATAAATTTAAGAAAACCCTTAAGAAAACTGACCTCTGTCATGTGCACGCATTATGCAAAGTAAGCATGTTTACTTTTTCCAAGATTTACAGATATTTGCTTATTTTGCTTAATTATCCTGCTTCTGTTAACCTGGTTGTAGGGCAAAAATGTTGTCCGTTACTGGAGTCCTGCCTCTGACCATGGTAAATATCACTGAACCCTTAAACACACTTCTAGCTTCTAGAGCATGGGCCCTCAAACTAAGGCCCGTGGGCCGGATTTGGCCCGCCATGCCCATTTAACCAGCCTGCCCCACAGGTTTCGCACTTGCCGGGCACGTGCGCGGGCACATGCGGGTGCGTGGCTTGCTCATGAGGAGGTCATTTTGGACTAGCTTGGAGAAAACGATCTTGTGAGCAAGCCGGTGCCTCGCCGTGCGCACACCCGGCGGCGGCTTCCTTGCGAGGAGGTCATTTTGGGCTCACTTGGACAAAATGATCTGTTCGTGAGCAAGCCAGCACCTCATCCCCACACGCCCCCTGTCCCCACCTCACCTCGTGTGCATGCACATGCGCGCGCACCCACCCCCTCACCAGCCCACGCCCCCCCCCGCTGGCACCGCCTTGGCAGCCCATGCCCACCACTGGCACCTGTCAACTGGCCCCCTGTAGAAAAAGTTTGAGGACCCCTGTTCTAGAGTTTCCCTAGGAATTGTCTACATAAAACCCACTTTCCAGCCCTGAGGGCTAGAAACTTGCTCTCTCTGGCTTTCACTCTCTAGGTGTGTATGTGTGTCAAGTTGATTCATGAAATGCTGAATTATTTTGATAGAATTTAATTTCCGTATGTGTATGCTTTGATCTGAAAATAGATGAATGTATAAAGTCCAGATAATATATATTAAAGAACAGAATAAATCAAGGCATTGCCACTGGAAACAGATTTGTTCTAGCCCATTCTTTACATGGGTTACAAAGAGAAATTGTACTTGGAAAGGGTAAACAAAAAGTCATGAACTCAAATAAATATGAAACTCCTGACTTTCTTACAACAATATTCAACATATCCTTAAAAATGAGTCTCTGTAGCAGAGGACTGGAAAACAGCAAATGTAACACATTTTTTTTAATGGAATCTAGCAAATATAGGCTATTTCGCTCAACAACTGTTCTAGATAAATTGCTTGAAAGTATTATTATAGAACTAGGAAGCATATAGAAGAAAAAGCCATGCTGAAAAAGAATCAACATGGCCTCTGCAAAGGTAAGTCATGCCTCACTAATCTATTAGAATTCTTTGAATCTGGGGTCATCTCATGAAGCTGATGGGTGAAGGCTGCTTGGAGATCAGGACAGATAAAAGGTGGCAATTCTTCACACACCAGATAATTAAACTATGGCATTCACGCCCACAAGATGTAGTGATGGGCACCCATTCAAATGGCCTTAAAAAGGGATTGGGCAAATTCATGGAGGAGGTTATCAGTGGCTACTAGTCCTGATGGTTATATGCTGCTTCCAGTAGCAGAGGAAGTGTGCCTGTATTAGGCAGGATAATGCTTTGACACACACATCCTGTTCGGGGTATCAACTGGGCAACTGGTTTGCTGTTGTGTGACCAGAATGCTGGACCAAGTCTGGAGTGTTACCAGCATCCCAACTGGATTGCACCCTTAGGCTAATTTGCACAGGGCAACTTGCATTGCAAAAAAAATAAATACCAGTTTACATCAGAAAAAATTCTGGTACCCTAAAGAGTGATCTAACGTAGCAAGTTTATTTTATTTTTATGTGGTAAATGGGATTGCTGTTTATGTATGCCATATTGACTTGTTTGTCTCTTGTTTCAAGGGTTTGCCCTGAAATATTTGAGTGGGGGAATTAAGTCACCTTACATGACAAACATGTTCCAGTTTGCTGGATTAGATCTGTCCCTAACAAAAGTGAATATGCCTTCACCGATGATCGGTTTTATAATAAATGGTCAACCTTTTTAATATTGTGTATACATGCTTTGTCAGCATCAGTGTGTAGTAGTTATTCAGTGATCGGTCTCTAATGCACAGCATTGAATGAATCATTTCAGAATCAGCAGTTTGATTACCACTATTTGTGAAAGATTGCTTTTGCCACCCACTGTCGTAGATATTTGTATACTGTAACTGAACTGCATGCATCATTTTAAAAAACATGAAATGAACTCTGCCAAATCCACACCAAATATTGAATCCACCCTTCTCCTACACATACTGCTGCCAGATGCTTCAGACACCTATAACTCTATGTTCTCTGTTTTATCGTCCCTGAATTCCCAGCAGGCATTTTGGATGTTTAAATCTTCATTTTCTCAGCATTACAGGAGGTTAATTTGCACACCAAACTGTACGCAATTTAATGCTGCACAACTAACAAGTTTGGTTTCATAACATATTTTGTGCAGATTTTGCATTGTTGCCCAACATGAATTCTGAGTTAATGGTATTTCATCATTCTTCAGCTTCTAAAAACCTCTGAGGCAATCTTAGGCCTAATTTTGGCTTACTCACAAAATTTCATCAAAACTGACATTGTGTGACTCCAAGTCCAAGTCCATGATGGTAAGAAGTTGGCACCAGCTATCTTGCCTGTTGACCTTGGCTTTAGGTACAAAATGTTTAATCTAGATCAGGGT
The DNA here is from genome assembly GCF_004798865.1 of Varanus komodoensis. Taxonomy (NCBI): domain Eukaryota; kingdom Metazoa; phylum Chordata; class Lepidosauria; order Squamata; family Varanidae; genus Varanus; species Varanus komodoensis. The sequence goes on from NW_025336480.1 coordinate 2,447,728, forward strand.
AGAAAGCATGTGACCCACTAGATACATCAGGGCCGTCTTAACAGCATTATGGGCCCTGGGCAAAGCAGTGTACTGAGGCCCCTACGACAACTACAACTACTGCCAATTTTGGAAGTTTTCCAATTTTCCAAGGGAATTAGGGAATTACACGGATTAGTATGGGGCCCACGGGCAAGTGCCGATCAGGCCCATGCGTGAAGACAGCCCTGCGATACATGTGACCCACACAAGTCTTTTTTGCAGCCCCACTACTCCAAGCCATCACCACCAAATTTCAGTAGTGGTAAACCAGCCACATTTTCACTTCGAAACAAGCTGTGTGAAGAACACACACCTTTTGTTTAAGTGCAAATTCACACTATTCCCAGGGCTTTAGGGAGTGTAATTCTGCACCAAAAGCTGCAAGACTTATTTTTTTTTAATGTGAAAATGTTACTTTTTTGCTGCCACCAAATTTGGCAAGGTATGTGTGCAACCATGACTAAATTCTGGGGGATAGAAATTGGATTCAGCAGGTCAAAAAACTTTTTAAAACACACAAGCCAAAAAAAAGTCACCTCAGCTGCAAAGCATGGGAGATCTCACTGACCAATAGAACACAAGCTTTGCCTTCAAAAAGATCAAACTTCAGTCAGCTTCTCCAGTAGAAAAGGTCATAGACAGAAAGGCTGGGAAAGACTGCCTGAGATCCTGGAAAGCCACTTCCAGTCACAACACAAGGTATTAGGTTGGATGGGCCAATGTTCCAACGTCATGATGATATGTTCACTGAACCCAGTGCTTATACTTATCAGGGAGCTGCAGCCAGTCCCAGTACCCTGAGAGAGCTACCTGTATCACCCACACGTTTGCAAACGTATTTGTTGCATTAACACAGTGCTCTTTTAAGCATATATGTTTGAAGTAATGTGAATTGAACAACATGCATAACAACTGGACACTGTAATGATGGTTGCATCAATCAATCTCCATGCTACATGGAGAAAGTACATATGAACTGTTCATGTAGTGGGGATTGTGCACATTCTCTGGCCATTATGCATAATCTCCAGTGAGCCTCAGGGAATGTATATATCCAGTGTGGTGTAGTGGTTATGAGTACTAGAAAAGGGGCTCAGGAGATCAGGGTTCTAGTCCCCACTCAGACACGAAACTCACTGGACCAGTCACAGATTCTCAGCTTAACCTACCTCACAGGGTTGGTATTATGAGGATAAAATACAGAGGTGGTACATTTTGTAAGCCTCTTTGGGTTCCTTGCAAAAGGGATATAAATGAAATGTAATAATCATAATAATATCCCAACTATATTTCCACATTCTCCAGCCATTGTGCATAATCTCCAACAGCCTTTTGGAGTGTGCATATTTTGACATTTTGTACATCGCAGGCAATATGCACATTCTTCGAGGCTTGTTGACTTATTCTAGGTTTACAGGATCATTTGGAAGCCAGGCCCACCACCAGGTCTAGATAGCATGGCAGTCTGTGCCCTCCTTGGATAATTATGGAAATGAGGCCACAGGCTACCAGCACATGTAGGCAGGGATAGGAAGCCACCATGGCTTCTTTTCCTTTCCTGGACATGCAAACACAGTCATATTGCTGCTTTATTGGCATGCATTGGATAACTGCTTCTTTTTTCGGTGTTGAATGCTTGCTGAATGCAGCACAGGTCACCTGAGGACTGCTTTTCAAAATGTCAGGAAAGCAATTACTCTGGCAACTGAGATTATTCAGATCAAGAAACATACTATGAATCAAGTTGCAGTAAATGTAAGAACCACTGTGTAGATGCATGGGCATGCAGGAGTTTTGCTGATTTGCTAGGAAATAAAAATAATACCACCTACCAAAATAACATTGCAATATATTGGTTAGAATAGTTTATGTCTTGCTTGTAACTTGCTTACATAAGCAAAATGTAGAAGCTGTTATTTCAGGGGTGTTATTCTATGATAGTACCCAGACTTAATCAAGTAACTCTCAGAAGTTCATCCTTATGACTTTCTTTTTGTAATAATTACAGTATGTTTCCCACAATCAGAAATAACGTCTTCACTACAGACCAGACTAAAGGAGAGATGTCCAGAGCCTGTGACGATCAGGCATTGTTCATTTGTGTCTCTCTTGACTGTGTGAATAGTTCAGAGGGTGAAGCGGATTCCAGGGCTATTACCCAACATAACAATGTACACATAGGCTGCCATTCAGTGGGAACAGGCCCTGCTGCCAGGTACCATTTCCTGGAAGAGAGGGAGCACACTGAACACACTACATGCAAGCTGGTTTAAACTACTGTTGCTTCCATTTTGATGCTGATGCTGACTCGCTGAATCTATTCATGTGCTAATAGTAACTCATCACACTGCTCAGGAGTTGGACTCCTAGCCTAGCAAAGCTCATATCTGATAAATATTGTTTATCTGTCCTCCAAATGTCCCTCAAGAATGACTTCTAAGCAAACTTAGCAGTCATGGACTAAGAGGAGGGCTCCTTATATGGATTAATAACTGGCTAACAAAAACCAGACAATAGGAATAAATGGTAATTTCTCCCAATGTAAACAGTGAGGACCCACGAGATTTTTTATTAGGACCAACACTTCTCAACCTATTCATAAATTATCTGGAACAAGGAGTGCACAGTGATGTAGCCAAGTTTGCTGATGACACCAACTATTTAGGGTAGCTAAATCCAAACTGGATTGTGTGGAGCTCCAAAGGGATCTCTCCAAGGTGGAAGGATGGGCATCAAAATGGCAAATGTAAACAAGTGTAAAGGAATGTACATTGGGGCAAAAAAAAAAAAAACCCCAGCTTCTGAGTTAGCAGTATCTGATCAAGACAGAGTTCTTGGGGTTGTAGACAGCTTGATGAAAATGTTGAGGTCAGCTCCTGTGAAAAAGGCAAAGTCTATATTATAGAACTGCCACGATAATCCTGCCCTTAAACACATCAACAATTCCACTACACTTGGAATAGTGGAAGTTCTGGTCACCATATCTAAAAAGGGATAGTGTAGAGTTGGAAAAAGTGCAGAAAAGAGCAACAAAAATAATCAAGGAGTTGGAACAATCCCCCTTCGAGAAACAGTGTGAACAGCTGAGATCATTTAGCTTTCAAAAAAGGCAAGAAGGTGAAGATGTGATGGGATGTTCACAATTATGCATGGTGTTGAATAAATGGCGAAGAAGACACAATCCTTGAACCTTGGGTCATCCCATGAAGCTGATGGGAGATTCCGGACAGATAAAAGTAGGTACATCTCCACACAGCCAGTATTTAAACAATGGAATTCATGTCCATGAAATGTAGGCACCGATTTGGATGACTCTAAAAGGAAATTTGGGAAATTCATGGAGGAGAATGCTGTCAATGGTGAGTAGCCCTGGTGGCTATGTGCTACCTCAGCTTTGCCTGTGCACATCAGTTGCTGGGGTGCTTGGGCAACAGAGGTTTGTTGTACTCATAACCTGCTTGAAGGATCCTGTGGACAACTAGTTTGTCACTGTGAACCAGCCTCTTGACTGGATGGACCCTTGGTCTGAACCAGCATGACTTTTCATATGTTCCTTTGACTCTGAAATTGGGAAAAGGACTGAACTAGCCTTCCCTAACTTGGCGCCCTCCATTAATGCTTGAGTACAATTCCCATCATGTATGCTGGGGACGATGGGAATTGTCATCCAGCACATCCGTAGAAGGCCCGGGCTGGCGGAAGGCTAGGTTTGACGGCTCAGATTTGCTACCTCTCTTGAGGTTCTCTGCAGTTTCTACTCATTTTAAAGAAAAGAAGCCTTTGCTGCTTGTAAAGGAAGTCAGACTCCCGAGTGTCTCCCATTTAGAGCAGGCAGGAAGAGCCGATCGGCTGTGGAGGAGATTGTCTTGAAGGCATGTGTGGTGGCGCTGAGCGCCGGTTTGCTTTGCTCGCCGCCCCAGCTTCGGGAATTGGAAGAGCGTGCAAGACTCCAGCATTTCTCCAGGCTTGCTCCAAGCTGGAAAGAAAAGGGAAGTCCTCCCCGAGAGGAGGCGATGCCATGGCTAAAGAGCCTGGGAAAAGACCCCCAGCTGCCGCCGCCGGAGCTCCTCCTGCAGCCCGGGCGCTCTCGCTGCTGTCGAAGCCGGCCTGATTGGCTCGACAGAGAGGCCGCGACGGCCTCGGCTGGCGCTCAGCTCGCCAGCAGCAGGGCGGGCGCATGAGCGCAGGAGGCGGGAGCTGAGGCGGGGCAGGGGCGAGCGCAAGCGGCGGCGGCGGCGGCGGCGGCGGCAGGAGGAGGGCGGCGGCGGCGGCGGCTCCGGAGCCAGCGCGCCTGCCCGACCGGTGGCGGCGGGCGGCGGCGACAACAACGACGGAGACGGCGGAGCTCGGGCAGCGAGCAGGCGGAGGAGGGGGTCTCCGGGCCGGGGCGGCCGGGCCCCATGGGCGGGTGTGTGGGCTCTCACCACGACTCCTCGGGCAGCCTCAACGAGAACTCGGACGGCACCGGAGGTGAGCAAGGCGGCGGCACGAAGGGGCTGGGCTCCGCTCGGCCGAGGCGGGGAAGCGCGGAGAAGGGAGGCGAGGAGAGGCGGCACGAGCAGCTGCTGCCAGTCTACAACGAGGAGGCGAACCGGGAGGGGCCCACATCCTTCTCCTCCTCCTCCTCCTCCTCTTTCGACATCTTCCCCTCCCGCACAGACCGGGGTTCCCTCTGCCCTGGGAGAGACCCTCTCTTCCCCCCTCCTGGAGGTCCCTCTTTCAACTTTCCCTAAGTGAAAGGGTTGCCAAGCGCTTGCCCAGGGAGTGGGACTTTCCGAGCCGGGGGGAGCAGCGGCTGCGAGTGAGGTGGGTCTGGGGCCCTGAGCTGGAGGGGGCAGCAGGCACGAGATGGAAGATTCCCTTTCTCTCCCTCCCTCGTGCGCACACACATCCCAGCTGTCCAGGTATGGGAAGGGAATGGGTCTCCGCTCGCGCCCCATTCCCTGTGGCTCCATCTCCCTATCACCTTTCCTTGAGAAAGGAAAGTCAGTATTTCCCTCCTCTTCTAATAATTCTAATTTATGGAAGGAGGGCTGTGTGCTTTTTGAAACCCATTATGTTGTAACCCACCACAAGGCTTTCATGAAAGTAGAATGATAGGTTACAAATTCACCTAATAAATACATTCCCAGGAACACCAGTTTCCCCCTTCTTGACTGTGCTTATTTTAACAAGACATGTGTGGGAAGTAAGCTTTCTCATAAATGTGGCTTTTCTTAAAACTCCCTTGCCCTCTGGCACTCCTAGCACACATTTAGCAGAGAAAGACATATTGTGTCAGAGGATGGTTTTCTTACTGGAAATACTCTTCCTTAAAGCAGACTAAACAGAAAAGGTGCCATTTAATGTTTTTCCTGTTTTTTAAGTGTGTAGATGGATGTGATGGTCAAAACAATGATGAGGGGTTTTGCTTTCCTTGAGATGTTTCTCCTATTATGTGAAGATAACTTACCTGCCACTTCAGAGTTATGTCCACTGTTCTTTTCCAGTGAAAGTATAGCACATTTCTTCTTAACTTTCCCAGTTTAAATAATATGAAATACTATCGGAGTCTACCAGATCTTCTTACTACACATTATTTAAAAGTGGTAGATGATGTGGCGATAGCAACTTTTCTGTCTTTATTCATTATGAAAATGTTTATTTCTGTCACCATAATACTATTACTTTCTGCAGCATATTATTGCTTATAGATTTGATCTGAAAAATCTTGGCGCTTGTAATGTGTTGTTAAATGCATTTTTAAGTACCAAGATGTTATGGTCCATAAAGCTACTTTATAGGACCATTGACATTCAGGGGTAATGTCTGTAAGGGATAAATTTCTGAATTGTCAGAGTTGCATGGCACAGAGTTATAGAACTTACATGAAAGGAAATCAGATTTTAGTACTTGTATCTCGAGTCATGTACCAAACTTGAAAGGATATATTTCGTACATTATCAAAACCAAGGACAGTGGAATATAGTGTAAAATTAATCCAGATAAAATAAAATAAAAGCAAATGATATCATTCACCTACAGCCTTCAGTTGGGCCTTGATCATTCACAATGCCTATGTAATGTCACCCATTGTTAAGAAACTACCATATTTGCAAGGTATTATGAGGCAGTACAAGGTCATAAAGGAAACAGCCTAAACTGTGAATTGCCTTGCTTTTATCTTGACCTTGTGATCAACTGAATTTGCTAGAGTACCAGCAAGACAGAATCTCTCAGTGGAGGAAGATACCATTACTTAATGTCATATCATTATACTCAACAGAAAGTTATAGGCTGCACATGGTCATTGGAACTGTAGAAGCTTCCTGCCTTGGATTTACCTACTGAGGTTTCATTCATCTCTTCCACACACATTGGCACCATTGTGCATTTCAGTGTAAATAGCCTACTATGCATGATATACCAGCTGGATTTTCTAGGGTGCCCATCTGTGCAAATAGTGTACTAGAGTGCAAGCTTGGGCTGAAAGAATAAATACACTTTGAAACGATTTCATTTAAATTCAGTCAGGGATGATTCCTGTTGAAAAACATGATTCTCAGAGCTCTTTTCTTAATGCATGAATGTATGTACATGATGTATGCATGGGCCTATGTTTGCATCACAACCTTTTTCGGTTTTTTTTCTGCGTTTATTTTAAAAGCAGATATCGTTGAGCTGCTCTGCTCAAAATAACTTTAATGTGCCATAAACTAGCAGCCAAGATGTCACCCCTTAGTCTCAAGATGCAGAAACTTTCTAACACACACAATTGTGGTAAATCTGCATTCTGACTAAAAGTATCTCAGGGGAAGCAGCTGTATCTTGAAGTTTCACATGCACTGCTGCCAGAGCACAAGGAAAACTACTGAGCTTGATACTGGGTTTGCTAGACCACTAGGTCATGTCTATCTCCAATTTCATTTGCAGTGCTAGATCACAGGATATCAGTTTCAGGTTCCTACAAGTTATTGTGAGATCATGAGCAAGAGGAAAACATTTTTGAGGTTGATCACAAACAAGAATCAAATACAGCCTAAGCAACTGCAAAGTGGCCTAAGCTAATGAAGTTATCAGTGTTTGTTAGGTTGCCACTGATTAATAAAGTTCCTGAAATAATTACTTTCTCAGTGCTGCTATCAAATGCACAATATAAAGTCCACAGTAGATTGTTTATCTGATAGCAGCATTAACATCAGCTGAATGTCATAATGTGTATGCTAATAACGTGGGAATGTTTATGAAATAAAAATGTCAGAATAAGCCTTTGTCAGCCACTTTGGTATAATTATGTTCCCTCTGTGCAGTTTTCAGGAAAAGGCATGAATACCTTTGGACTTCCTATGGGAAGTACAAGTGGGAGAGGGTGTCAGGATGAATAGATATGCGTTGGGCTGCTCTTTGTTGGCAAGCATGTTTGAAGGCAGTGTCTGATCCATCATCTGCTTCACCTGGCTGCAAGGGGTGGAGCACCATCTGAGAGGCATCTGTTTCTCAAGCTTGCTAAAGTAGCTGTTCTGTTTGGAAGAAGGCTCAAGTCTCTGCCTGATAGTCACAAGCATGAATTTGGAGCCAGTCCCAGTTGCTCCTTCTGTCATTATTGCTGTTGTTTCAGTTTATCAAATCACTAGGTCAAACCCTGGGCACTCTGCTTTCTGAAATTACCTCATCCTAGAAAGCTTTACTGTACATCAGGGGAGCTGTCCTCTTGTATCAGTGTAGTGTTTTGTTTGTCTGCCTGATTCAGTATCAGTTCATCTTAGTCCAGCATTGTGCAAATATATTATCTTTGCTGAAGAGGATAGTGTCATAGGCTTTGTAGTTGCTCTTCCATTGGAAGATTTTGCTAATAAACTTCTTATTCAGATCAGTCTGTTGTAGGTTTATCTTCTTTAGAAATTGTGAATGAAGAAAGAAGACTGAGTTCAGCAAGGCATTTCGTTATTTGTACAGCTAGAGAGAAAAGATCCTTGAAGTATGGGTGTTTTAAGCCATTACAGATTAAACCTTTGGTTTGCAATTGTCTATTGCTGCTCTCTTCCTGACTCATACTTTTCCTGTTCATGGTACAAAGCTCTCCAACAGTACAGTTTCATTCTTCATTGTCATCTTGGCTCTTGAAGTATCCTGAAATGACCAATGACAAGTAATAAGAAATAGAAGCCCATAATTGCACACACGGTTAGCATGTTAAAATTAACTACTGCATATAGAATGGCATACTGCAATGTCTTACAGCTGCAATAAAAGTTTTGGGAGGCCAAGTATAGCCACTGGGCTTTGCTTTGGCTGTGTAGAAAAAGAAGTCCTTGCATAATTTGGAATGGAATAGGCAGTTTATACAGTAATGCTGATCATGTTGGAAACATATGATCAGTTGGAAGAGCACATTTACATAAGCAACAGCTTTATTCTTCTGGTTCTTTATGCCTTTCATTTGATTTATAATAGACTCACTGTTGCATGTCCTTGGATGCTCATTCATTTTTTAAAAATCAAGAAAGATACAGCCAAGATCATGATTCTCCTCGTGAAACTTCCCTTTCCAAGTTGATTGTGCGATTGTTTATTCCTCCCCACAAGCTTATATCCTCAATTGCTTTTGGTTCAAGCAAAGAAAGCATGGAAGTTAAATTAGTTCTGCTATCTATTGTTTAATATCATCATACATATGCTATATCAAATAACAGTTGTATATGTGTGCTCTAACATACTGCACTTCTGTGATACCATCTATATGATCTCCAGAGAAATATTAGAATTGATATAAGCTCTTGGGAGATCTAGAATGTTGAGGCAGCCACTGTTTGCTCACAGATATTCCCTATAGCAAAGCAGGTGCTATGGAGTGACTGTCTATAACTGCAAATGCAGATAATTATGGGCACCCTGTTAAGGGTGGAAAGAATATGGAGAGGAAGGTCACCTCTCTGCTTCTCCTGCCCTGAAGAAGAGTTAAAGGATGATTTTGACTATTTGAGACTTTTGCTCCGGCTTGCTACAAGAACAGGGTTAGATGCCACCATGATCCATCATATCCTGATGGAGCCTCACTCCTCTCCTTAGCCCCCATTCAGAATGGCCACAAAATGCCAGCCCTGAAGTGGATCTTTCAATCATGGAGCTGCAGTTGATGTAGACAGAATCACACCAGCTGTAACAGAGCATGCCAAGTTTAGAGCCATTTTCCAAGATCAGAGCTGGTACTCTGAAGTGTCCTGTGGCTATCTAGACAGCATCTAGTAGCCATAGGCTTGTGCCCTAAATGAGTTATTTTGCAAAAGCTAGTTGGTTGTATTGGTTCAGAATGCAGGTTTGGGACTCAGGTGATCTGCGTTCTAGTTCATTCAGCCATGTAGTTAACTGGATTATTTTGGACCAGTCACAGACTCTCAGACCAGCCTACCTCACAGGGTTGTTGTTGTGAGGATAAGCTTGAGAGAAAGAGGTGAATTATGTAAGCTGAAGGAAGGAAGGCAGGCTATAAATATAATTAATAAATAAATGTCCTATGATTTAGTTTTTTCTAAAGAGCGATAATCCAGGGATCAAAAATTACCTCTTTATTCACAAAGAGCCTTCTAGGCCCTGGTGAGTAGGAATGTAAGATTATTGAACTATTCTTTCCTCCATCCTTAACAGCTGGAATATATCGGAAAATGGATTGCCACAGCACCAAGACAGGGGATACCACCAGGAACTATGCCTTTTCTCCCATTACTGCTGTGCTGTCTTAAATGTGAAATAAACAAGTGTGTTTGCCATCTTTTTGTTAGCAGAGGACTGGCCCTATAGACTGATCCTTGGCTAATACCCTTATTCTAGTGTAGACTGGCAAATCATTAGAATAGGGGGCAGGTGGATCGATGCAGTACCAGCACATCCCTGGATATATACTGTAAAGATCGGAAATACATTGCGTGAATTTTGGGAGCCTTTCAGAAGTTTCTAAGATGCACCATTAGGGAAGTCAAGTCCAAGCAATCTGGAGGTATGTATTCAAAGTTCCTTACCTTGAATGTATCTGGAAAGATTATGAGAAGCAGAGTCACACCTGGCATAATCAAGGTCTCACAAACAAACTCTCATGGTTTCCAGTGTTGCTTTGTAGACTAGAATGCTAGTTCTGGTATAGCAAGAGTTTTAGTGGTTAGTTTATGCATGTGTATGGAAGAACTGAGGATCTGTGCTCCACTTGCAACTAAACAGTGCTGCTAAAACTAGAAGTTGACTGTACAGAATGCTTAGGCTTCAAAATACCTAGGTAACTTACTCTCATTTACAATTAGTTTTGCTCCTCTTCTGTAAGGCTGCAAGTATGTCTCAGAACTGCTATTGTGCATTATTAATGGTAAAAGAAACTTTCCACAGTTTAGCATTACATGCTGATGTTACTTTAGTTATTGACTTAGGGATAATTACCCAATAAAATGGATTCCACTATTTCTATCTGTTCTCTGCATGGGCTAGTGCATGTTGTTTTATGTAACTTGGTCTACATGTTTATACTATTATAAGAAAGCTTAAATGATTAAGGGTGCAAACTTGGAAAAATCAGAAAAAGTTTTTCAATCCCAGCATTCCCCAACTAGCATGGTTGGCTGGGGAATGTGAAGAGCTATAGGACATTTCTCTGCCTAAAAAATGCTTTTCTGTCTAAAATACTTTCCTTGATCTACAGATTTCACTCTAGTTGGGTTCCCAGCAATTCTAACAGTTGTTTTGTATTCACTTTCTGTTTGGAACAAGAAAAATAAATGGACATTAAAACTCGACTTGGAAGAATTTGATCGAAGTCTTCTGTTCATTTTTAAGCAGGTATAATTAGGACAAAGTATATTAAATATTTAATTTTACATCTGGTGTTGAAGTTATGCATTTTCTGTTAGAAAGTGTTATTTTCTTATGACAACAAACAATAATATACTTGGCTAGAGATTGCAGAGCTACAGGAAACACTCTGTCCCCATCCATCAGTTAGAGGACAAAGGACAGCTGGATTATGTGGATTTTGTGTTGGTGTGTGTTAATATAATCAATTGTAAACCATCATGAAGATCATTCAATAGAAAAGCAGGGTGTCAATAATAAATAATGCAGTGGATAAACTACTGTAGCATTGACAGAGCAATCTTATTCATGTTTACTGAGAATTAAGTCCACTCTGTTGAATGGTACTTATAGCCATTATAGATGTGCAGAGGACTGCAATCTGAAACTGTTAGGAAACCCCTGCAACGGCTGGGAAAACTACTTTTTCAGAAGAATGTACAAGTGTCATGGGTTCAGGGTTTAATGCAGGTTTTTGTACGAAAAGCAGTGTGAGAAGGATTTAGTTGCGTGTGCTCACGCAAATAAGACATAATGGGGGCATTCACATGTAATGGTAGTAAACTGAGCTAACTGATCCATGTTTTGTCTCAGTGTATGCCACACATGTTCCAAAGCTTTTTTGAATATTCAACCCCCAATTGGGAATTATTACATGACATCTGGACATCGGCAGGTTAGGTTAATCATGGGTCAAACAACTCAAAGACTAACTACTAATTGTAGGCTAACTGTGAGTTGTCCAGGTTTGGACACCACATGGCAATTGCTGGTATTCAAAACGGCTAAGGAACATGTCACGGAAAATTGTGAGCTAATTAACCCGTAATTTGTCACTGTTGCCAATAAACTGGGACATTTTGATGCTAAACAAGTAGAAATACAGGTTTTAGAACTGTGAATTCTGAATGTCCAATATTTCCAAAAGCTAGAATTGCAACTCCATTAGGAATGTAGGTTCTTCAGCTCTAGGTCTAGAAACCTCAGGCAAGAAACAAAAAATGCAAAGGCAGAAGAACCTTTGGAGTTAATGTAAAAAAATGGTATCAGTGGTAGAGAAACTGAATAGGGCTATACAGTTTTGTGACTTGGGCACATAACAAAAGACTGAGCAGGCTGTAGTAATCTCTCACATGACTCCAGCAGAAGTGAGAAGGAGTAAAACAATTGTGAGTCGTGATCTAGTAAACAATTGTGTAGTAATCTCTCACAGGACTCTAGCAGGAGAGAGAAGTAGTAACAACTGTTTACATGTTAAACTTTAGTTTGTGCTCTGATGTTTCTTGGGGTTTGTTGACTGATAAGTAACAATTCAAGTTTGCTTAATTAAAACTAAACGTTTGCTGTTTAACCGGGTTTTAGTCATAAGTATCCATATACCTGACATGTCAACAGATAATCCGTGAAGGTCCAGACAGATAGTTATGAATTGTGAAAAAATGCTAAGCAACTTAAGGATTTCTTGGAGTAAATGACAACCAACATTATTTAACAGGCAGAAATTTTAAGGGATGGAAGGCAGGAACTTTATTCTTCCTTCTAGATAGTAGAACAGTAAAAGAAGAACATTGCCTCTTCTCATGATTATCGCAATGTGTTACTAAAGCTATGCTTTCAAGTTACCAGAATTTAAACTTTCCAATTTAACACTGGATGTTATGCAACTGCTCAAAAATGGAGGATGGGGATAACTCGTACTTCTAAACTAGTTAGAAACTCAGGACAGTGCTGAGAAGGTGGAAAATACTCTAGAAACCACATTAAAATTAAAGGATTACATTGGCAAGGGTGAGATAGTTGTCTTTGCCCCTCTTTCTTGCATATGAGAATATGCAGGTAGCACTCAGCTCTACCTCACCTTTTCATTGAGCTCTGCATCAGTGCCTGGGCTTGGTAATGGACTGGATGAGGACCAGCAAACTTGAGACTCAATCCGAACAAGATAGAGGTACTGTTGGTGGGTGGGTCGTCTGTCCAGTTGGGAGACAGCCTGTTCTGGACAGGGTTGTACTCCCTCTAAAGGACGAGGTTGATAGTTTGGAGGTGCTCCTGGATCTGGAACCATTGCTTCGGTCACACGTGGAGCACCTTCTATCAGCTTAGGCTGATCTACCAAGTATGGCCCTATCTGGACAAACAAAACATGCTCTGGTAACCTCTCGATTGGACTATCGTAACACTCTTACCATGGGGCTGCATTTGAAAACAATCCGGATACTTGAACTGATTCAGAAAAGGGCAGCATGGCTGTTTATGGGGACTGGCCCTCAAAATCAAATTATGCCAGTCCTGTTTCAGCTGCACTGACTCTTGCTTGAGGTCTGGGCTTCAGTGCAAACTGCTTGTACTCACATTTAAAACCCTAAATGGCTTAGGGCCAAGTTATCTAAAGGAATGCCTCCTCCCATATGTATCTACCTGAACCTTAAGATCATCTTTTGAGGTGCTTCTTAGGGCGCTCCCTCCAAGGGAACTAAGGAGAGTGGTGACCAGAAGAAGGGTCTTTTTAGTTGTGGCACCTCATTTATATTATTTATTTATTAAAAGCTTTTGTATGCCATCCTATTATACAAGATCTCAGGATGGCTTACAATGTTTAAAAAGACAATTAAAACAACAATTTCAATAATAATGAAACAGAACAAAACAATAAATCACAAGACAAACAGAGCGACTAAACTTTAAAACTATTAAAGTTTAAAATACTATTTAAATAAAAAGGTTTTGGCCTGGCCCCGAAAAAAGTATAAACCTGGCGCCAGGCGTACCTCTCTGGGGAGTACATTCCAGAGTCTGGGCGCCACAGCAGAGAAGGCCCTACTCCGAGTTGATGGCCTTTTTACCTCTCTTAGAGAGGGTTCCTGGAGAAGGGCTTCTCCCATAGATCTTAAGGGGCATGACGGCATATAAGGAAGGAGACGTTCCTTCAGGTATCCTGGTCCCAAGCCATTCAGGGCTTTATAGGTCAAAATCAGCACCTTAAATTGGGCCCGGACTTCAACTGAAAGCCAGTGGAGCTGGTAGAGGACTGGCATTATGTGAGAGTAATGGCTGGTCCCCGTCAGCAACCTGGCAGCTCTGTTCTGTACCAGTTGCAGTATCTGGACCATTTTCAAAGGCAGCCCCTCGCAGACCGCGTTGCAGCAATCCAAGCGGGAAGTTACCAGGGCATGTATCACTGTTGCTAGGCAGTGCTCATCCAGGTAAGGATGCAGCTGATAGATCAGTCAAGGTTGTAGGAAAGCACTCCTTGTCACCACTGCCACCTGGAACTCCAGTGACAGCTCTGGGTCAAGGAGTACTCCCAAGCTGCGGACCCTGTCCTTTAGAGGGAGTGCTACCCCATCCAGAACTGGGTCAAAATCACCTACCTGGAGACCCGCACTGCCCACCAACAGGACTTCCATCTTACCTGGATTGAGGCTCAGTTTATTGGCCCCCATCTGGCCCATTACATTGGCCAGTCACCGGTTCAGTACAGCCACTGCCTCACCTGGAGCAGATGTAAATGAGAGGTAGAGCTGGGTGTCATCAGCATACCGATCACTCTGCAGCCCAAACCCCCTGATGACCTCTCCCATGTAGATGTTAAATAGCATGGGGGACAAAATAGAGCCCTGCGGGACTCCTTGGCAAAGCTGCCATGGTGCAGAGCTATAGTCCCCCAGCACCACCATCTGGAATCGGCTGGCCAGATAGGAGTGGAACCACTGTCATGCAGTGCCTCCTACTCCCAGTCCCACCAGCCTATCAGGGAGGATACCATGGTCGATGGTATCGAAAGCCGCTGAGAGGTCCAGGAGAACCAACAGGGACACACTCCCCCTGTCTCTCTCCCTGCACAGGTCATCATACAGGGCAACCAAGGCAGATTCAGTGCCATACCTGGTCTGAAGCTGGACTGAAATGGGTCCAGATAATCAGTTTCATCCAAGAGTGCCTGGAGTTGTCCTGCCATCACCCGCTCTAACACCTTGCCCAAAAACGGAATATTGGCCACTGGTCTAAAGTTGGTGGCCATCTCTGGGTCCAGGGATGCCCTCTTCAGGACCGGCTGGATCACCGCCTCCTTCAAGGGGACTGGGACCCGGCCCTCCCTCAGTGAGCCATTAATAACCTCCTGGACCCAGGGACCAGACCCGTGACTGGCCTCCTTAAGTAGCCAGGAAGGGCAAGGGTCAAGAAGACAGGTGGTAGGACATACCATCCCAAGCACCTTGTCCACATCATCAGGCCACAATAACTGAAACTCATCCATTAAAGATGGACCAGACAGGTCCATCTGGACACTTCCCGTACTGGAACAGTATCAACTGTGGAGTCCAAATCGCAGCGAATCTGAGCGATTTTTTCCTTAAAGTGCTGGGCAAAGTCGTCACAGCAGGCTGCTGAAGGTGCGACCACGTCATTTTCCTGGCCAGCATGTATTAGGCCTCGCACTATTCGGAAAAGCTCCGCCTGACAGCACTGTGAGGAAGCAATGGAAGTGGAGAAGAACTTCTTCTTCGCCGCCCTCACTGCCACAGCATAGGCTCGAAAGTGAGCACGTAAGCGTGTTCAGTCAGATTCGCCCTGAGATTTCCTCCACCTGTGCTCTAATCGTCTCCCAGCCTGCTTCATCGCCCGCAACTCAGGTGTATACCATGGTGCCGAGTGGGATCTGCTCGGCAGGAGAGAGCGCTTAGGAGCGATCATGTCGATTGCCCTGGTCATCTCCCTATTCCACAAATAGACCAGGACATCAACAGGAGCGCCAGCTTTATCAGCTGGAAAATCCCCCAGAACCCTCAGGAATCCATCTGGATCCATCTTGCTCCAAGGGCGGACCATCTTAATAGGAATCAGCTCCAAGCATAAACCTCATGAGGAAGTGATCTGACCATGACAAAGGAGTTAAGGTCAAGTTTCTCACTTCCAGGCCACCCTCTTCCTGCCCCGTCCAGAAAGCCAGGTCAAGCGTGTGACCTCTTTCATGGGTTGGGCCAGTGATACGATGAGACAGCCTGATGGGTGCCATGGAAGCCATGAAGTCCTGAGCTGCCCTGGATAGAAGTGCCTCGGCATGGAAGTTGAAGTTCCCCAAGACCAACATCCTCGGGGCCCCCAACACCAGATCCGAAAGGATCTTAGTCAGCTCAGGCAGGGAGTCTGCTGGGCAGGAGGGTGCACAGTACACCAGCAGAGTCCCTAATCTGTCTTGATCGCCCAATATCAGGTACAAACACTCACTTTATAGAATCAGCTCTTCAGAGAGGCATGCCTGTCACCTACCTTTTCTCTTTCTGGCTCCAGGTGAAAATTTTTTATTCTCCAGATATTTTAATAGTTAAACTTTAGTTTTAATGGTGTATTTTATATCATTACTGTGCCTGTATTTTTAGCCTGATCACAGCAGTGGTGGCCTTGTTGGATTGTATTACTGTGCAGATGTTTGTGACTTGATACAGCAATGGTAGCCTTGTTGTTATTGGTTGTTTTAGTGATTTCATTGGTTTTACTGCTTTGTTGTATTGTGTCTGTTTTATTTCTTTGATCTTGTTAACTGGCCAGACAGCCTTTGGGCTATTGGACACTATATAAATGTAACAAATAAATATAAATAATCTACTTTCATATTTTGTCCCTTTTTCGGTGCTGCTGAATTATAACCATGGTTCCCTTATTTCTCTCAGTGTTATGTCTCTCCTAGTCTTTTGCACCTATGCACAAACGTATATGCAGCATTTGTATGTTACTTACTGGACTTCAGCTCCTTTTAACAAGTGAAAGACACAAGGAAATGATCAGGCAAGATGACCCATATTGGACGGTTGAATCTGTGCTTTTGTGCACTTGCAAAAACTGACACAGACACACACGTGCAGACACAAAGATCCCATTTGAGCAATTCTGAGATAGTTGCTGGGAGGAAGGTTGAAAACAAGTGAAGGGGCAGTCACAGACAAGAGGAGCCAGTGGTGCACTGGAAAAATTGCAAAAAGCAACACAGGTCTTTTTGCAGCTCCTGTCATATGGTTCAGTAGCCACTCGGCACTATTTATGGTGCCGGATTCAGATGTGATGGCAAGCAACAACCCTATCACAAGCCATTGGTTCTCATGGTGAATTGCTGGGGGTGGGGGACAACGACGACAATCCATGCTGGATTTCCTGCACCAGGTTGAGACATCACAGTAAGCCACGGTGGCAGTACCCTGGCTCATAACCCACCATAGTTTATCATATGTGAAAACCCAGCCACAAATGTGCTCATAATGCTTAGTTATTCAGTAAAAAAATGTAAATTATAGAGCCTTTGCCAGTTTACTGCAAATCACACTTGTAGATCTCCATCTCTTGCCCACTTCTGCTTTACTGTATTGGATATTTTTACATTGGCAAAATAATTATTTCTAGCAGAATTAAATACATACTCATGCATTTCTATTCTGGTGAGTTATCTTGGGTGCATTAAGTGATGAAGCATGTTGGCTGCATCAAACATGCTCTGGGTCAGCCAATGAAATTAGCATTTTCCCATATGTGAAGTAAATTTTTATCATATATCTGCAACCTGACACTTGCGCTTGGTTGTGGAGATGTGGTAAAATTTACCTTCTGTGTCAGCTGTGTTCCTCATGGTCACTGCATGGTATTTATAGGCAGCTCTCTATGTTGTATGTAGCCTTTTAACAGGCCGGAATGATCTAAAAAATTACCCATTTAAAAATATCAAAGTGCTTTTATTCTTTAAAACAGCTACTCACTTAAGACATTTTTGTTACCCATTTGTAACAGTTAAGCTATATTACTCAGCTACTTTTACTGAAAGTGATGTTGTGAGGTCTTTCTGAGAGTTCATTCTACACATTTATGATTTGAAACATCTGTGATTTGCTAGGGTTATACAAAAACTTGCTAACATTTTTGTGAGTTACATTAACCAGAACATGATCTTTTAAGAGTGAATGGATGGTCAGTAAATTGAATTCTTTTTCGCATTAAATATATTTACTGAGCAGTATAAATGGCTCACTAGAACAAAGAATACAAGGCATTTCTGTAGAGAATGAAAGATGATCGTTTTCTGAAAAAAATTTCTTCTTTGACATAGGAGTGAGTGTCTCTCCTTTATGAGTAGCAAGAAGAAAAATGCAAGAAGCTATGAAACTATTACCATTTTCTATGTTCTGCCCTAACCACAGTGAGCCAGCGAGGTTAAGGATTCGGCACATGTCCGCCACATGGTTTAAATGTTATATTCAAACAAATTCAAAGCTTTATGTGGAAATTATTTTTAGTGGAATGCTTGTAAAAATTTACTTCCCCTACTTTGCTTGTTTAAATTTATGAGAGAAAGACGAAAAGACAGCAGAGAAGACTGTTGACGCTCTGATTTTACCACACTCAAACAACTTTGGCTGATAAGCCATAGTTGTCTCTTTGGTGAATTTTATGAAAACTTTCCATGGAAAAATATAGCACTGAGACATGTTCTGCTATGCATCACTGCCACCATAACTGATCTGCAATAATAATAAGTAGGCTATCTTGAGGGCTGTCATAAGCCATAGTTTCTCAGCCTTTCCCTTAATGTGCAGTGTAGGTTACACTCCTAGCCTCCGCCTGACCCTCATCCCATAATGTTCTTTTGGAGAACAGTGCTGGGAGCCAGCGTGTTGTTAGTGGTTGGACTGCTGGACTCACAAGGTTCAGGTTCTAGTTCCCACTTGACCATAAACTTCAGTGAGTGACTCTGGACCAGCCACAGACCCTCAGCCTAACCTTACTTCACAGTGTTGTTGTTGAGAGGATAAACTTGAGAGGAAGAGAATTGCCTTGGGTTCCTTGTAAGAAGAAGAAGAGTGGGGTATGTGTGCATTGTAATATTCATAGTAATAATTTGATCTTTCCAATGTGACTGTGCTTAGGGGAAGATCTTTTCTGACCCCTGCAAAAAGGGGGCTATTAATAATATCCTAAGCTATATGGCTTAAACTGGTAGCACTTGATAGAAATATCTTCCCTGTGTCTTGAACCACAGTTTTTGGAGATGCCATAACTTCGGTAAGTGTCCACATAGTCAGACCGTTTGTACCTTATGATGTAAGTATTTTGACCTGGGCTATATCTTAGTGGATATAGCCACACACATGGCAAGTTATTGTGTAGTAAGTTAGTTGGTTAAACGCTGACATATTTCCTCTAAGAGTATGTGATTTGCATTAATACAAAGCTGTATCCCAGTCGTTACATAGCAATTTATGTTCTAGACTGTTTTACTCTCTATAAGTGGCAATTTTATTCTAGAAGTGTTGGAGACTTACACTACTCCAGAAGTAGACATTAAAAATAGATGTTGTTGCGAGATAGTTCTGGGGCAGCAGGTGTAGAGCACTAGCCTATGTTATGACCTGGAACATCGAGGCCAGTGGCCTGTTTAGTTAAAGATTGGGCCAGTGCCCAACCAGATAGTATTGGTGTATGTGCGTGTTTGAAGATTTGGGAGATGTTACATAGGATTATCAGGACAATGCATAAAAATAGTCAAAATTTATTTTGGCCAGCTACTAAGTAGTTCATTATGTAGAAAACATATTGGGGACAGTATAGCAGAACTGCCGAACTTCTTTTGGCAAAAGGCTAAGTTGGCTCCAACAAGACAACTAAGGGCTACATGCCAGCAATGCGTAGGATCACGCCATTGTTGGCATGTGCCCTGATACATCTGTTCCTGTACACGCACTCGTGCATAGCCACACACCCATGACTTTGATAGTGCCTGTAGGAGCTGCTGCTGGTTGAGTCATGCACCAGCTTCATTCCTCCACTTCTTCCCCAACTGGGAAAAGAAAGAGACGAGCAAAGTTGGCATTACCTACATTTTGATGCTCTGGCTGAGTTGCAAGTCAGCTTCACTCTCTGATTAGGATTCCCCCATCAGGGAAGATGATGGAAGAGCAAAACATTTCTTGAGCTGTGGCTTGGATGCTCTGCTTATTCATGGTGAGGAAGAAACCAGGTGGGGCAGCCTGGTAAACTGGATTTGGCCCATATGCCAGAGCTTGCTTCCCTGCCCCTGCCCCTGCCCCTAGGCCCAGTTCTCTACATACCAATGAACATGTTCAAACTGAATCCTGTCTTGGCTGACAAGTACTTTTGAAAGCTATCAGGTTTATGGTTTAAGAGTTCTTATTATGGATATGTAATAATCATCAGGACAATGTATCTTCCCATTGGCTAGTTTACTCGGGAATTCCAGTTCAGTTTTTTTTATGTGTGGAAGGACTCGCTGGAGAAGAGCGTAATGCTGGGAACAATTGACAGCAAGAGAAGAAGGGGACGGCAGAGAATGAGGTGGCTAGATGGAGTCACTGAATCGGTGTGAGCTTAGGTGGATTCCGGAGGATGGTGGAGGACAGGAGAGCCTGGAGGAATGTTGTCCATGGGGTCACAATGGGTCGGGCACTTTATGAATAACATAACATAAGGCATGGAAGTAGCTTTTCTTTGTAAAATTTCAAACACTGGTGCAATTACATTGGCTATGTTAATTCATTGGCAAATCAGTTCTGCTTTGTCCAAAAACTGTATGTATGTAGGGTAGAGTGAAGACTGGCAGTACTGAAGACATAATAGAAAATAAGGAAAGCTTGAAGCTCTGTTAATAATCCAGGAGCATTCTGCCTTTGAGTTCGCCTGGAAGGCTTTCTTTTCATTTTAGAGAGGTGCTTTGTAAAAAAAAAAAAAAAAAACCTCTTTGCTAAGAAAATAAGAAGGAGCTCATTTATATCTACTGCAGATGCTGCTTGTAGTTTAATATTCATCCCAGCTATGCAGTTGAAAAGAAGGACCAAAAAGAAACCTAATTTGTTAAGTATTGCCAATGTATCAGTTAAACATGGCACATTTTAAATAGTGTGTATTTCTAACACATCCCCGTTCAATACATTCCAAATATTAAGCAGCTATTTCAGTCAGGCACATGTGTGCAGTACTGAGTTTGTTCTCGATATTTTGAATGAGGAGACCACAATATATTTGATGAGTATGGCAGGCCACACAGGTATATTCTTTGGAAGCCAGTCTGTCTTGCTCTTGACAGAGAAACACCTTCAGGCTAGAAAGGGAGGGAACACGTCTCTCCTAGCAGTAGAATCACTAATGCACTTACGAAGCAGAAGGAAAGGGGTACTGAATGGGACAAGTGTGTGGTGGTGACACTTAAGTTGAATGACAGCTGTGTTCTAATTTTAATATACCTTTGAACACAGGGTGTTCTGTCCTGAAGTGCTTGATAAATGGGTCTTTGGATTTTGTCTCTTTTTTATCCTGTGAGCATTTTGGCCAGTTGTGTTAGATTAATGCAGAAAACTCTTCTTGCTTTCATCAATTGAAGAAAGCATTTAGAAATCATGGAATTTGGGGGTTAAAGAGATCTAGTTAGCCTCCCACTTGGCATTAGATGATCCAGTGTGACACTTTTCTAAGGAGGAAACAGTTTGAGAAGGGGCAGAGGCTTGTTTCTCTCCTAGGTCAGCCTTGCTTGCCTTCCAAGAACCACAGGCAGTGTTGCTTTCTCTTCAGAACTGCCTGGTTTTGCTTTTGGAAGGAAAGGTAGATAAATTGCTTCCTAACATAAGGTGTAAATAATGCAGCTTCAGGAGTCTTGATGTAGAGCAGTCTTTTGTTGTCATTATGTGCCGTTCAGTTGTGTCCAAGTTAGGCCTCCAAAATGTCTCGTCCTTGACAGCCCTGCTCACTCTTAGAAACTCAAGGCTGTGGCTTCCTTGATTTGGTCTTCCTTTTCTTCCGCCTTCAACTTTCCCTAGCTTTCTTCACTGTCTGGTTTTCACAGCCATACATAGTGATCAGGAATACAAGGGTGTAAATGATCTTGGCCTTCATCTGCAGTTAAATGTTCTTGATGACCTTTGCTAGTTCCTTCATCGCTGTCCTCCCAAAGACTCAGTCTTCTTCAAATTTCTTGACTGAAGTCTCCCTTTGAATTGACTGAGCCAAGTATGTGAAACCTTTCACAATTTCAGTTTCTCCAGTGCTGATCTTTCACTTTCATCAGGAGTCATGTCAGTTTGCTGCTGCCTTCTGCCCAGGAATATGTTATAATCTGATATCTTAAATTATTGTTGTCTTCCACTAATAGTCATTCCTCCTTCCTCTGATCGTATTCCAGCTTTCCTTATGATATGTTCTGTGTATTGATTGAACAGATTGGGAGATAAAATGCAGCCTTGCCTGATGCCTTTGCCTACAGGAAACCATTCTGTTTCTCCATATTATATTTTAATGCTAGCTTCCTGTCCCTGATACAGGTTATGGATCCAGGCAATCAATGGTGAGAAACACCCATTTATGTCAGAACCTTTCATAGCTTCTCAAGATCCAAGTCAAAGACTTTGCTCTAAAGCAGGACAAATATTTTTCTGAAATGTTTGGTGTGTTCTGGTAGCTAGCATATATTTGTAATGTCTCAAATGCCACTTCCTTTTAGGAATCCATCCTGAACTTCAGGCGTTTCTTGCTCTATATAGGATAAAATTCTTCATTGCAACACTTCACTTGCATGGGAAATTAGTGCAATGGTCCTATAGTTGCTGCTCTCTTTTGCATCTCGTTTCTTTAGGATTGGATTGTATATTGAACATTTCCAATCTGTTGGCCATTGTTTTGTTTTCCATTTTGGCAGCATATTCTTGGTAGATTTTGGAGTGATTCAGTCTCTGTAGCTTGAAATAGTTCTGTTAGTATCCTATTTACTCCGTCTGCTTTATTTTTTTCAGGTGCTTTAAGAACACTTTTCACTTCACTTACTAATACTGCAGCCTCTTCCCCATAGGATTTAAAAGTCTGTCATCCTCCCATCTCTTCTATATAGGTCCTCCATATATTCTTTCCACCTTCTCTTTATTTTATTCTAGCCAGATATTATATTCCCATACTGTTCTTGCAGCATTCCTAATCTTCATTTGTATTTCTGCTTTTCTTGCACCATCTAGAAGAATTCTCTTGCTTTTCATCTTTTACAGTTTTCTTCTGTTTCTTTACACAGAAAAGTTCTGTCACTGTAATAGTTCTTTTTGTCTCTATGTGACAGTGAAAATTTGCACTCAGGAGTCTGATGATATGTCTGTCACCTTTGGTTTTGCTTCTTGCCTGACCTTAGCAACTGTGAATGTTTCTTCTGTCTTCCATCTATGCTTTTTCTTTCTTGTTGCTACAGGAATTGTCTTAATAATGTCTGGTTTCAGTTCACAGTTCTTGTAGTTCATGGTCAAAGTGGACTCGGGAATGTTATCTAAGTTATATTTTGGGACAATGAGCTTGTTAGTGATCTTTTTCAGCTTGACTCTGATTTTTGATATTACTACTTCAGCAGTCTGTTCCTAGTCTTGATTTAGCAGTAAGAAAACCACTTCTTCATCTTCTCCTTCCAATTATTTAATCTGTTTTATTTCTGTATTGGCCATCTGGTGATGTCCTTTGTACAGTTGTCTGATTGCTCGCCTGAAGTTTGTATTTGCAACAAACAAATTGTTGGCTTCACAGAATTCTATGAGTCATTCTCCCAGTTCTCCCACAACACTGGATTCTGCTTTTTTCCTATTTTTAAATTCCAGTTCCCTATGATTATCAGCATGCCTTTTTTAGTTAGCTGTTATTGAGCTTAGAGTTGAGATAGGAATACTTTTTCCTTTCCCCTTGGGGCTTTACTGTGGGGAAAGATTTATGTGTGGACAGAATGAGCAGAGTAATTCCATGTAGGCTACCCAGAAGTAATTCCCACTTCGTTGCATGTAAGCTTACATAGCATTGCAACCTTAAATGGACATTTTGCTTCTGTCAATATGGAAGGCTTTGATTTTCCTCTGTTTCTACTCAGTTTTCTGACTTAATTGTCTTTTGACTAGCCAGTCTTCCAGGGCAGTAGTTCTGTGAATAGCCACATCCTCAGTGGGAGCTATTTTGTGGTTGTGTCCACAATACTTTCTCAAATTTCCAACCGTGTCTATAGGTCCAAAAAGATTATACAACCCCCATAGTGAATGCATATTTTTAGTTTTTTCTCCATCCTTCCATAGAGAATATGTGTGTTCAGTGTTTTTCTCCACCCTTGGAATGTAACTTCAGTTGGAAGTCTGAATTGTTTGGATCAAATTCTATCATTCCAGATGTCTCTTACATACCATGAATTTCTTGGCAGTCTTCCTTTCTATTATTTTTCATTAATGGTTTAACAACCACAAGAACTTATAGTGATATGTTGCTGTAGTTCTATTTGATTGCCAGCATCTTTTGACTAAATATATTGGTATTTATTTGTGTCTAAGATAGGTTCTTGAATTTGACAATATGGCGTTCACAATTATTAAGCTGACTAATCTGTAAAAGAAGCCTGGGTTGTTTCTTAGATATCCACTGAGAGCAACTTCTGTGAAACTCAAACACAAGTATGTTAGGTTTATGATAAGTGAATTTCATCCCAGTCTTTTAATATTGATAAAGTTACTTGGCTGAAAGTAAGTTTATCAAGACAATTTATATTACTTTATATTTTCCATAAATATTTTTTCAGCTTTAAGTAGCAACAATCAGGTATAAGTAATTTTGTTTCCATTTGCAGAAATGGTGTGACAGTCAAAACCCATTCCTCAAACTCAAAAACCTGGGAGTAGTTTATAAATACATTGTTATCTTTTAAAAATACACATTTCATTTTATCATTTTATCTTGTCAAAGCTTCATCATAGCTAAGTATTTCTTTGGGCAGAATGTTGAATGTGTGCAGGTTGTTCAGAATCAGCAGCAATCAAATTTGAGCTCTCCTATGATGGATTTTTCTCTAATCTTTTGACTAGGATCATTGAATAATTGTCTTTTAAAAATAGGATGCTTACAGGATTATAGAAGGCACTAAATTCTGTAGAGAATTTTTTTAAAAACTTTGTTCATTATACACTACCCACACATTCTCCAATAATAGTTTTAGTTGTGACAGAATAATCCTTCCTAATATTTTTCCCTAACATTGCAGAAGAATCCAATATTTCTCTGGTATTTGGGCTATATGTTTTAAATACATTAAGCATATTACAGAATCACTGACTATTTACATAGAGTTGCTATATATTTGCAATGTGGGGAAACATTCTGTATTGAAGCTTTAACACTAACAATACTCAGGTTGGTAGGGGTACACTGCACTTCTGAAGGGTTTCAGTGCTTCCCCTTTTGCAGCATAATCCTGTTCATGTCTCTTGAGAAGTAAATCTTACTGAGTTGAATGAGACTTGCACCTGGGTTAAGAATTCTTACCTTATATATGCCAATATTAGAAACCAAAATAAACTGAACAGAATCATATTTTTAAAATAATACTTGTCTCCGTTCAGTGTTAAGAGTCCCAGGACCCAAATTTCAAGGCAGTATTCAAGTAGCATATGAACCAGGGAAGAAATAATCAGCATGAGGGTGGGTAACTTGTGGCCTTCTAGATATTTTGGCCTGGAACTCCTTTCATTACACCTGGCTTGGACTGATGGGAGTTGTAGGCCAAAACATCTAGAGGAATATTCATTACCCACTTCTGATTTACATAGTGAATTATTTGACTACATGTATGGATTCTTACATATTAATCTACTTGCATGCCTAAGTTATTTTGAATTCTAAACAATAGATAAAAGTTCAGAAGCAAGCATAAGTTATTCCTTATAGTTTTCTTTTCTTCTAATCTTTCATGAGTGAAAGGGAATATGTGCTTGGCCCAATCATTTGCATGTGGCTTGGGAAGGTGCTGAAGCTTAATAGGAAATAAGTGGCCTCTGTCATCCTTCTTGTAGAGCACAGCAGTTAAAGAAAAACAGAGAACTGGATAACATGCAAACTTAATAGTCTCACTTAATAGTCATTAATATCAAGTCCAAACAAATGCTTCTGGGAAACCTGCAGGCTTGGCCTAATGAATCACGAGAGGAATAATGTTCCACAGTGAGAGGTAGACATTGACCACACCTGTAAGCATGCAGTTTGAACTCCATGTCTCAACAATACAGTCTAGAGCAGGGGTCCCTGGCCCTGGACTGGCACCAGACCGTGGCCTGTTAGGAACCGGGCTGCACAGCAGGAGGTGAGCAGCACATGAGCGAACGAGTGAAGCTTCATCTATGGGCGTAACCTCCACAGTTCCCCTCCTCCTTTCACTTGCGGGCTGCCACACAATAAAAGAAGGCAGGATGTCAAGAGTGCTCTGACCAACCAAATCCAGTCTTTTTCAAATGGGCTAAAGCTCCTCTGACAGGCACCTTGTTTCTCCAGTGAGATAATGATGTAAGCTGCCCCTCAACCAACAGTATCCATGTGTGGACTGTGGCTTGGGCTTAGAGCAGGCACTCCAATAGAAAAGGTGGAACGACTGAGCCTTAGACCAATGGGAGCAGGCAGATTGAGGTGAGGGGGCAGGGCTGCCTATCCATTTTTTCCCATTTTTTTTCTGTGAGAGCACAAACCCTACTATAAACTGTGCATGCGAGGGATCTAGGTTGCGTGTTCCCTATGAGAATCTAATGCCTGATGATCTGAGGTGGAGCTGAGGCGGTGTGTTGTACAATTATTTCATTATATATCACAGTGTAATAATATTAGAAATAAAGTGCATAATAAATGTAATGCACTTGAATCATCCCGAAACCATCCCTGCTCCCAGTCTGTGGAAAAATTGTCTTCCACGAAACTGGTCCCTGGTGCCACAAAGGTTGGGGACCACTGGTCTAGAAGAAGATATTAATGTAAGAGCTGTTTATTTCATATCATGTGTTATCATTTTGTGATCTGCCATATACCCATCCTTTAGTAAATTTGATCTTGGTTATTTTAAAATCAGGGTTTCATGATGCCTGTCCTTTTGCTCAAATTTTCCCTGTACTGGCATAGATCAGTCATTTCGCACAGTTCTTACAATAAAGGGAGAGTGTAAATATAGCTGTATTCTATGTGATATGTGTCTGTGTGTGACTGAAACATGGACTTGGACTCATGTGAGGGTATTCATGTTAAAGAAAAGCACTCAAAGTTCATGCATTGCCCATCGATTTTGAGGCCCATAGTATAATAGATACTTCAGTACAGTTAGCATGTTCAATTCAGCTTTATGTATGATTAACTCTGCATGAATACTGTCAGAACTAATTGGAGTCTTGTTGGAAAATTGAATGATATGAGTAATGTAACAGTCTGTGGAAATATTACTACTTGATAGGCACCTGTAATTTACTAGCTGCTTAGCATGTGCATTCGTAGTCAGGTAGGGTAGCCATTTAGTTCACCGCCCAGAAAGAAATCAAAGAATAAATTTGCATGAAATCTGCATGTGCTCATTCCTATAGAGATGAATTAATTTGGAAAGAGTTATTATAATTTTAAAAATAAAAACATAGAAACAGACCGAGTCAGAATGGGTCTCCCAGGCCCTCTAGTCTGATCCCCAGCTCCCTCCAGCTCCACTCACAACATGCCTACCATGTGCATGTCTAGCCCATCCTTGAACACCCTCACTAATGAGGCTTCAGCCACCTCCTGTGGAAGCCCATTCCATACCCTCAGGATCCTAATTGTCAGGAAGTACTTCCTGGCATCCAAATTGAACCTTGGTTCCCTGAGCTTTGCGCCATTGGAATGCATCCTGCCCTCCTCTGCAGGGGAAAACAGGTCTCTACCCACCTCCATGTGGCACCCTCTCACATACCTGTATGTCTCCAAGCAGTCAGCCTGTGGTCCGCTAAGGCCTAGGCTGTGGCCCACCATGGGTGCCCAAATCTCTGCCAATTTTTCCTGGACCTTCTCTGCCCTACTGTTGAGGGGGCTGAAGGCAGATCATGATGCAGAGAAGGAATATAACAGAGACACTTCCTAAGTGCCACCCTCTCTGTGTAGAACGCACTCTCCCTAGCTTTCAAAGCAGCTGTTTGGGGGGGGGGGCACAATTGTGATGGCAAGGGCAACATGGCTGGTTGAACCTTTCCCAAGCATCTTCTTCCCTGGCTACATCTCATTTCAGCAAACCCATTTTGTGCCAGAGCACAACTGAGATAGGGAGGAAGGCACATGAGGACAGTCGTTCCTGTGTGCCATCCTCCGTGTTTAAGTCAGCTGGGCAGCAGGGAAGGGGAAGACACTGACATTTGATTGCACAGGAGTAAAAGATTTATACCTCTTTATCCAGGCACTGTGAGATAGATGTGGGGAGAGTGTCTGTCTGACTTGGAAAGGGTGTATGCAAGAAAAAGAGTGAGTGATTGCAGGGGAGGATGTGTGTGTGAGCAAATAAGTTAAGAAGGTGAGGAGGAGGATGCCCAGGTCATATGCACCACTACATTCGGCTAAGCTCATTGACACATGTGGCCCTCAAGAGCCAAAAGGGTGCTCCCTTTATTAAAATAGAAATAATGTCATTTTACAGTATAAGTCCACAGACAGGGAGCCTTTTTGGCTATTGTGCTATATCAGATAGAAATACATTCACTAAAAGCTCAGGTTCTTTTATTCTTTTTCTTTTCAAAAAAGCTGCATGAAATTTCTACACTTCAAGTTACCTTTTATTAGGAATTAACATGAAACAAGCATATAATTATTCACATCTGTTTATCTAACGTGTGGCGATGTGCTGCATGTATGCAGTCAAATGCCCTAACAGAAATGTTTACTGTGATAAGTTTCTCTGTATTAAATGAAGTTTCTAAGTGGATTTGCCTAAGAGGCACCTAAATATTATTGCGCTCTTGTAGCAGCAGATTTCTAAACTAATATGAATTAAGGCAATGGGTAATCTAGTGAGTTGGTTGTAATGGCTGGAATATGTGTGTCCTGTAAAATACACAGAAATCTTCTAGCAAGCATAGATTTTAAACATTCTTAAAAATCTATGCTCGCTAGAAGATTTCTGTGTATTTTGAAGTCAATGAGTGTGTTTTGCATGTAGGTTTGGAATGCCATTTGATTTTTTTTGCATACAGTTATCTGAGCAGGTAATGAAAACATTTTCACATATTATGAAAATTTACAAAGATGTTAAGTAAATCTTATTTGACTGTTCTTTGATAGCATAACACATTTTAATTAATGCAAAGAATGGAGTAGATAGATTTTTGTTGCCCCTCTCTAATTCTTCAAATTAACCTGACTTGAAGATAAACAGCGCGTAATTAATTAAACCTGTTTAATATGCCCAAACATTCCCATGCAAAGAAAGTGTGATCCAGATTTTCCTCATTTCCTTCATGTACCAGTAGTTCTTATCTCACTTTGTGAGGTCCTAATGATATGAAAATGTGAATGTAAATTGGTATTGCTTTCTAGTCTGAGATGGATTAATCAAAGGTTGTGGCACTAATTATGATCAGATTTACTTTTATTGTTTAAACCTGATTATACTGTGTGGGTCCTTTCAGAAAAGTAAGCACCAGAAAGCAAATTGTGTGTGTTGAAGACTTAAACTTGGATCCTTTGATTTTTCCCTCTTTTTAATTCAGACTGTTGGCCTGCCAGATAAACTATCAGTTCTGCCAAACTAGGAAGATGAATCCTGACTTGATTATCTAACCTCATGTTCATTCTTTAGCTAATAATGTGTTTCTCTCTCCTGTTTGATTGAGATGTACAAAAATAAATCAAGTATAATTTTTTTAAAGGTGTGCTGCAAAAGAATTGTACATCCACCTCTTGAGGTGTCAAATATTTCTTGAGTTCTTTCAGACTACAGTTTCCAGTGTTGCATTGGGGAAATGGATGATCAAAGCATATTAAATATGTTTTTCATCATGTAATGAAAAATATGGTCCATAGAGGAAATATTTTATACTATAGTACCATATCTTGCATTGTTTGAATTGCATGCATTGTATATAGACTCTCATGATACACTGGGAAGGAATTGTATCAGTCTTTACCACATTGTGGCACTGGAAATAACTTCTTACTCTGAATTGTTACAGTGCCTCTAATTACCTTGTTTTCATAATTTCAAACTGTCTATACAGCTGTTTTGATTTTCTTCATGCAAAATAAGCATTCTTTCTTAGAACAGCGCAATCCTTTGATCATTATCTTTGTCCTCCACCATTCTGCCCAACTCCTGTAGCAGTCTTTTCAGACTTTTGTGCTCATTGTAGTAATTGGAATGAAGCTGCCTGCAAGAGTTACGGCATGCTTCTATTTGGAAGGAGATTGTTAAATTCTAATACTTTTAAAAAATCCATAGCATATGTAAATGGGATTTATGCCACTTGTGGGAAAAGATAGTTAGTGATAGAGTTCTTATATATTGCTGAGATTGACAAGGCATTACTTGTACCCAGCATGGACTTGTTGAGAATATGCCTCAAGCAAATTGAAAACATATTTTGATTATGGGTCCTGTTGATTTTTTGGCCACATGTATGTCAAAGAAACAAACTTTTTTTCTGACATTATATAGACTGGGCAGAGTAAATGAATGCTCTCTGGTATCTGAACACTCCAGAATTCCCATGCTGTGCCAGCACGTACATGACAGAGCAGAAGAGACAGTGAAGGTGATTTTCGTCTCTTCATTCTCCTCTCTGTTCCTTCTTTCACTAGACGTTCTTTTGAGTATGTCTAATACAGCTACAGGTATGGAAGCGGGAACACTGCAGGATGTTGCAGACCCTGGGAATTTTCCCAGCCTCTTTTCTCTCATTTGCATCCTCACCTGAGGCTGGAAATCCAACCTCAGGTAAGGAAGCCACTGTGTTTCTTTCTATAGTGCTGCAATGGTTGGGGGAGCGGGGCAGTCCCCATTCAGGTTTCCCTTTCTGAGGTTGTGGCAGTATGCATGAATTCAGGGGGTGGGGGGTCATAAATATATTGAGTTCCCTAGGACACGTACCCAACGAACATCGGATGGTTCCATTTGTGTGCAATACAGGAGTTTCTGAGTTTTCATGATTCTTCAGTTTGTTCTCACTAAGCACTTAGCAATTTTTTGACAATTGGTAGACAGCATTTTATTTCTGACCCCACAAATCTGGTTGTGGGAGGGCTGCAGATGCGGCTCTCAAACATCAGACATTTACTGTGTGTAGCTCTTCCACTGAGCTAGTCTGGCAAAAAGACACACATCAGCAAGGGCCTTCTGCTCACATTTCACAGAATTTAAGGCATATACAAGCGTTTTCCCCAGGTATGTCAGACTCCACTAATGCTCAGTTAGAGAGAGTAGAAAATTTTCCACAACTGTATTTTTCTATACAGATCATTTGCTGTTCCATAAAATTTAATAGCATAATACTCACATTCACATGGGCCAGCAACTGAAGTTCTAGTTTTCTGTGAATGAGCTTCATGCTAGTGCTATGCATCCCATTTTCTCCTGTGTGGTTCCTTTTGTGGGAACCAGCAGGTAAACAGATCAGAAATTGTTTGCCTAGAATAAGAGAGGGAAACTGTTCTTGCTCTGGAGATGGATTGTCTCCTGGGAGAAGAAAGCCATCTCCATTGGCCAGACTACTTCAGGAGCAAGGTTTTTCCTTAGAAAAGCCTATCTCTTTCCCCAAACTTCTCTCTGAAGAGGGAAACACAGAAAGATGAATCCATGCCTCTCTGTGCTACTTTCCCTCCTCAGTGCTAGAAAGACAGTCTTTCCTCTAGTGCTGTGCATTGGGTGGTGCTTGGGGATAAAGCTGGCAGATTGGTTGGGGAGCTTCCCTAAACACAGACCAGAGGATTCCTATCTTTGGCTTAGCATGTGTGAACATGGGATCCTGGCTTGGTGCATCTTTTACAAGCTAGAGTATGTAAGCTAAGAAAACTGAGGTTAAGTTCCTGGCTTGTAACAGGAGTAACAAGTCCAATTCCTGGGTTCAGATGACACTTCTGGTTTGTTTTGACTTTCATGCTAGTAGAAAGACCCATGTAAGAATAAAGAGCCAGGCTGTGTGTACATCAATGTGAGTTCACTCAAATTAAGCCAGGATTCTACTAGAATCTTGCCTTGTTGGTTAGTGCATATGTAGCTAATGAGCTGATAAACCTGTATTTGAATTTGGCAATTTCAGAGTTGCAGTTTCAGTATATGGAGTATATTACATGCTGGAGTCAATACTTGGATTGTGAGGCATTGCATCAGTGTATAAATAAATACAGTAATTAACTTTTTCAGGTGACTATCCAGAGAAATCACACACTTGCATGGATATATATCAATATAATTTTAATAATTGTGGGTCTATGTATGTCTTTATGCATGCAGTGTGTGTGTGTGTGAGAGAGAGAGAGAACACATGCACAGTATACGTAATCTTTTCAAATACTTACAAGTATTCTAATTAAACAACCAAATAAAGCTTTGAATTTGTTTGAAAGTAACATTTAAACCACATAGTATTCACTTTCTAATAGTTTTTTTCCTAAGTTGATAATGGGGAACAAAGAATGGAGAGTCATAAGTGAAGTGGGGTGACTCTGGTGGTTAGCCACAGAATAATTTTATGTTTGTAACTGGAGTAATTACAAGGCTTCAAAAATATGCCTGGATAGAAGTCCTGTAGATAAAACCTGTCTCTGATGTAAACTTTTTATTGCCTTTTCCTATTCTGCAAAACTGAATCTTTGTTTGAAAGTGTTCATTAAGATTCGTCCTGCAGGACGATTTGTTCATGTTAAGGCTGCATCTGTCCTTGAGGCTGAGCCATTAATTCAGTGCTGCAACAAGTCTGTTAATATAGCCCATTGACCTGAGAAATGGCAAACGTCTAAATTTGCCTTTGCCTTTTAAAACACTGTGCCAAGGTGAATGGGAGTGACAGATAGGGAGGGATGAAAACTGAATTTCCAATTGTTTGTGGATGCATGAGAGAGACAGTCACCAAAAGCAGCATGACATTTGAAGAGCACAGAGAATATGTTATCCTGTCATTATGCATTCAACATGCCGTCTTTTTGCAACTGCAGGAGGCCGGCATAGTTGCAAGCATGCAGAGCTGCCGTGTTGGTCTCCTAATGTCAGAGATGTTTTTTATGAAATTACAGAGGCAGGGTTCTAAGAAACACTGGAAGTAGATTGCGCATGACAATAGAATTTTAAAAAGTGGGGCTGAGGTGGGGAACTACAGTGTATTATTTTCGTATGGCAATTTTTTGATGTAGGCCATTCATGTTCCTCAGCAGGTGCAAAACTTAATCATTGCTAGTGATCTTGTCAGTTACCATTCCATCTTCAAACTTATGCCTGCCTAATTAACTGATGAGCTGAAATAGCTGAAGAGGACTATCAAAGGCTTTTAGTTAAATGGCTGGGGTGAGACTTGATCCCTACTAATAAAGCTTGTAGAGGGACTCAATGAATGTGGTATGGACCGAAACCAGTAGGTCTGGCTTAATAAAGTGGTAGGGGGATAGCACTTAATTCTATTTTAGTTCTTGCAGCTAGCATGTGATGCTGCTAAGTGAGGAGATGCTACTCCTGACAGCTGTGTCTTCTTTTCAGTACTCAGTTCAGTTCCAACTTAGATTTGATGTCAAAGGAGGAAGCATGGCCTTCCACAAGGCTTCCTGCTACTGTTGCATCTTTCATCACTACCAGGTACAGTCAAGAGACTTTGGGAATTGTATTGTAGACCAGCCTCCCCACTGCCCCAGTCATCATCCTATATGAGCTTGAACAAGGAGGCTCACAGAAAATGCCGACTGAGCATGTGGTGGCTATGAGGAAGCTAAATTCATCTTGGGCATTTCAAGAAAAGCACTTGAAAATAAAGCTGCTCTAATAAATATCTGTGATGCAATCACCCTTGGAATGGTCTGTAAAGTTCTAGTTACCACATCTTTGACAAAAAGAATATTGTAGAATTGCAAAAAGTGCAGAAAAGGGCAACCAGAATGAGCAAATACTTGGAGCAACTCCTTTATGAGGAAAGGTTACAATGTCTGGGGCTGTTTAGGTTATGAAAAAAGTGGATACAGAGATGCAGCATACAAAATTATGTGTGGTGTGAAGAAAGTACAGGCCAAACTCAGTTTCAGGGATACTCTAAAGGCTAAAGGGACGGGGTTAAAAATAGCAACCCCCTCCCCAACCCCCAGTATATTATAAATTAAAGCTCTTAGTGCTAGTAACTAAGACTTAGCGGAGACATTTCAACCTTTCAGTATGGGGAAGAAATTGCCCAGAAGTCAGGAAACCAGTGAACTACTGATCTTAGGGGAAAAGAGGTAGGGCCAAGGTAAGGTGCATGGCCGCCTGGGGAACCCTAGAAGGCCAGGCGGGGAATCTGTGGGTTGGTCTCTAGGGCTGAGGCTTCCCTGCCCTGGCACAGAAGCATCTCTGTATGGTACTTTCCAGAGTCTTTTACGAGAGCATTGTCTCCTGCTTTCTTTAGGTTTCTCTGAGTGGTTATCATGTTCCACTGAATGCTTCTGGTCTGTGCCTTCCCCATTGCCATTTGAGCAATCAGAAACCTGTTCCTCTTTATCCGTTAGAAGTTATTCAACCTGAACCAGCTTCCCAGCCTCTCTCAGTTTTTTCCCAGGATTTGGTTTAAAGCCTGTTGCCTTGCACTTGGAGAAGCTTGCCGTGGGGTCAGAACCCCTCCTTCACCCTTGACTTCGGCTACCTTAATCCATGCTTAAGTGGAATCCTGAGACGAGGCGTAATATGTGTCTGTGCTGGGAGTGAGCCTTAGTTTGATACAGCTAATTTTCAAGTGAGGTTACATGGCTAACGAAGTCGGATACTTCGTTCCTACCTCATATGAATGAAGCCATGGTTTCTAGCGCCCCTAGGCTTGCTCTCTTCCCTGGTGCATCTCTGTGCCCCCTCAGGGAAGGGTCTGTCTACTCCATTCCCCTGAAGAGGGCTGCCCCACAGCCAAGGGGAGAGGCAGCCATATAACTCAGATTACTCCCACCCACACACACACTTTGAACAGCTTGGGAGTGCTCCTCGACCCGGAGCTTTCACTTGAAGCTCAGGTGACAACAGCGGCGAGGAGCGCTTTCCTCCAGCTTCGGCTGATTCATCAGCTGCGCCCCTACCTGGAGTACGACTGCCTTGCAACAGTGACTCATGCGCTGGTGACTTCCCGTCTTGACTTCTGTAACGCGCTCTACGTGGGGCTACCCTTGAAGACGGTCCGGATACTTCAATTGGTTCAGAATAGAGCTGCCAGGCTGCTGACGGGGACTGGACGTTATGTTCACATGACGCCAGTTCTCCGTCAGCTTCACTGGCTCCCCATTGAAGTCCGGGCCCAATTCAAGGTGTTGGTAATGACCTATAAAGCCCTAAACGGCTTGGGTCCTGGTTACCTGAAGGAGCGCTTACATCCATATTTGCCCAGTCGCCCCCTGAGATCGGCGGGAGAGGCCCTTCTCCGGGAGCCCTCCGTGAGAGAAATTAGGAGGGTGGTTACTCGGAGAAGGGCTTTCTCAGCGGTGGCGCCTAAGTTATGGAATGCGCTCCCCAGAGAGGTCCGCCTGGCGCCGTCGTTATTTGTTTTTCGGCGCCAGGCTAAGACCTTTTTATTTAAGCAACATTTTAAATGCTAAATACAATTGAATTTTATCTGGCCAGGGCGGCTTATTTTATAATGTGAGTTTTAATCAAGATTATTTTATATGGATTTTAACTTGTTTTATCTATGTTGTAAGCCGCCCCGAGGCTTCGGCGAATGGGGCGGCATAAAAATGTTTTAATAAATAAATAATAAATAAATAAACTACATGGACTGCAAAGTTATGTGCAAGTTAGGATGGTTTTCATCTGTTAACTACAGGCTTCAAAGACAAGGACACTTCCAAATTAATGCATTTGAAAACCGAAATAACTGAGGGGTGAGCATCTCTAGTAGGTCCCTAGAGGTCCCTATAGTGGGAGATCTCGTTACAGCTGTGGTTTTCAGCCACCAGTCTGTGGACCGGAACTGGTCCACAGAAGATTTCCTGCCAGTCCGTGGGACAGCTGCATCCTGCTCACCACAAACCAGTGCACCTTTTCCTCAGTTGACATCACATTCATGGGGGGGGGGGTGAACCAGTGCAGCCAAGGGGGCCAGGGAGGGGAGAAGCAGCCCAGTGGGAGCTGGCTGGGAGCCACGCTGCACTGTTTTTGGTATTTTGTTCTTTTGTTGGCATTTTTTGTTGCTCAGTTTCTGGTTGTTTTGGAGAATTTTCACTTTCTTTTTGGTATTGTGTTTGCAAATGAATGCACAGAATACTGTATTATGTGTATGGTGCTTTTTATTTCTGCCTCAGCAGTCCCCAAGGTGGTTTTCCTGTTTTCACTGGCCTCCAGCTGTGGAAAGGTCAAAAAACACTGCTTTAGAGGTCCACCCTAAACAGAGGTCCCTTTAGTAGGCAAGCCAAGTTTTAGGTGTATACCTATGATGGTACGGACCAGGAGTGGCCAAACCGGGACTTGGGAACCACATGTGGCTCTTGAGTTTATTTTGTGGCTCGCTGTCGCCACCCTGTGCTGCCACCACCCATGAGTGTCCATTCACCATCTGCTGCTGCTGCTGCCGCCTGCAGGCACCCACTTGCAGCTCTCAGACTCCTGACATTTCCTGTATGTGGCTCTTCTGTTGGGCAAGTCTGGCCACCCCTGGCGCAGACAAATAGACATACATCAGCAATGCTGCCTTGATCCAGAAATGCCAACATGATTATGTAAATGCATTATACTACTCAGTGACATCCTGTACTTGTGGATAACTGGCAAAGAAGAACAGTTGTCATATTGTGAGCTTGTCCAAAGATGGGTTGTCTGATGGATATGCATCAGATGTCTCTTGCTACTAGTAATTGCCCATGTAATTTGCTCTTCATTTAGTCGATAGGAACAGCAGCTGGGCCTTCTGGCAGTTAATTGGCCAAGTGAAGTGAGGCCTTTGGTGTAACATTTGGTATTCAGGTTGTGACATAATTTCACGGAATATTGAGATATTGGAATTAAATTTGGTATGTGTGTTCAGGTTACAATTTTACATTTCAAGTTCAGCTGTGATCTTGACTTCTGCACCTGTTTTCAGAGCTGGAAGGAAAATATAAAATTCAAGCGGCTACATAGGTTTTGGATATGGGGACATTGGAATTAAAACACTCATGAGACTCATGGCGCCTTAAAGACTAACAAAATCTGGTATAAAAGTTGTGGGCACAGTCTGCTTCAGAGGCATATGACATGTTTTTGCCGCAAGAAACCAATCTGATAACCCCTCTTTGGTGCCCACTTTAGAGAAGACATTCTACCTTGCAAGTGCAACCCCCCAAGTTGACACCAATTTTCAAATGGAGTGGGCTGTAAAATATGATGATGCATATTGTTTCCATAAACTCAGAATAGAACCAGTAACTTGAGCGTGTTCCTTTTGGCCCCCAGCATGCATGTCTGGCCCCGTACTGGCATGCAGCATAGTCGGGAAAGTGTGAGGATGTGTGGCAGCAGATTACAGCATAATTTTATTTTATTTTTTAAAAATTAAGAGTGCAGCACTGAACAACATGCCAGTCCAAGTAGCTGCAGAAGCTACCATCTTTCCCTCAGTACTTTTGGCCCCTGCGCCCGTGTAGCATCCCTTTACAATACTATACTGGGGCCTGAGACGTTGTTGGGAAATGAAGACCACAGTGCTACAGGTTTGCCAGACTGTTCTCCTTTCAACACTAATTTGCAAGAAAGAAGGAAAGAAAGCCTGCTACCTGTCCCCACTGCTTTGGTGTTTACTTAATCAGTGTGTATTTATCAGTTTTTGAAAACAGATGTACATTGCACAACAGCTGTTTTGCTAGGTTAAGGAGGCTGGCTGGGTGACAGGTTAAATATAAAATATGATTGATTTTTCTCTCTCTTCCTATGGGAACCATGCACATCATTTGGAACCAAGATGTGCAGTGTCTGGCTGTCTAGTCATATAGAAATACAGCTTAAATTACATATTCCAATTCATCTTCCAGTTGGCCTCTCTTCCCTCAGTGGTAGATGTCCACTCCAATTTTTCTTTTGTTGCTGCTGTTCTTAGCATTCATTTTCCTGAAACTCATTGCCAGTTCAATTTATCCCGTATTGTTTTACTGTAGTTTTGAAGTAATTTTGACTACAGCCTTCTGCTGAAGATGAGCACAGGGGTCATGGTGGTGGCTTAAGCAGAGAATATCCACTTGGGGCAACTTGGAGGGGAAAGGGTGGAGCAGCCTTTTCCTCACCACAGTCCTTTTCCTCACCACACCACTGTGAACTTCAGCTTTCTTCCCTCCTTCCACCGTTGCTTTCACATGGCTGTGCTTTGTGGTGTACTCAGCTTTACTCTCCTAGTCCCAAGCCTATCTTTAGCAGGCTTTCTCATCCCCATACCATGTTAAGTAGACAGATGAAAACCTTAATACATTTACTGTCAGGGTGCATTTTATTTAAATCAAATCAATTTGAAGACTAGATTTAAATCATGGTTCTCTACATAAATTGCATGCACACATGCCTTACCCGTAGTAGACAAACATCATTAAAATATTCCCAAACTAGGTCTATTTGATGGTCTGCTGCCATTATAGGTTTCCTCCTTCAGGGAAAAAATAGTATGATAAACCTCGGGGTATACACAAAAGGATCCAAGGTAATCACTTTCATTTTTACTTCTTGTCCCTCCCTCTTCACACTTAGCTTCTTGTGCAGATCTATTCCACTCCCAACAATCTCATCTTTTTATTGATTTTTGAAACTTCGCACTTAAGAGGTAAGGGGTTGATTTTATATACCTAGGTTTGCAAAGGAGCAATGGGATTAAGGTCTTTTTCTCAACTCTGTTGATTTTATAACATT
The DNA here is from genome assembly GCF_004798865.1 of Varanus komodoensis. NCBI lineage: Eukaryota > Metazoa > Chordata > Lepidosauria > Squamata > Varanidae > Varanus > Varanus komodoensis. The sequence continues at coordinate 2,486,387 of NW_025336480.1, forward strand.
TTGCTGTGAAGAAGAGGAATGTGGACTCTGCAGAAATACAATTTTGGGAACTGTAAAACCAGCCATCTGTAATGATATCTTCTAGATAGAAAAAATGCCCAGTAATTTTATAGAAACCTCTGGAAGATTATGACATTGAGAATGAATGAATGGAAGTCATTTGCCAACAAATTTAAACATTATGAATATACAGCCTCATGCTACATAATTAAAAACTAATCCTTATTTCATGATGAATAACCCTTGGGCTATAATGTCTCTTAAACAGAAAACTATCTTTAGATAGATTTTTCCTCAAAAAGCATTTTATTTAAAAATCCAATTTAAATCAAATCCAATTTAAATATTAAAAATCTGATTTATTTTTTAAAATCAATTACATTTATCCAGCCCGTTTACTGCTTTCCTCCTTGGGTATACTGTTGGTGTTGCTTCCTGTTGCCCAGAGGCTAAAGGCTGTCCAAAAGGGGAAGATTCCCCTCCAGGTGTGCCAAGTGTATCACTTGTAAAGGAAGGGACCATTTTAAAATGGTCCACAGTCCCTGTTTAGACTCTGCCTTATAACTTTCCACTTATAACTGTGTTTTTAATAATGTAGCTTTAGGACAATAAATAACTTAAATCTGCAGTTAGCAACCAGGATGTAAGGGAGTAAACTCCGTGGGTTCAATGTGTTTTGTCAAGCTTTTTAAAAGATGTATACCTTTATCAATATCACTTATGAAATGCATGTTCTTGACAAAATTTTTAAATAACCAAAACCTTACCCACAATTTCATCCAAGAGCCTTCCTAATCAATAAAAGACTACCACATTGATATTCTTAAAATTTAGGGCAGGAATGGAGAAACTTTGGCCTGTGGAGGTTTCCCTCCAAAGCCCCACCTTCATTCTGTAGGGATTCTTCGTTGAGCACCAAGAGATCCCTGCTGTTTGGAAGCAGCTGTGGTGATTTCTCTTCATACATGGCCCACTGTCCCCATTGGGATAGCACATGACATGCTAGGAGATACCCACCTTGGCAGGTGCCTGGAGGTGTCTCAGCAGGCCTCTTGCCCCTGTCAGAGCTTTTCTACATTAGCTTTTAGGTTACCATATTGGATATTTAGTCTCATGTTTGCTAATTGCCTTGACTACTAACTATCCCATAAGAAGCTTGTCTGGTAGTATCATTTTGGTACAGAAGAAAGCTACTTGTGCAAGTCCCACCATGGGACATATATGTAACAAGGTTACAGTGGCTACAAAATATTTAATTAGCACCTGCAGTTTGCTAAATAGTGGCCAGAAGACAGAAGCAACAACTCTTCCCAAAAAGCTTTCTATGTCCTAAATAAGGAATGCTAGACAAGGGAAGAAGGCAAGTGCAGTTTCTACAAAAGAGGATGACGGCAAGATGAATGCTTTTTCGTGAGTCAAGAAAGCAGTCTTCACTTTGAGTGCTAAGGAGACCACAGTGAACAACAGAAGCACAAATTTTATCATTGTACAAGCTTGGAAGTTCTGGAGGTTAGCTTTTTCTAACTATACCAAAGGGTTTTGTCCTGGCTTGCAGTGAATAGACATAAGCCACTTTATTCCTATTCTGCTTCTGCTGTCAGAAGGCTGTGCCTTCCAGCCCCTTCCTTTTGGGGTTGGAAGTCACAGCTAAGATTTTGAGAGTATGTTGTGGGAAATCTGACGAAATAGTTATCATAGGGGATATTTCCCTGTCACAAAATGGCTGCTTTGGTGCATGTGGCATATCACAAAATAAGCATTTACCAAAAGGCAAACTAGTGATGTAGGAAATGTAGTTTGCTAATGAATTTAGCTGGTCTTCCCTCTGCCTCCATGTTGCTGCCCTCCTTCCAAGCAGATCCAGACAAAAGGCTGCTAACCAAAATTTGTATTACATTATAGGCTGGCTTGGTGATATTAAAAAAAAAAGAGTATTGCATTCTTCACACTAACAGAAGACAGCAGCAAAGCTTGATACTTCCTGTTAGTGGCTTAATGATAAGAAATGCAGCTTAATGATAAGAACTTAATTTGAGACTGAATAGCTCTCCTCCCTTCCCAACCAAGAGGAGCTGGCACCCATCTTCAGGGTGGGTGGCTCATGCTGTTTGTGGACCAGTCAGCAGGAACTATGATACAACTCTGCTGGTCTGCCTTTTTGAACTGATGCTGTACAACTGCACTAATAAAGTCCACTTCCATCAGACTCCAGCTCTTCAACAGGTTTCTCACAAACCCAGATGTGGTTTCATTCTCATCAGCTTTTGGCTTATTTCTGGGAATGTTGGTTACCTTTGCTCCTTTTTTGATTCAGAATCTGAGGCAACAAGCTTGGAAGGCTTTCTTTTGGGAGGAATGGGCCTATTTGCTACACTAAGTGAAAAACAGAGAATGGTGTGCTCAAAACTCTCTTTTTGAAGTTCCAGGTTTCTGCCAGTACACTCATTTAACAGAAGGTAAACTGCTGAGGCTCAGAAAACAGTAGCATACCCAAGAAACTGTGAACGAGGCAAGGCAAACTGGTGATGAAACACACACATGGTCAAAACACACACATGCCATATACCCACACAACCACCCCGGCAACCCACACACACACACACACACACATACATATCCTAGGAAATGAACATGCACATGGCCACAAACCACCCAGGAAAAACACATTCACCAAAACAAAGAAACCTACCAAAGCAAACTGGCAAAACATACATCTGTAACATGGACAAAACTCTCTTTCTAGCCACCCATGATGCTCCTGATCACCCCCAACTTACCATTTTTCTTTTTTCTGGGTGACTGGGCAAATTTCAGAGTAACGCTCTGGGCTGCATCCGCCACCATTCCTGCTTTCTAGGAAACCTTTCACATCCAAGTGGGCCCTGGAGCATTCTCGGACTTAAAGATAGCACTGGAGGTTTTCACTTTGCTTTGCACCATGCCATCTTCGTGGTTACGGGGAGGGGACTTGTTTAAAAATCAGAAGAGGTCGGGAGCCTTATGGGTGCCAAGTATCCATGGGCACCATGCTGGGGACTCCATTAGGTAATTGGTCCCAGACTGGTCCATCATTAGTGAAGAGCTCGGATATAAAACTTGAGAAAAGGAAGCGAGCATAAACAAGCTGTAAACAGAAGACAGTCTGTGAACGTAAAATTCAGTATTCTGGCAGCATGCAGTGTAAGCCGCTCAGCAGGGAAGATACCTGGAGAGAAGAAAAAAGCAACTGTTCAAGAGCAGCAAGGTTTGAACTGACTCCTAAACCACCTCTATAATTAATATTTGGGGGAAGGAAGGAAAAGTTCATGTGGGATACGCTGGCATTCCTTGGGTTTATGTTCAAAGATGAGGCTAGCTAATTACTGAAGCAAATGCCTATTGAACTATACTGATTTTTGCCATAAATGCTGGCTTAATTTGCATTTCAGAATCTGATGAGGTACTAGTTGGCTATTAGATGAACTGCTGAAAACATACACAGAAGGCTTTAAAAATGTTCCCCGCTGTGCAAAAAGAAGGGGAGGGTTGGGATTGAAAAGCTTTAGAACATTTCTCTGTAATACTTCATTTTGCCTGAATTCAGCATGTCACCAGGGAGAAATGAGCTTTCAGGCCTCTTGTGTTCCACAGAATTTGGAACTCTAATATTCAGGCTTTGCCAACAAAAGTGATGTTTTGTAAATAGTTACATCTGCTGTTCTACACTGTATAGACGGTCAGCACTTTTTAAGTGATCTTTTTTCTACTGCCACATTGAACATCAGCAGCTGAAGGGAAAATTATCTTCATCCCACTATTTCTTCAAGTAGATCAGACCAGCATACCAGTCTATTGCCACCCCTTTATCCTTACAACCAATCCACTAAGGCAGGTTGTATTTTAACTTTTTCACCTCTTCAGTTTACATTTCCTGTCAATACTTCCAACCTTTCAAATTGAATATTTCACCTTGATTTTTTTGCTTTAAGACTGTTAGCTGTACTCAATACTGACAACTTGTTCTCTGAAATTCTTCCATCATTTTAATGAGTTCACAGCCCACTTCTAAAACGTGAGTGCTGTTTTGAATTGGTAATGATGGAAAATATTTCATTGGATAAACAAAGTTTAAAACTAACTTTTTATCTGCTACTTTGGACTATGTGTTTGTCTTTAAAAGAGATGTCACATTCTTTGTGCAGTGCCCACACAGAGTCTAAAATTAATAGTTTTCTAGAATGTGTCCTGTTGGAGTACTGTCTGCGGGCTAAATCCATCCAATTGCATGGGTGAACACTTAAATGAGTGTTATTTTGCTGTATTAGTGTTTGAAGGCTTTTCATTTTCATAGATCACTTTTGAAGTTGTTCCTAGGATTTGCTGCTTAGAAATAGAGAAAGAAGATTTTTTGAGTGCTTGAAAGAAAATTATATGAAAATTTGTACAACTCAGTAGAGTGCAAGTTTAGTTTTTTTTTTTTTTTAATGTTCTTCAGAGAATTTGGAATTGGGAGAAGATTGAGACTTTATTTGGCTTAGTTTCCTAACTTCAGTAATCAACTGAGAAATTGAAAGAAGGGAACTTGTTCAACATTGAGGAGTTACTGACAGTCTTCTTATTTTGAGGGCATGTTGATTGGTATAACATTTATTCATCTTCCAGCCAGCTCTGATGAATAAAATACTTTTTCAGACATTCAAAATTTAGTGCTACAAAATTCCATTAAAATCCTGTGCACATCGCATGTGTACTATGGCCACATCCATGTTCCTAAAGCAGTCATATAAAACATGAAGGTCAAATGTGTGGAAATATGCCCAGAAGCCATTATAGTGGTGTATCCTTGTTGAGTGCGACTGCATGTTAATCTGCATATGTGCTTCACACTCTGTATTGCACTAAAGCAGCTCTTGCAAGACCAGTTTAAATGTTGCAGGCCACTTAACCTGTACAGGCCACCAAATAACTCTTATCCACGGTAATGGTGCACACAGAAGCAGTAATGTTCATATGTTCTGTACTGTATACATTGCACAATAATGTTTAAATGTTCCTTACTATACACATTGCACAATTCCACACATTTGTGCAGAATTGTGCAATGTGTGCAGTAAGGGCATTTTACATTATTGCTTCTATGTGCAAAACTATCACATGAGGTCATTCCCATGGAACTGCAGGAGCAAGTTTCATGAGAACTTAGAGCTGTCTGACCTCATGATTAGGATACTCAGTTTCCAAAAGGAGAGTCACTGTAAGATGCATGAAGGATTCTAGCAGAAATCCAAAAGCATTTTACAAGAGTTGTGGTAACCCAACATAGCCCAAGTATTAAATTTCCAGTGTTTACCCAATTTTTCCATCTATAAGACTCCACCATGTATAGGATGCCCCACACTTTTCTTACCGATCTCTGAGCAAGCAAGCTGCTGCCTTGCCGCCTGCACACCGCCTCCCCTTGCATGCACCCACAATCCCGCCAGTCCCCCCACAAGCACACCTGCACTCACACCAGTCTCCCCCCCGCCCCGCACGCCTGCTCCCGCTGCCTTTCAACTGGCCCCCTGTTGAAAATGTTTGAAGACCCCTGGGCTACACATTCTCCACAGCCTCGGCTGATGTCGGTTACATAAGGCTCATGATTGGAGGAAACCTGTTAGCTTGTCTCTGCAATCAGAAGTTTTGCTCATGAGGCTAGTTTGAAGAGATCAGGTATCGGCAGTTTCGCAACCGCAGTTCTCCTCTTAGCCCCCCCCCATGTATAAGACACCCCTCCATTTTTAGGTAAGTATTTTAAAGAAAAAGTATTGTCTTATACAGTGGTACCTCGGTTCACGAATGCCTCGGTACACGACCAAATTGGGTCATGAACAAAAATCTCATAAAAATTTTGACTCAGGTCACGAACTCTGCATTGGGCGGTGACTGCAATCTCGGCTATCTCCCCACCCCCCCGAATGGGGAGATGGCCACAATCATGCTGCGAGCGGCGGGGGGGGGGGGAGATGGCCAAGTTCACACCCGTCTTTCCCCCCCAGCATGCCTGCAATCATGCCTGTCTCTCCCCCACCCCCCAGTGCACTATGGAATGCGCTCCCCAGAGAGGTCCTCCTGGCGCCGTCATTATTTGTTTTTTGGCGCCAGGCAAAGACCTTTTTATTCAAATGTCATTTTAACTGTTAATAGTATTTATTTATTTTATTCTTTGGCCAGGGCAACTTAATTTATACTGTTAATTTATATTATTTTAATGAAGTTTATGTCTGTGAGCCACCCCGAGGCTTCGGCGAATGGGGCGGCATAGAAGTTTACTAAATAAATAAATAAACAAATAAATGATGGGTGTAATTGTGGTCATGCTGTGGGGCAGGGAGATGGCCGTGCTTGGGGTGGGGGGGTGAGATGGCCACAATCTTTGTTGTTGTTTGTCACTTTGCTTCACATTTTTCTGATTAAAAAAATAGTTACAGAACGAATTAACCTTATTTACATTGAACCTTACGGGGAAATTTAACTTGGCTCACGACCAATTTGGGTCACAACCAGAGTCCTGAAACGGATTAAGTTCGTGAGCCAAGGTACCACTGTACACAGAAAAATATGGTAAATGTTTTATACATGGAAAAATATGGTAAATACTATTCTTTGCCTTGTGACTCACATGAGAAACCTTATTTTCTGAATATAAGACTCCCTCAGTGGTACGTTTATTAATAACCCTTTCAGAAGAAAGGCTTTTCTACACCTGTGAACCCATCAGAACCCATAAATTGGAGCTGTGAAGTAGTAATTGCTTGCATTTTTCCAGAATAAGGGTGCTGTGGGTGTGCAGGGAGAAAGTGCAGTGTCTTGTAGCTGAATATATATAAAGCTTTCGATATTAAGAAAGCCTTGATTATTAGTCCTCAGCTCTCTGCACTTGGTGGCACAGCAGCTGCAGAAGTGTACTTTGGTTCAAAACAATTTGGCTTCTGTAATGTCAGACACAGAATGACAGGCAACTGCTTCAGAGTGGGAGATGGTAGCAGATAGAATTATGCAGTCGTTCTGTGATCCTGAAGAGAGAAGAATGCTTTCAGTGAAAGCCTGTTGAAAAGTCACCCAAGGCCATATTGTTGTGAACTGCTTCAACTATTGAGCAGTGTAGAAATGTAATACCCAAATGGAAGGACAAAATGTGAGGATTTAGTACTCAGGTAAGAGATGTCTAGACTGTGTTGCTCACTTATCCTGTATATACTGTAAATCATAAAGATTTAAGCTGAGTTTTAGTGCAATATTTAGGTTGAATATGTGGAGGCCAACTCTAATCCTATTTACTCAGGGGAAAAAATCCCATTGATTTCCATAGAATTTACTTGGAAATAATTATGTTTAGGGTTGTACCTTGGGTACAATTTCCCTTTCTAAAAAGTCACCAAAAGAGGATATGAGCCTATTTAGCTTTTTTCCTAGTGTTGATCTGGTTTTTAAACTGATGATCAGGGGCTTTTATACACAAGATTATTAATCTGTTGCATCTTAAGTTTCATGTCAGAATTGAAATGTGGATGCTCCAAGAAGAGTTTCCTTTCCTGGTTTTCTAGGAAAAGAGTGGCACTGTGATATAAAGAATAGTGCAAATACAAGAATAGAAACCATGTTTTCCTTTGCTAGCAGAAATAATACTCCATGTTTTTTGTTCTAAAATAAAATATCTTGGAAAGTGCTGTTTACAGATAGAAGTGAAATTGGAAAGTCACATCATTGTCTAAAGAATCCATAAAGCAACTATGAGTGGGGAATGACATGTACAGAATAAGTGCCTTGTGTAGAAAAGCTGAGTCTTCCAGTGCACATAGCATTGGTGGGAGGGTGTTATTCAACCAAACACCTGACTTTGTTGTGCAGTATACCGGTCAGCGCAGTTGTAGCTTGTGCCAATGCAGCATGTACCAAAAGGGCCACAGGATATAAGCTACCCTTGGTATGTTTGACTTCTAAAGGAAAAAGCATGACATGTAATACATACATCTCTCTCACAGACAAGCCACACACTGGTTACTTAACAAATGCGGCCCCACCTCCTGGAAGTTAGCCCTGCTCTTTATAGGAAGGCAAAGTGCCATTACCAAACCAGGGTCATGATCTTAAATTTGCCAGGGTTGGGAGAAAAGACCATGCAGGCCAGCATGGTACAGTAGTATGGGGCCTGCAGTATTTGGGAAGGTGCATCCCTTTTTTTAGGGCAATACTATTTTATTCATTCAAGGCGCAATGTTTTAAGAGTTTTGAAGGAATTATTACCCCACAAAATCACCAACTTCACCCTTTTTCATTATTTTGCTTATTGAGAGCATTGTTAGTCCATCTAATGCTTCTTCTGAGCAACACAAGAGAGCACTGGCCATCATGTGATCAAAATGATAATGCACACATGACACACCCATACACACACCCAGGAGACAGCTCCCACATCCCAAGGTTTGCAGCAGTATAAAAAAAAATTAGGAAAAATTCTTTAGGATGTTCTGGCCTATAACCTCATAATGTCTGGGGCTGAAAGAAGTTGTAACCAAAAACACCTGGTGACCCACAAGTTGTGCAGCTCTCTCCTAAGGGATCAGGATCCCAGAAACATCCCTGTACAGACTTAGGAGTCCAGAACATTGAGAGACTGATAATTGAATTGGAATGGAATGTCTGGAAGTGGAGGAGGCAGGGAGACACACATAGATATATAAAGGGTAGGAAGTTCCAGCTTCGCTATTGGATAGGCTTACACGGAGAAGCCATTTTTAAATCCCTTTGTAGGGTGTTTTTTAACATTTAGCCTGAATGCCATGGCCCTTTTTATATTGCTTTCATAGCTGTTTTAATTTGTTGTGTTTTAATTGGTTTAATGTGTTTTCTTTTGTTAATATTGTAAGCTGCCTAGGAAGGCCTCGGCAGGTATAGGCAGCCTATAAAGGAAGGAAGGAAGGAAGGAAGGAGGGAGGGAGGGAGGGAGGGAGGGAAGGAAGGGCGGGCGGGCGGGCGGGCGGGCTTCAAGTATGGCACTGGAGCTGCCCATAAAAATCAGAACAATTGAGCAGTGTGTCCTCTTCCCACCCTCTGACCCGCTAAAAGGTAGCAGCAGAGAAGTCCTGTTTACAAGTATGGATCAGAAAGGTTGCATAGAAGACAATACAAGCAGGGCCCTGAAACATGCCTGCCTAGTACCTATCAAACTGAAAGTAAAACAGGACTTCCCAAAAAATAAGGTGGTCGTTTTTGCAGATTCAGGGGGCTCCTTAGGTGGTCTCATAAGAATAGTTGTTTGTCAGCTAAAAGAAAATAAACATTAAATTGTCTGGAAAAAAATCCCTAAATGACCATGCCCATTTTCCTGCTCTCTGCATATGGATTCTTTTCCTCCTTCTTTTCTAACTAGAGGATTCTGTGCTGTTCTCCCTCTGCCCTTGGACTGCCTTCTTGAGCACGTTTCTCCTGCATCTGAAAATGAAGAGTGTGGGGTTGCCATGGGCATTTTAGAGCTTACACAAGCAATCTTATATGTTTTAATGCAAGGATGGGGTCCTTTTGCCTCTTGGCCTTTTTCCAATTGTAAATGTACTGAATTAAAGAACTCAAATGTACAGTCTGACACACACGTGTCCATAAATTCCTTAAACACATAGGCATAGACAGGTTGCCAGTTACATACAAGTTCCTTTTTTTCCCATGCAGGCACAAAAATAATTATGTGTGCATATAATGGCATGTGCATTTTTTCTCCAGTTTCCTTCCTTCACTGTCAGCTTTGTTGGGATTTGCACAGCGCATTAGGAGAAAAATACTGACTTCACAATGCTTAACCTACATGGTCTATTGAAATGTGCTGTAAGAATGAAAGAGAGGGAAAAGTTCTTTGTTTCTCATGGCATTTTAATTTCTTCCAATAAACTCCCTTGAGCCAAGCACTACTAGTTTCCCTTAGAAATCTCACATAAGCCCACAGAGATTAGGGTGGAGCCAAATTAATATGGGGCTTCGGAGGAATCAAATGGTGCCAGATGAAATACTAAATACCGGGGCCTAATTCAACCTATCCTATGAGAATGCTAATATCTAAATACAATTAATAGCAAACTGCTTGGCTCTGGGGTGTGTGTGTGTGGTTTAAATGGAGTTGAATCTCAAATATCACATATACATAAAATATCTCTACTCTGAGGTAGTCACGTTGAAAATCTGTCCATTCTTCAGGGAGTTCTATTTCTGTTCTAAGAAACTAGCTTTAAATATTTAAAAGACCTAAAGCACACAGCAAATAAGAGAAAGATAGAATTGTGGCAAGCTTTCTGTATGACGTTCTTGCTCTTAATGATGACCCACTCAGTCTGTTGTTGAGGTCATCCCTGGCAATGAAGAAGTAGAAGACAGAAATACATTGTTGCCTTTTGTGACAAATACAAGGACCCTCTTACCATATTGCTGGAACAAAGGCATTTTGCAGCCATTTCTGTTATGAGTAATGAATCAGACTATAACAGATGGCACAAAGAGTGGAAAAACCAAATGTCTATGGAAGATCAGAGAAACCGTGTAAATAGCATATTCTATGGCAACTGCTTCCAAAGGTCTAGGCCAAGAAGCTTTATAAAGTAGGTTTTTTCTCCTCTTAGGCCATAAATTAGTAACATAGGTATATGAAGGCAAGCAGTCTAATATTTTTTGTGCATTAGTGACTTTAGGGGAATTACTTTGAAGACTTCTGATGTGATAGCCAGGAACTTCTGCTACTAGAGTAGCTGTTGCAACAAGACACAGAATATAAAACAAGTATTTGAGCCGTGGGCAGAAATAAACAAGTTGTTGCTCAAACTTCAGTAGCTCTCCAAGAAAACAAGCAGGTTTGTTTATTAAGGTAAAGCCTCTTATTTCTTTTGCCACAGTTGCACTAGGTCGTAATCAGCCCCTGAAAAAGGAAAAACCAAAATGGAAAAGTGATTATCCGATGACAGATGGACAGCTGCGGAGCAAGAGAGATGAATTTTGGGACACAGCACCTGCTTTTGAAGGCCGCAAGGAAATCTGGGATGCCCTGAAGGCTGCAGCACATGCGTTTGAGAACAATGATCATGAGTTGGCACAAGCAATCATCGATGGTGCAAGCATAACATTACCCCATGGTAAGTATGGTCATAGTCACTCAGATTCTTTGCTTTTACATCAATGAAGTTGCTCAGATTTGCCATGAATTGGACTCCACACTTAGTATTGTTCCTGTAGTGGAAGTGTCCAAAGCACTGTCTAGTCTACCTGTGTTGGATAGGTTTCAATTAGAAATGTTTTAATAAATAAATAAATAAATAAATTATTGAGGCCTGAAGATGTGGACAAACTGCTTGGACAAGTCCGACCCACTACCTGTTTACTCAACCCTTGTCCTTCATGGCTGATCACCAGAGCCTAGGACAGGATGCATACCTGGGTCCAGGAAGTTGTCAGCACCTCTCTGAGGGAGGGGCTGTTGATTATTAGGCCTCTTCTAAAGAAGGTGAACCTGGACTCAAGAGTTTGCCACCAATTATAGACTGGTGGTTAATATCCTGTTTTTGGGCAATGTGCTTAAGTGGGTGGTGACTGAACAACTCCACTTCTGATCTCCCACTTCTCCCCTTATCTTGTGTGTCTTCTCTTTGGTTTGTCAGCCTGAGGGGAAGGCCTGTCTCTTCTAGGGAATGGGGGTGATTAATATTAGCAACTTCATTTGAAAAGCAAGATAAATATTTATCTGAAAAACAGGACAAAAATATATTAAACCTGAAATACATGTTTTATGCCATTCTATAATCCATATTCTTAAGTTGGTTTATCAGAAAAACTAAAAGCATTAAAAAGTGCATGCAAAGCACTACAAAGGCTACAAGTTTTACCATCATCATAAAGCAGTAAAATAAGAAGGTCTATACCATGCACCAAAATACAACAGAGTTGGCTCATGGCCCAGAGGGTGTTCCAGAGTTGGAGTGGCAGAACCAAACAGGCCTTCTCTTTGGCAACCACTCAGCATACCTAAGATTGCAGAGCACAAATCTGCTGAAGATCTTAATGTGCCTCCAGGTAAAAATGGAAGCAAGGGAACTTTGAAGTATAGAAAAGTTGTGTGTGATATTTTTGAAAATGTTTAATGTTTGCAAATTAGTGATGGATATTTTTCCATTTAGTCTTGAAAGAAATGAGCTCTGATTCCTTTAAGTTGTTTAACAGTTGTCACATTAGCTCTCTGAAACTTTATGTCAGAGTATCTTTTTGTGAATGCAAAGCAAGAGCTAAATATGTTTAAGGCAAGCTGGAGTGTGCTTGCCCTAACCATGGACATATTTAGCCTTTGCATTTGGGTAGTTATATTCCCATTTGTTCTTCCCTGTACTGTAATTGTTTCATCATCTTTGTGGGAGGGGGAGGTCACATGTCACATTAGGCCACCCTCAGAATAAGCCACGGTTGGTAGGTTGGTTGGTTGCTGAATAATCCATGGCATGCCAGCACATGATCAGGCTTCTTTGTCAATGTTTTCTTTTTCCCTTTCTTTTGAGCCCACAGTTTAGGGGGGTTTTATTTTGTTTGACCCTTTATCAATATGTTCCCAACTTAAAAAAAATCTTGCTGCGGTCCTTTGTAAGTGTGCTCTTACAGTTATCCCATAAGCAGTCTTGTCCTGTCAGTTCCCTTGTATGTTTCACTTGTAAAAGGGATGGACAAAGTGGAACAGGTAACATTGACAAAACAAGACTGGATATAAGTTAGTTTGCATAGAGTTGCCAAGGGCCAACCGTAGATACAAATTTTGTTCCATAAATACAAATTGCATGTTTAGGCAAAGATCAGTGGACTGTTTCACTGAAAACTCATAGTGATTCCTCTCAAGTTCAGGTATTGGTTTGGGAGTATTTCCCCCCCCCTTCCTCCTTTGATCTTTCAGGTTACAGAACTTTTCAGGGTTGTAACTGCATTGACTCTATCAAAGCTGTCCCATTACAGATAAATACTTGATAAGATCACTGACTGGGTTCAAACAACACAATCCATTTCTAATAGCAAATTCCAGTACTGAGTGCCATTTTGGCTACAGAAACGTAGTCAAAGTGGAGCAACAGAGAAGCAAGAGGGAGTGACTAGCACGTTGGGAGAAAACTCTTTATCTTAAAAATCTTTGTGCATGTAACATGTTAAGGAGTAAATTGGACTTTCTTTACATTTTCATAAGGAACGCGATAGTTCATGCTAACCATTTAGCTGAATGCTTGCACACAACTTGATAATGCATTAAAGGGTTTTAGGTTTACCTTCCTTGGCGCAAACAGCAAAAAGTAATTGTTGTTTGATAAAACAGCACCAATGCAGATTTTGAAACTTAGAATAATGCACTAATCTTACAGTTCTTGAATAAAGCCAACATTCTGTCAGATAAGGTAGGTATTGTGATCTTTGTGTGGTAAATTGAGCGTAAACTCAATTTAGAATCAGGTTTGGTATTTATGAGCATTCTTGGTGAGTATTCTGAAAAACTTGTCTTCTCCTGCAAGATGTCTTTTCTGACTATAATGTTGGTGCAGTGATGTTGTTTAAAGCGTTCACATTGCATTTCCACTGTAGTTTGGTGTCATATATCATGGAGCTGGCACCAGTGATAGTGGAGAGCCACTTTGAAATTCAAGACCTTCCCAACCCTGTCCTGGGACAAACACATCCAAGACCAAGAGATAATGTTATATCTGGATGAGATGCTTTTCAGGTTTTGTTGGGTGTGTGGCGGGGCGGGGTGGGGGGCGGATGCTTACAAATAATTAAGAATTGACCCCAAAAGAGCAGATACTTTCCAAGCAAGAGGCTGTTCAACAGATATAGTAATCTAGGGTAATTCCATGCAAGGCCTTCGTTTTGCAATCACACTGCTTCATGCAACAGAATTTTTTGAAGAATCCAGATGGTGTTTCTTCAGTTTGTAGCCCCCTTGTGTTTTCTCACCACTTCATCCATCTTTTTTTTCTTACTGGAAAAACCTGTTAAGGAAGAAAAGATGGAAACAGCTGCACTATGCTTTTTAATTGTTAGCACTAGGAGCCCTCAGATTGGAAGCACCCGTGGTTCACGGCAATCAACAAGAGTTCGGTCAAGAATATGGGCTTAACCTCTGCACAGCTGTTGGCTTTGGATGTATCAGCTGCTAAATGCTGACCTTGCATGTGTATTAGCATATTTGACACTCTAAGCTGGTAAAGAATTGCAGAATAAAGTGGCTCCTGATTCAAAATTCTACCAAACATTCATATATAAATCCAGTAGTTCCCAGTTTTGGAACTATCAACTTTTGGAAAGCAAAAAGGTAATTAATCATCTCCTTCAGATTTTGCTTCTGAGGAAATAATATGAATACTGGAATCAAAATACACATAACAAATCCAAGTGATAAATGCATATATCGTTACAAATTTGGGATTCACTGTAGCAGGGTCTTAACCTTACTTGCCAGTGAAATGCTAAAAAGCCACAAGGTGATGACAATTAATTGAACAAGTCAGAAGTAAGTGCTTTTACCACACTGCAAATTTTGATTGTAATATTTTTATCTGTCAGGTTATGTATTAATTTCTTAGGCTCTCTGTATATCTTAACTTACTTACAAATAGTTCTGTTATTACTGATATAAGTGCACTATTTATTTGTTGATGTCATTAGCATATCAAGACAGTAAAGATAAGTGTAGCCTAATTGATACCATGCAACCCAGTAACCAGTTCAGACTCATTTTAGTACCAGGCTAGTTTTATCGAAACAGTGAAGTGTAACCAGTTCTGCCCTAGGCATATATAATCTAGCATACATAAGGCAACATTCTGACTGGGTTCTGATGACACACCACAATGTGTTGTGGGTTATTTAGTCTGTAACAAGCCATGGGTTAAATGGCACCAATCATTGCCTGATCAGATTGCAACTCTTATTCAGGGGTTGTTGTATCATGGGAACCTGGCAAGTGTAAGAGGTGAAGGTTGAGCAACAGACAGTGGGTTCTGTGAGGGTTGTTTAATGCTTGCATACTCCCTGCTTGCTAGATTAGCACAATATGACAGTCCCCAAGCAAGGGTTGCTTATTCAGAACGGTGACCCCCACATGCATACGCCAGCTGCACCAACAACTTCTTTAAGCTTTGCAAGTTGAGCTCACTCATTACATTTCTTGTATGAATAAACTGCCCTTGAAGAGCATAAACAGGAAACACTGCATGAAATAGTTTTGTTGATAGAGGAAAGGGGGGATTGTGAGGTAAGAGGTGGTTAGTGGGATTGTGCAACACAAGTGCAACTGAAAATAGATTGTATGCATTTTCCTGTATATGCATATAAGGTTATCTTTGTTGACTTCCTGCCTCTACAGGTCATTTCTGTTTCTTTTTGAATGGCTGCTTTAGGCCCAAATCCAGGTGGACTTTGGATTGGAAATGTTTAAAATAATGTTTATAACGGCCCATTAAATCCGTCAAGAATGCTGTCATAGCCAAATGTAAATTTGTTTGCAAAAGCTAGATTGGCATAGGTTGGAAATAAGGTCTAAGAAAAACATAGTAGGTGTTGTTATTTTGTTTATACAGTGCAATCAGTGTGCATGACATTTTACAGAGCGCCAATGTGATGCTTGGATTGGGGACTGGGAACCAGGAGTTCTAGGCTTCACTTGGCCATGAAGCTCCCTGGACGACATTGTGCCTGTGACAGCCTCTCAGCCTAACCTACCACAAAGAATTGTTATTATGAAAATAAAATGAAGCTGTGGAAGCTGCCTCAGGCTCCTCAAGAGGAAGAAAGGCATGATATAAATGCACTGTAGTAATAATAATAATACAGGGTGCAAATGGACAGCCCTGTCCAGAGGACATACAATATCAAATTTAATGCGAGAGGTTAGAAGTACATACAATGTGCGATTCAGCTGCATACACTGAGACTGATTACCAAGGAGCATGCGAGATTCAGGGGGTTGTGCCAAACGCTTAATGGAAAAGAAGGCTCCTGAGGAGAGATCTAAAAGAAGTAGGAAAGATGGAATCATGTAGGTGTTCTGAGAGGAAGCATCAGAAGTAGCAAGAGAGACAGGGTGGCGTTATTGAAATAAGGAGATCTCTGCTGCTTCTCTAGACAGAAGATTGCTATCACTGTCAGTTAGATGACATTGTGCAGCTATTCTGTCTTCTGTCCCTCAGCAGATTTTCTAGGGTGAAAGAGGAGACGGGAAAGGATGTGAGAAAGCACAGGTCGGTTATTAATGCAATACAACAAGGCAATGGTGCTGTCAGGGCCTCATCTGCAAGAATCTCTTTGGTCAGCTGGGAGTGGTAGAGCTGGGGAAACAAAGATCAAGGGTACGGATGCATCAGCACAGAAAAACAGAAAGATGGAGGTGGAGGGGTGGCAACAGCAAGGCAAGGGAGGACTCTGAAAATAAGGCTGAGGAGTTAGTGCTGGATTTCGGGGCACACAAGGAGCAAGTGTGCCAAGGAAAGGCGTCACAAGCAATGAGAGGGCAGAGAGTTTTGACAGTGTGGGTTTGTATAGCAATGGTTGTGTGAATTGGCAGTGTGACAGAGGACACTTGATGGGAAGGCTCGATTGGCAGCTCACTTGTCAGTTTAAAAATGGTAGTATGGCTTTCAGACAGAAGGAGTCTCCCAACATTAGCAATACATGAAAACTTGTCTGAAAAAGAATTGAGAGGGTTTATGACTGAACCTCCAATATCAGTTGATGCATCCATTAAGCACTTTCTGTTTCCTGTATCTGCCTCTCTTTTAATGGAAATTGCTTTAAGAAGTTGACAAATGGCAAAACTGCCCAGCTTGCTGAAAGAGTCTTTGATATGTATATCTGGGTTTTGCATGGCACTAGATTAATGAAGGATGTTGCCATTGCTGTCTCAAATATCTGTTGATTCTGTTTGGCTGCTTAGCTTAATCCTGTTTTAAAAATAAGTGCTCCTGTTTCAGAAATAAGCATTACTGAGTAAATGTGGAGATGAGAATTGCACAAAACATGATGGTATTACTAGCACAAAAGCTGCAATCCAGGGCTGTTCAGCATGATGCAGCCTCTCCACATCTTCACTCTGCCTGCAAGCAGTGTGGCAAACTTAAGAGCTTCAGCTATTACTGACTGAAGGGGGTGGGGGTTCCAGCATAGTTCTGTCCCATTGTTGCACAGGAGCTGGGGGTTCCATTGCACACCTGCTACTGACTAGTTACGTCCAAGGACGAGCTTTTACTTGTTCCTCAGAGAAACACATGCCTTGTTTAACCTGTTAAACTGGGAAAAGGTTATTTGGCCTTATTCTCCATTGGCTTATTATGTATTTCATTAATAGCTTCTAGTGAACTGTGTTTCTACGCCGTGATGCTTGTGGAAGGCAGTTTGCAAATTAGTTATTAGTAAAAGTAACCATTTTGTGGAACCCTGACAATTAACTATTTTATCTCAAAGACTGCCCCCCTAGGTCTGCAGACTTGCCACCTGTCTTTATGAGTCTTGAACACCAAATAAGAAAAGTTCTGTTCACTCAAGCATCATAATACTGTTTTATTGCCTTCTGTTATTGGAGCCATATTAAATTTTATTGCTGGCTTGTGCATTCTGCTGTTATTTTCACCTTTTTCAGTTTTTTGTGCTTGATGCTTTGTTGTGGCTATGTATGTATTTTGGCAGTGCTTTGATTGTTTGAGAGCCAATGTGGTACAGTGGTTGTACTGGCACACCCAGATCAGAAAGACCAAGCTTGAACAAGGCAGGGCCGTCTTAACGCATGGGCCTGATGGGCACTTGCCCGTGGGCCCCATACTAATCTGTGTATGTTAACCCTTGGAAAATTGGAAAACTTCCAGAATTAACAGTAGGTGTCATAGGGGCCCCAGTACACTGCTTTGCCCAGGGCACATAATGCTGTTAAGACGGCCCTGGAACAAGGAAATTGACTGGATGACTTTGCGCCTGCCGTTATCATTCAGCCTAACCCACTTACAGATAACATGAGTGGGAGAAGAGGCATGTATATTGGCTGAGTTTCTTGGAAGAAAGATGGTGGTGTAACATGTAACTGGCTTACTGTCTTACCAAGCTACTGATAAGATGAAACACAGATTTATTAAATGAGTTAAACTTGCATCAACTAGCTTCAGGTGCACAAAATGTTGTTTTCCGTTAGCAGGCATTAAAAATGCATAAGCAAGTAGGGCCAAAAGTTGTATTGCTTTTTGTTTTAAATTTTGAGAGCTCATGTAGTGTGGCGGTTAACGTGTTAGATCAGGACTAAGGAGATATGGGGTCCTGTCTACATTCAGCTCCAAAGCTCACTGGATGAATCTGGTCCAGTCTCTGATGCTTAGCCTAACTTCCCTCACAGGGTTAGGTTGGAGGATACATTTGAAAGGTGGACTGTGTAAAACCTGAGTTCCTTGGAGGTTAAACGGTGGGAGATACATGCACTCAGTACCATTTGGTCTGCCACTTTTCTAAGTAGAGCCCAAATATATGCTAGGTAACAGAATCAACTAGTAGATTATCTGCCTTTTTCACTGGTGTATATATTTGATTAGATTCTAAGGATAGATAACATTGAAGCATTAGACACAGTGAGCTATAATCAATGAAAATGTATGGCATGCTACATTTGACTGGAAATTGCAAAACATTTGGTTGTAATAGATGCAACAGATTACGATGGCTATGTCTCTGAAATAATAAATTTGAAAGTTGGGCCTATGTTTGCAGTTATGTAGTTGGGTCGATGTTTGCAATTATGCTCCTTCTCAGGGGCAGCGATTGCATTTTTCCTTCACCACACCTAGATAATATGCAAAGTAATAAGTGAGAAGGGAAGAGTTTTGCTCTCCAGGGGCATGATGAAAGAGAGAATTAAACTTTCTGAGCTGCTGGTGAGTTTACACATTATGCTAACCCCAAGAATAAGCCATGGTTTCTTGTGACTTGCTTGTTACTCCTGGCAATCAGATACTCTGCCACTTGTTTCCCACCTGTGCCAGGAAAGTATTCCAGGTGCCTTTGAGGCACAAATTGCCATTTCTTCATTCCCTATGATAGCAACCTTTCTGCAACTGGGGTTGTCAGCTTATGAAGGACCCCCCTTCCCCACCACATCCCACTCTGCACTAGGCTGTCAAGAGTATACCATTTTCTGAACCTTTATTAAAATGGTAACATGTTCACAGACTTTTCCCCCACCCAGACAATGGCCTTGTCAATATCATCCTCCACTTAAGCTCTTGCCTTGCTAGAGAACAACCTGGGGAGGAAAAAGCTGCCTCCCATATTCCCATAGTAATTAGCCTCTCCTTGTTCAGTTATAGTCCACTTTTGGCTCCCCTTTCCTCTTCATGCTTGCTGCTTCCCTCCACTGTTCTCCATTGTTAGCAATGGGGATCAGCAATGATAGCCATATTTCAAGAGCAAAGAGTGGAGAAGAATTCTGTCTGCCTGCCTGCCTGCCTGCCTGCCTGCCTGCCTGCCTGTCTCTCTGCGGGGGGGGGGGGTGCGCGCCACAAGACAGAGCAGTGGGTAGCTCAGTAAATATACACGAGTTTCATGACAAAGTGGTAAAATTGCACAGGGGATTACTCAGATTTTATAGCAACAGAATTTCAAGTGTACATACTT
Source organism: Varanus komodoensis (assembly GCF_004798865.1). Taxonomy (NCBI): domain Eukaryota; kingdom Metazoa; phylum Chordata; class Lepidosauria; order Squamata; family Varanidae; genus Varanus; species Varanus komodoensis. The sequence goes on from NW_025336480.1 coordinate 2,506,052, forward strand.
GTGCAAGGCTGGGAAAACAATTTCTTAAGCTTACAAATGCTCTCAGTTATCATTCCATTTCGATTTTTAGGCGCATGGGAGTGGAGAATCCTGACAAGGGATCAGGGAATATAGCATTGGCAGTAGTGCAGCCATAAAAAGCAACAAGGTTTTCAGTATTTTTATGCGTGGCTCTCTAGCCATTCCCAGGTACCCATGATGAAGTCACCCTTGCCAGATTCACATATTTCAACAAACCACACTTAGAACAAGCATCCTGAACAACCCAGCAACAACCAATAGTTTTTCAAGGTGGTTTGTTTGTGGAAAACAATCCATAATGAAAAACAGATGTGACAACAAGCTACCTTAAAATGACTCACAGGGCAAGTTTACACATCACAACACAGCTAATAAGAGCTACATAGGGTGGGTTCATGAAACAACCCATAGTGCATCTGAGAGATGATTAGTCATGCCATGAATGTCCCCTCCTTTTTTCCCCTTCCATCCTCCTGAGGATACCCCAGTGCAGCAGAACCCATCTCAGACATGCACAATTTCTAAACATCATTTTTTTCTGCCTGGACTGGTGCAAGTATGCAGTTGTGTATTTCCATAGGTCCAAAATGGCATGTTTTGTCTGGGCAATATCCTGGGGGAAATCTGCAGTTAAAGTGCAGCAGGCACACCATATGGGCATTGATATAGAAAAGCTGCCAGAAGTTTTATTTTTGACTCTGGGTTTCTCTTGGTAGCTGTCACAAGCTGGGCTATCAAAAGAAATCAAGCCACAAAGCTCATGGAAAGGTGGTCTCTGGATCATCTCTTTTGTGGTAAGGTCCTTTAGAGGTTTTTGGTGGGCGACCTGACTCCTCTCATATTTTTCTCATGTTTTCATCCTTTTCTGAGACTCCAGGTGATTGAAAAGGTAGAAAATGTGAGCCTCCCTCTTTTAGGGAAACATGGACAGCTAGCCACCCAAACTCTGGTTCCTTTTAAAAGGGCCTTTGACAGGTTTCCCCGTATTTTTGACAGGTCATGAATGCTGGTATGAAGGCATATCTTATCAAAAAATCCTGGGGGGCCCTGTTCAGGCCATACCCTTTTAAAAGAAACCAGAATTTTTACAGATAGCTATCAGAATGCTAGTTCTTCTTAAAAGGGGATTGCTATCACATTTTCCTGTCCCCGATTACTTAGAATATCAGAAGAAACTGGAAAAGTGACCCCACCCCCCCAAAAAAAGAAAAAAAAGAAAGAATCTAGCTAAGAAAGGCACTAGATCACACTATCCCCTTTTTACAAGGATAGATCTATCACACCTTTGGTTTGGCTTGACAGCTTGCCTTTTGGCAGTTCTCAGACCAAACTAAAGGTGGGGAAGGCAATTTGGAACCTCTGGATCAATGTCCAGTGATCCTACCTGCTATGTTTTGGAAGCAGATACCTCGCTGAACATTGCCTAGCTAAAGCAGCAACATTTTAGAGTCTCTGTAGGTGCACTTACAAGAGATCATTTTTTAAAGGATGCTAATATTGGTATATATTAGGGGGTCCCAAGAAATAATTAAGAAATTGGTTTGCAACTTTGAACAGCCCCTCCAAGCTGCTACTTGAACATTTTGAAGGGGCTGCCACAGACTGTCAAATTGGGGATTGTGAAAACCGGCTGTTAAGCCAGAGATCACAGTCACTGTGTTGGCATGGCAGGGGAGGGAGTAGAAGTTGCAGCAAGCTTGTAAACATAGCAGGAGAGACCTAGCTGGTGCCACTTGCCACAAACTGCCTCTTGGAGCTTCTGGTCCTGGCAGTGACCTGCATGAACTGGGTAAGAATAGAAAGGGCTTTTTTCCACTCTTGCCAAACGGTATCCATGATGAGGTTGGTTGCCTTGGTTCAGGTGACTTGACAATCCATTGCAGGTACAGCAACCCCTGCAACAACTTAGGGGTTGCCATAGAAGCTTGTTGCCCTGAAACAAGCCTTCCTGCGGAAATTGGTCTGGGTTTGCCTGACATGATAACCTTTAATGGCTTGTCACCTACAGTGGATTGCCTTGTCATGCAGACCCCGTAATCATGAGAACCAGGTAGTTCTTGCTACTGTTTCTTTATCACTGTGTAAAGTCCAGATATCAAATGAAAGTAGTGATAACACATGATTCTGTAATGTCATGTAGAGAATCTGATTTACAAATTTAAAAAAGCATATTTCTTAGATACTAGATATTTCTTAAATACTCTTAAGAGTGGCTAATGAAGAGTGTAAGAGCAAAACGTTGGTGGTTCTTCACAGTCTTATGCAAATACACATTGGTGGGATCTACAGCTCTGTGTTGCAGCAACTCAGAAACCCCTAGAGTAAAAAATCAGGAGCAGACATTCCATCTCCTGCCCATGAGGGAGAAGCCCCAAGGTACAGCCAAATATCTTGGGGAGATGGGTAGAGACCTGTTCTCCCCTGCAGAGGAAGGCAGGGCGTGCTCCAACGGAGCAAAGCTCAGGGAGCCCAGGTTCCATTTAGATGCCAGGAAGCACTTCCTGACAGTCAGGACCCCAAGGGTGTGGAATGGGCTTCCACGGGAGGTCGCTGGGGCCCCATTGGTGCGGGTGTTCAAGGACAGGCTGGACATGCACATGGTGGGCACGTCATGAGCGGAGCCGGCTGGTGCCGGAGGTCAGACAAGATGGCCCAGGAGGCCCCTTCTGACTCGCTCTGTTTCTATGTTTTTTCTATGTTTCTACCTTGCTGCACAGTTCCCCTTCAAGTACCGTCAGCTCAGCAGCATCAGGTAATATTCCCTTGATTAGTGCCGGGGTGGGGAGTTCCTAGCAGAAGTTCATAATTCATGCTTCCCAGTATTCCAGACTCATTTATGCATAGTAGTTCGATTTCCACATCATCTCATATCTTTTGTGTTTGTTTAAAATGTGTGCTGGGACTGAATTAGAAGTAAATGAAGTACACGTTAAAGAAGAATGTTTTTTATAGAAGCTTGCCCTCAAAATTTCCTCAGTGGAAGCTCCCCTCCCCTCTTCTGGTACTGCTTCTGGCTTCTCTGTGACAAAAACTGCCTAATATTTTCTACCTACCCTTACCACCCCTGTTACTTACTGGTCTTTACAGCTGGTTACTTCAACACATGTGTTCAAGAGGCACAGTGTAGTAATGGCTGTCCTTGTTTCTACGGGGCACAATTTCCACAGTTCAGCAGATTCTACCACTTGGTTTTGCTAAGCTTTTAATGCATTTGAGCAGAAAATTATGTGCCTCCATAGATGCTTCCTTGGAAAGGGATGGGGCTGCATGTTGATTTCTAAATGTAAGAAGCAAAATGCTACCATGGAAATTACTAGAGTATTTTTTTGAAAGAGAATGTATGTATAGTAGATAATTCTAGTGAAATGCAAAGCTGAATAGCTCATTAATACTCTGTTATGATGTAATGGGAATGATCATGAACCCAGATGCAGTGCTTTTTGAACATGAAAGCTGTTCTGCTAATATATTAGAGCTAAATTTGAATGGTGCAGAGAACTGACAGCAATACTGCTATGAAGGTGAAAACATGAATTTGCAAGTCACTTTATACATGCTGGTGTCCAAACCATTTGGATTTCTGGATAAATCATTTTCTATAGAGTCATGGACTTCTATCAGATTTCCTGACGTGGCCACCATTCTTCTGTATAGGGTGCAGTGATGGATGCCGCCTTTATTACTTGCACCCAGGGATAGGCAGTCTGATGTCTTCCATATGTTTCCAGCAGCTACTCCCATAATCATAATCTCTGACCATTTTTGCAGAAGCTTATGGGAGCTGTAGTCTAAAACATCTGCTTTGTAACTAACTGTTCTATCTTCCAAATAGGGAATAACTACTCCTTTTGAGTTCCTTTAAACTCTCTGCTCCTTCTATATCACTTTTGGGAAGAATGTAGATGGAGTTTAACTGTGTTCTAATGGCATTTTGCAGCTTTGACTAGCTTTGCATGATAGAGCAACCCACGATGAGCAGCCAGCCCTTCTGAGCTGTTGTGTTGTCTGAATCCAGAGTATTTTCTGCAATGCAGCATTTTTGGGAGTAAGCCATACAGAGAACCCATGGCTTATTGTAGGGCTGTTCTTGCCCACAATGGGCTGTTATGCCATCTGGTTCTGGAAGACTGATTTTTATTGTGAACTGCCACAATCAGCTACAGAGCCACTTAGCAAAAGTAGCAATCATGCAGTCTGATATAGGACTAAAGTTGAGTTGTGCCTCATAGATCTGGGACTAAATGAGGACTATATGGTACTATGGATAAGTTGTGCCTCGAAGGTCCCTCAGAAACATGCTGAGAGTGGACAGAAAGGCAAAGGGGGAAATAGACCATGACAAACCAGTGAGCCTCTGATTGCATTTCAGCAACCACATGGCGTAACAAGCAGTTAGCCAACTCACCATGGTGCATTTTCAGTGTGACTTTATTCTGATGCGTTGGCTCCTTTCACACAGTATTGCAAGATATACTTTTTAAAAAGTCTTTCAAAGTGCTCCTTCTACTCCATTTTCTGAATTCCTGATAAGTAGGTTGTGGCATATTGAGGAGCTCTCTCACAACAAAAAGGGTTCCATTTCTTGTATTTCTTCTTTTTTCCAATAACAGTTGACTAGAGGTACAAATTCAGTTCTGCCCCATATTTCGCCCTTTTCATAGTACTTATAATTGTTTCTACCTTAACTGAGCAATGTGAAAGTTTAGAATTCTGTTCTATCCAAGGATTACAACATTAGAGACATGCTTTAATTTATAGAAGTGGCAGAAATTTATTCAGCTCTTCTAAATGTGGCTCATGTACTCCAGTCCTTTGAGTTTATCCTTCCTTATCTCCCCCCCGCCCGCCAAAAAAAAAAAAAAACGGGTACTGGCTTAACAGGCAATAAAGTTCAAGTTCAGCTCTACCTTTTTGGTTGCCTGCTACATGTTTTATGTCTTTTGGCATTTTAGACTGTCAGAATGAACGAATTAAGTCCTGTCAGCACTGGATGATTACCTTGATGATAGTAAAAGCCAAATTCTTCTGTCATTCATGATTTTTAAAGCTTCATTTTGTATTGATTTGTGATAACTTGTACATGCCAGGAGACAGGGAAATATAATCTTGTTTTCTTCTTTTCGAAACTTAAAAAAATATAAATGTTGTGCTTTGGCAGAAAGGGTTTTCACCTGAAGAACATTATATTCTTTGGTACAAAATCTTGAACAAGAACTAAGCTTCAAATATATAACACACAATATGATTAGCATGTCATGTCAGTCACAAAGTCATGTCCAACCCATCGTGACCCCATGGACAACGTTCCTCCAGGCTCTCCTGTTCTCCACCATCCCCCAGAGTCCACCTAAGTTCACAACAATTGCTTCAGTGACTCCATCTAGCCCCCTCATCCTCTGCCATCCCCTTCTTTTGCCATCAATTGTTCCCAGCATCAGAGTCTTCTCCAGGGAGTCCTTCCTTCTCATTAGGTGGCCAAAGTATTTGAGTATCTGGCCTTCTAAAGAGCAGTCAGGGTTGATCTCCTCTAAGACTGACTGGTTTGATCTCCTTGTAGTCCAGGGGACTCAGAGGAGTCTTCTCCGTGCCCACAATTCAAAGGTCTCAATTCTTCTGCGCTCAGCCTTCCTTATGGTCCAGCTTTCACAGCCATACATTGCAACTGGGAAAACCATAGCCTTGACTATACGCTCTTTTGTTGGCAGGGTGATGTCTCTGCTTTTTAGTATGCTGTCCAGATTTGCCATAGCTTTCCTCCCAAGGAGCAAGCGTCTTTTAATTTCTTGGCTGCGGTCACCGTCTGCGGTGATCTTGGAGCCCAGGAAAAAAAATCCTCACTACCTCCATTTCTTTCCCATCTATTTGGCAGGAAGTGAGAGAACCGGATGGCCATGATCTTAGTTTTCTTAATGTTGAGTTACCAGCCAACTTTTGTGCTCTCCTCTTTCACCTGCATCAAGAGGCTCTTTAGTTCCTCTTCACTTTCTGCCATTAGAGTGGTATCGTCTGCATATCTTATGTGGTTAATATTTCTCCCGGCAATCTTAATTCCAACTGGTGATTCATCTAGGCCCACCTTTCTCATGATGTGCTCTGCATATAAGTTAAATAGGCAGGGCGACAGTATACAGCCTTGCTGAACTCTTTTCTCAATTTTGAACCGATCAGTAGTTCCATGTCCAGTTCTCACTGTTGCTTCTTGACCCACATATAGGTTTCTCAGGAGACAAGATTCTCTGGTACTCCCATCTCTTTAAGAACTTGCCACAATTTGTTTTGATCCACACAATCAAAGGCTTTAGTGTAGTCTTTAGCATTCCAATCCTCCATGATGATAAGGACATCATTTTTTGGTGTTATTTCTAGAAGGTGTTGTAGGTCTTCATAAAACCGGTCAACTTCAGCCTCTTCAGCATCAGTGGTTGGGGTGTAGACTTGGACTACTGTGATGTTGAATGGTTTGCCTTGGATTTAAACTGAGATCATTCTGTCATTTTGGAGATTGTATCCCAGTACTGCTTTTCCTACTCTTTTATTGACTATGAAGGCTACTCCATTTCGTCTGAGGGATTCTTGCCCGCAGTAGTATACCTGATGGTCATCTGAATTAAATTCACCCATTCCTCCCCATTTTAGTTCATTAATTCCCAAGATGTCGATGTTCAGTCTTGTCATCTCATGTTTGACCACGTCCAGCTTACCTTGATTCATAGATCTTACATTCCAGGTTCCTATGGAGTATAGTTCTTTACAGCATCTGACTTTCCTTTCACCACCAGATACATCCACAACTGAGTGTCCTTTCAGCTTTGACCCAGTTGCTTCATTCTTTCTGGCACTACTAGTACCAGCCCTCTGCTCTTCCCCAGTAGTGCATTGGAGACTGTGAGGAGACAGAGGGGCTCACCCCTTTTCCTGGGGCCTTCCACAGGGCCGGGCCGAAGACAACAGGGTGAGGCTGGGAGTCCATGTGGGGAGAGCAGTTTGCAAGGAAGCAGCGGCCAGGGGATACGAGCGAGCACACAGCTGTATGGGATTGCGGACCGGGGCAAGGACAGCTGGGTTGGGTGGAATGGTGCGCGAGGAGGGAACATAAAGAGGCGGCAGAGGAAGGCGGAGGGAGGAGAGAGAGACGGCGAGAGAGCAAAGAGTGTGGAAACGCACGTGTGTTGGAGGAAGAGCTGGTGCGTCTGCCACTGGCAGGCCAGGGCAAACCTTGAGCAGAGACTGGGCAGTGCTACTTCCGGGATGACGCAGCTCATTGCCATAGCGCCAGGGGGGAAGGGAGCCGGAGCAGGCAAGGGAAAGGCGCTGTGGGAAGCGTGTGGTGAAACTGTAACAGAAAAATAAAGGCCTGGTGAGTGCACCAGCTTTTTTGTGTTGCTCTTCATGGAGAAGCTGGGAAAACGGGGCTTTGGCCCATAGCCCCCTCCTGATGCAGTCACAGAGACCTTCTGACCTGAGTGGCTCATCTTCCGGCATCATATCCCTTTGCCTTTTGGTACTGTCCATGGGGTTTTCATGGCAAGGATTCTGGAGTGGGTTGCCGTTTCCTTCTCCAGTGGATCAGCTTTTGTCAGAGCTCTCTACTACGATCTGACCGTCTTGGGTGCCCCTACAAGGCATAGCTCATAGCTTCATTGCACTACACAAGCCCCTTCGCCACGACAAGGCAGTGATCCATGAAGGGGATGTTTAGCATACTTTAACTATATTTTAAACTACAGGTATATATGAAGCAGAAGTGAGCAGAAAACTTAAAAGCCTCAAAATACTGCTGGAATATATTAAACCCTTTATTGTAGAATGATAAAAGCCCAATAGATTCCACCTAGACTGATTCCAAGACAGATAGCATTACCTCACCCACTGTTTTTCACTTGCACGCCTTTTAATTCCTCTGAAAAGCAACTTCCGGTTAATGATAAACCAGAGGACTTTCCTGGATGTAAAAGGACCAAGGAGGTGATAATCCAGTCTTCTGCCAGAAATCTCACCCAAAACCAGCCTTGTCAAGGCAGTGCACTTAGTCCTTTTGCTCACTGGCATCCTCCGTTACACATTTGGAACTGGGTGATTCCAGTCAACCTTCTTTGCCTCTGCAACCAGAATTGAACTGCAAAGCATGCCGTTGCACTAAAAGCCCTTTGAGCACCTGCTAAGGTTTTTTATCCCTCTCCCTCCAAAATTGTTCCTTTATGCACCAATCTCCTTTGTAAAATCAGGGGGGTGGGGTTGGGCGACATTGCCGAATTCAATATGGGGGCAGTGGGGTTTGCATGTGCCTGGCAAACTGCATGTTTTTCACCACTGTTCTGAACAAATCCAATCAAGAAGTTGTTTAGCATGTTACTAAAGAAGGTAGAGATTGACTGCATTCACACACGGTGCCAAACCAGGCGACACAGTATCTTACCTGAAGTGCCAGGTTCAGACAGGCACATGGTTTCCACACATGCATGATTCCATGTTCTTCCACCTTCCCCCTTAATGGCAGCTGCTGTCCCATCCGTCCCCATGGCCGAAAAACAATTCCATGGTGCACCACTCCTGCCTGAATCATCTGTCTCTGCCACACAAAAACCCTGTGTGTGGCCATAGCCAGCTACCTTTTTTTGGGGGGGGGAGGGGGAGGTTTTTTCCTCCCTGCTGCTCAGCGAAGCCGCTGTCTATGTACTAGAGCAGCACTGTTACAGTAGAGGAGCACTAGAAGAGCACTTCGCACTGCTGCCCTGCTCTGTGCCCATGTACAAGCACACCCACACCTCTTCCTCGCTCACTGCTCACTCCCTCATCTACCAGGGGCTGCCTTCCCCCTGCAGCCAGGCACACGGAGGGCATCAGTGGGGGTACCCCTGCCAGGGGCTGAGGCAATCTGCCCTGCCGGGAGGGGTTGCCTGTGCAGTGCCTGCGGGCATCTGCCAAAGAACGTTCTCCAGCCGCCCACAAGGAATGTGCTTGTCCCACAGCTGTGGTGGAGGGTGGGGGACAGTGAGGCTTGCTGGCAGTCCTCAGGAATGCCAGGGACAAGAGGGGAGGGTGGAGATAAAGCGGGAGATGTGGGCTTTTTGCATGCTTAAAGGCAGCTATTCTTATTGTGGAACAGAATTTGAAATCAGCATTTTATCTGGCAATAAAGACATTTGCTTTAAAGTTACCACAGCTGTGGCCATGAACCAGAGATACCACATGTGGCTGTATGTACATATGCATACCAGTTTCTCTGATAAATAGTTCCTTACCACTACTTCCTCATTCCAAATGGCTGTTTAACTTTCTCAGAGTTTAAAGTGCAGTTTGGCAGAAGACCTCAGTATGTAGCAACGCTGCCAAACCTAAGACAGAGAATTGTATCTCTGTGAATTTGAGATCCACACTTTCTCGAGTTTGACCACACTGTGTAGGCAAAACCTGGTTATTGCAGTCCCTTTATATTTATCACCCATAACTTGAACTAAGTCTATCTTGTGTTTAATTTTCCTCCTTTAAAAATGTCTCAGTGCTTACAAGGAGACAAAGGCACTGGTGTGGTTTAGATGCAGAGTAATAATACTTAAACCCTGGATTCGAGGTGAGGGAAGGTGGCAACAAACTAAAGGTAAGCTGTGCCTGTACATCAATCTGAATCAAAATTGTGTCACTGACTCCCATTTCTTTTCCTTCTCTTCTGAAGGTGCTCTTACGGAGTGCTATGATGAACTGGGAAACAGATACCAGCTTCCTGTCTACTGCCTTGCCCCGCCCATCAACATGATAGAAGAGAAGGGCGACTTAGAGACCCTGGACATTCCTGATCCGCCACCTAACTCTGGTCACGAATGCCAGCTTCGTTTACGCCTCTCAACAGGCAAAGACCTCAGACTTGTGGTCCGCAGTATGGACACTGTCTATCACATGAAGAGAAGACTGCACACAGTAGAGGGTGTGGAGCCCGGCAGTCAGCGGTGGTTCTTTTCCGGCAGGCCACTGGCAGACAAAATGAAACTGGAGGAGCTAAAAATACCAAGGGACTATGTGGTGCAAGTCATTGTAAGCCAGCCCTTAACAAGCCCCACCCCGGTGGAGAACTGACTTGGCCTGTATGCCTCTTCTTTCCCTTTCCTGCTGTTCTATCATGAGGGATTTTTTTTCACTGTTTTCATTCTCCCATGCTGATGGATTGGTTCCAAACATTGACCAGCAAAAATTCCATCTGTGATGGAGCTTTAAGGAAACACACACACTCTCTCCTGAACTACCCCTGAAGACTTTGCTCAATTTAGTATTTCTTAACACCCCAGTAAGAAACTCTTAACTAAGTTAAAATGAAAAAAATGTGTGTGAGAGAGACCAGGCCTGCAGTTAAAAGAAGATAAAGCTGAAACTGTGCTTTGAACTGTAAGTGAAGTATTGATCCATGAAGGGGAAAAGCACTTTTCAAAGGATTAAACCAAATTGAAGTATTTCATGAAATCGGCATCACTTACAGTTCCACCAATCAGTGTAGTCAGGCTGGTAAATCTACGGTGCTGTGATATTGGGAGGGGTTGTTTCTGTTACGGTTTTGCTTACTGGCTCAATAAGGCTGCTACATAAAGGGACTGGGATAGGCTTTGAGGTGCACTCAGAAAATAGTATGATTGATCCCAAATTCAGGTTTTAGAAACAGGTTATAGTACATTCCAGGTTAGCAGCAAATCATGATTTGTCATTGTTGGCTACAGTATGTAGTAAATACTGCCTTCAGGAAAAAAAAGGCAATAATTTGGTAAATCATAGGGTTTAAACCCTAAATCCATGCATTTTATTGAATTGCTTGTGTACTGTAAAGCTCCTGGCTACAAGAAAACTTGTTCTTTGATTTACTAGCACCAGAAATGGGTCATTGCTAGGTCTAGTTAAAAACTCAGTTATTGAAGGAATACCAGGCTGAGAGACAAAAACAAAAAAAGTACAGGGCCTCTATCACTTGGTATGTTTCCCTCTAATGAATTAACCCAAGATAGTGATCTTAAAACCCTTTTATGGATAGCAATGGCTATGAACAAGCTCAGGAACCTTTCAGAATCATACACATCTTTAAGGTATAGGTATACAACTTGCTTCATAGCATCTGTTACTCCTTTCCCCTGACTTTTATATCTGCTTGCCAGTTAAACTAGTGTGTGCACACACATGCACACACACATCTTCCATTAGAAACACACATGGCAGGAAGGATTGAAAATATACTCCCTGGAAGGTGACACTATTGTAGGCTGTCTAATTACTTGATCTTTACATTTCACCATTGCAGCTTTCAATACATTTCATAGTCTGCATTTGGGGAAAGTGGATCCACTAGGCTGGTGAAAAACAGTACACATCCCAGGAACTTCTAAGCAGGATGGCATTTTTAAGCACTCTTTATCTTCCCTGCCATGGGTTTAGTTGCACTTCTTCACACTCGTGCATCCAACATGTCATTTAATTGGAGCTTCAAAGTGACCTTGGCAATATCATACATGCTCACATTTTCCCTTCAGAATGTGAAAGCAAGCTGTATATCAGAGGAGCAGGTCCTCTGGACAAAATTGCTAGTGATCCTACATAGAACAATAGCCAATTTAAATTTGGGTGATTGACACTACTCAAATCTGTCAAAGCAATGGGCACCCTTTTTACAGAAATACATTTGCCTTTCTTATAAGAGTTTGAACTTTTGATGAATTTCTCTCCTTGTTTTTGATAGACCATATTCCTGTTAGCAACATTATTATTAATTTTCCACTGTTAAGCTTTTACTAACATTCTCACCAGGCACCAGATCTGCTTGTCTTTTTGCATGTGACCCTCTTCAAGTTTTATAAGGGAGAAATTATTCTGATCCATGGAGAACAGGATCTAAGATGAGCATCTCCTTTTTGCAGTGAGCAAGTGTCCTATAACTAACCTAACCTAACCCTAAACTTACTTAGATTATCTTGCTGTGACAGCTAAGAACTGGAATGATAAAGCTTATAGGGTTTTCAATGTAGATTAGATTTGAAGGAGTTTCAAAAGGGAACCATGATGGGTTTTATTCTCTAATTTGTTTTAATCCCTTTTGAGGAAACCAGATTTCACATTTGGTATCACTTGTCACATATAGTCATCAGAACTACAGCTCTCCTCTAGGCACTGTCTACTACTGCCTAATCTTTAGTTCAGTCTCAGGACGAAGAATACTTAAAATGCTATGGCAACAACATAAAGCAAACGAGTTTCTCTTTTCCAGGTACTGACTCATTCTCCCACTTTCCCTATATTCAGTGGCACTAATATTCAGAGCAAGCACTTCATAATGAAGTGCAAATTGACACAGATCCTACACTGGTCACAAAGGGTGCATGTTGACTTAACATTGAGATATTTAAGGTAGAATCTAAATGTGTTCCAGCTCTTTTCAAAATCACCCCACATGCAATCAACGTCAAAAGAGTACGAGCTTACTGCACAAAACTCTTGACAGTTTTCCTATTGGGGATATTGGCTAGATTTTCGTTTACTCCATCTGTGTCTGGTGTAGTTCCTTTTCCTTTCTGTGGACAAAACAGGCAAGCCACTGCCACCGCATATCAGAGGAAGCAAGTCCTGCAAGATAAAGCATACATCCAGTCCTTTTTTCTTTTTCTATGTTAGGAAAAGAGACAAAGATAATTACAGCTGCTAAGGATCAATCAAGGTATATGCAGGCTAATGACTTTTAAAACAGCTTCTGCCTCTTTTAGAATGTGTTCTCCAAGATCATTTAGACCATTTTCAGACCATGTTTCTTGATGACAAAGAAAGCCGCAGTGGGGGAGGTGGGCTCGTCAAGATGCCCTCCATGGAGCCTCTTGGAGGGTAAGGACAGGCCTTCCACTGCTCCTTGTTGTCATTGGCAACAGACTGGGAAGAAGAGAACTGGGAAATGAGTGACGTGCATTTCAAGGAGATGCTTGCTCTTGTCACGCGTAACAAGAGGTCAGGTAAGAAAGGAGCACTGACTTCCACCTCTCCTCTTCCTTCGGTGCTGGGGATGGATGTCCCGTCATCTCTGTTACCCAGATGGGCCCTTGACTGCTGCTTCAGGATGCCATCCCAGAGCACTGGCCACACTTGATCTTAATAGTCTTTCCACATGCATTTTAGAGATTTGGCAAAGAATTAGGCCATTGGTAAAACACTCTGTAGCAAATGCATTGTTCTTAAAGAGGAGTTGCAGGATGACATTTGGAGAGCTGCTCTCTTCCCTCCCGGCCCCCTCATCCCATGGCTCTTCTGAATGCAGTGAGAAAGTCTGCCTGACAGAATTGAGCTCATTCTTTAATGCAGTGATAATCTCCTGTACTATTTACATGTATGTGTTAATATATATGAAGGAATAAAAACGTGCAATTAGATCACATCTTTTAAAATGAATATGCAGTGGGAGAAAGGGAGCTCTCATCCCACTCTTGCAATTAGAATGGGATAGCTTGGAAGGAAAAGTTTTGTATTCCTGCATTCAGAATGGCAGTAAAGATTTGGCCAGCAGGAATGAAGGGCCAACTTTGAACTAGTGTGTAAATGTACGTGCATGGTAAACGTATATACCTCCTCCTTGCACTGATGGTAAGCACTCAAGGACTGCTGTCCTTTATAGGCAAGGTGATCAGAGCTCACTTTGGGAGCTCTGACTCTACACAAAAAAAAATCTCATGGATGAATAGTTTTTACTTTGATTGGAAAGTGCATGCATCTCAGAACAAAGCAGGAATCTTCCTCCTCCTGTTTATCACTCTTGAAAGAAATCATTTTAAGGGTGAACTTGATTATAGGTTATGAATATGTCGCTAGGGATCTGCACCCCTCACCCCCTCACACAGGAGTTAGGCTGAGCAAGCCAGCACTGTTCATCTCTACCCCCAAGCAATTTCATTCATTACTTTTAACAGAAGATCAATTCGAACAAGCACTGTTAAGTGCATTTGAAGTCTATCAGTACATAGACTGGAGTCTGATCCATTGCCTGCCTGCCCACCGGCCTGCCCTCTCCCGACCTAGAAGCTGAGCTGCCTTCCTCTCCCCCACCTGCTTCAGTCCAGTGTATATCAGGGAGATGCATTATGAAGACAGAACACTTGACTTTGAGCTATCAAGAGCAAACAAGCAAGCAGTAACAGGACAGATACAATGCATTTCTGCGTCACTTCCAATTAGCATGCTTCCCTTTGCTAGTGAATTATATCTACAAACATGTGGTGGTGGCAGGTCTGCTGAGCAGAGAGCTTTGGTTTTCACACTTGTTATTGCAAAGGTGTCACTAGTACATGACCCAGGAGTAATGGACTGTCTGTAATCTGCTTGTCCTGGAATAGCTTGAAAGGCGAAAGGACAGTAGCACTGTTTGTACTGCTTTGTGTAAAAAGAAAGAAAGAAAATGAATGACTGAATGGAGACAAAAAAATGCTCACTGTACTTCACCCTATTTGGAAAAAGGACGATGTGATCAGAATGTTGATCCACTGGCATAAGCATCAAAGATGCTTTCACCCTTCTATCCAAAACGTTTGTCTATGAGATTCTGAAAATGTTCCTATTAAGACCTGTCTTTATAATTCCCTGGATCTTTAAAGGGGCATTTTAAGGAAATTATGTGTTGTGAAATTGCAGTGTAATAAACCAGGTTTTAAGATTATCTTGATGGGAAACATAATATCCCTTACTTTTCTTAATATGATAGTTTCACAATTCATTTTACAAAAATCATTAGGATTTTTTATTGATGTGATAGAGCAATATATTCAGCTGTATATATTCAGCACAATATTTGATAAAACAGGATAAATGTCACTGACAAAATGAGGAAATTGTCTTGCATATAAGTGCATTATTCCTTAGGGAGAAAATATAATAACAAAAACATACCTATTAGGCTAATGCAGTTTTGTCCTGTTTTTAAAAAATCACTTCAGCACTGCAAGCATTAACATATCATCTCTTAATTTGTCTCTATCATGTTTGAAATTGATTTGTTATAGTTATGCATATCAGAAGCCTGAAATGATCTGGCTTTCTAACAAAGAGTTCTCTGGTTTTCTTTATATGATCTTGCCTGCCTAGGTGGTATTTGTTTAAGAATGCAGGGAGCTTTCTGTGGCTGCAGTTTCTTCAGAGCTCAGGCAATAATAATTGGCAATAATAATCCAACTCTGATGTACTTTATTTGCAGCCTTTTCCCCAAATGTGTTTAATGTAAGAACACCCAACAGTAGGTAAGAAATACTACAAATGCTTTACTAAATTTAGACAGAAGTAAACTGCCTTTTCAACAGAAGTTTATTCAAAACCGGGGGAATTTGCAACTGAAACACTGGCAACTTCACAGTTCTTTTGTCTAGAACTACTTTGGCTGATTTTAAAACATTTGGTGACAACAAAGTGTGCTTAATTCAGCCATTTTTTCTCTTCTCTCTACGTAGTTTCTGGTTCAATTATATGGAGCCCAGGAGAACAGACTCCAGGGCTGTAACTCCCCTTTTGGGAGAGGAGTGTACAGTGATGCATGTCAGCAAGCTTATTAATTACTAATACTATAAAGTTTGTTTTTGTTTAAGCACAGTTGGCTGCATTATGAAGCCTGAACCCAGCTGGCATTCAGAATCCATGAAGAAGTGGATGAGACTATGTATTGGATATTTCTGGGTATTGTGCAAATGATCTGTGGATCAAACCATGTTGTGAAATAGACAGTGCATGCAGGATCATTTTCATTGGGGATAGAAGACTTTATCTTTTAATTCTCCCTTTTCTGGCAATTGGATCCAGCCAAAGATGGGAGACAACTTCAAGGGTTTGTGTTTGTTTGTCGTTTTGTTTTCTAAACACAGTTTGCTGGGGCTTTAACTGAAATAATGAAATGGCCTTCTGCCGAGGGCCTTACTGGTGCCTCTCTTCTCCATGTCCTGGGAATGTCTAGAAACTGGAGATCGCCTTTTGAGCAATGTCTGCAGTTGTGCACTAGGCAGCTGGAGGTGTGTAATGACCCTCTTCTCCAATGTGATGAGCGAAGGACATGGGTTTAATGTCCTATTTGCCTCATGGTAGTGGCTTCCAAAGATGGCTGGTACCATCAATTTGTATTTCTTAAATAAAATATCTTCTCTTTTCTGGTAAAAAAATTTTGTACAGTGTTTGTTGTGTGCCATGTATCAAAGAAGCATTCATTGTTACATAAGTGGCTGGTAATTTGGTACTGATACAAAGAAACACAGTTTCAATAGCTAAACAGGGAAATCGGATGAGGGGACTTACCATGATGTTACCCTTTTTCCCCTGTAACTTTTATAAAATTAAGGCATCTTCTACACGTACACACAGGTTGTGTGAAGCTTTTTTTACAGGCTCCTTCAGCCAAAGGACAAATCCTTATCCTGTTTGGAATTTTAGTGGACATTTGGTTAACCTTCTCAAGGTGCACTATATATTTATGCTGTACCTCTGTTATGCTGACACTGCAGTAGTTTGTGCAGACATTTTAAAATCTATAGTAAAGCACAAGTCAGTTCTTTGTGAACACCTAAATGAAGTAAGGGTTTCTAAATGAAGCAACATGATTTCCTGAAGTCAGAAATGTGCTGTATAGCGAACGCTATGTATTAAACTGAAAGGAAAAATAAAACCACTTCTGGTTATTTTTCTGCTTTTAAAAATAAAACTGGTACTGGAAATGCCTTGCCTTAAAATACAAGCTCTGTGTCCTTTTTCTCTTAATCTGGAGCTAAACAGCAAAATGTCTCAAGACTATCTTCTTGTGAAATGATGTGATGTTCCTGTAATGCCCCATTATTTGGGTAAATACCAGTATTTTGGTTTTGGTTCCTATTTAGTGTGTTTAGTGTGTGATGGGCAAAAGAAAAGAAACTTCTTAAACTAGTGACATGCCTACATTATATCTAAAATGTAACACTTGAAGTGCATATGCATCAATTTAGAAACACTTTATGTACACAGGATACACATACACCAGGATGTCACAATCAGACTGTACTTCCCCTGTATTTCTCCAGCATTCACCTGAAGAAAAGGTCTGTGTGTTTCTAGTGTTGCAGGCATGTTCTAGTCTTACCAAGTATGTTGATATGTACTACACGGTTACACTCATTGTGCATACAGCCTGGATTCCAGTTTCAGGTGGAACATGCATTTTATGCCTCCTGAAGGGAAAATAAGCTTGCATGTTGATTCTTTAAGAGGATGGAAGGTTAGTCCAGGGGACATTATTATAGCTGCAGTGAAGACCTCCATTTCTCATTTTCTATGGACAGCTGCCTCTTTTACCCCATTGGAGAGGGTAATCAAAGCAGCATCAAAAAGTACCCAGGAAATCCCATCTCTGATCTGTGGAGTTGTAGCTATAGCCTGAATTTGCTCAGTATAAAATATTTGTTATCTATGAAACAGACCTGGGAATTTCCAAGTGTCTCCCTTGGAAAAATCCTCAAGGACACCCATGGGGATGACTATGGACTTTCCTTGAGAACTTGACTGTAGGGGCTAACATCTCTTGCAGTAGTGTAGAAACTGCAAGAGATGTTAGCCTCTAAATGACCACCCTCAACTTCATCAAGTCTTTGTGAGAAGCTAGGTGAGATGAGGCATGAAGGAGAAACAGGAGGAAGCAAGTAGGGCACAGCTGCTATATTTTCCACTAGTTGATCAAGAAAGTCTGCACACTGGCTGCAGCATCAACTAAATCCAACTCCAAAACTTGGCCAAACCAGAACACCACTTCACTGTAAATAGGGCATGTAACTATAATGTGTAAGAGGGCCACCTGAAAAATGGGAGGAGGTTTAAATGATACCTCTCCCAGCACCAGCAGAGCCCTTTGAATCTTGAATCTGTCTTACA
The DNA here is from genome assembly GCF_004798865.1 of Varanus komodoensis. Lineage (NCBI taxonomy): Eukaryota > Metazoa > Chordata > Lepidosauria > Squamata > Varanidae > Varanus > Varanus komodoensis. Next base: position 2,523,947 of record NW_025336480.1, read on the forward strand.
TTGGTTCTCTCTCCTTGCTGTGTGTCATCTGCAAATTTCATGGGCAACCCCTTTATCCCCTCATCCAACTAATTTATAAATGACAATGCAGCTGATGCATTCCCAACTCCCCTTGGCTGACCAGGCCAACTGCCACTCAGAAGGTTCTCTGGCGCCTCTTACCTGGCCAGACACTGGATTCTGCTCATGACTCACCCGAGTATGGGGAATAAAGCATGTTCATTGAAAGGGTAAAACACAGGGATGGTGAGAGACTAAAAGTCTAGATTTGATAGGGATAAAAATGGGGAAGGAATGGGGAAGTTGGAAAGCAGAAATTTATAAACAACAGCCAACCACACATCGTCCAACCCAGTCGAACCACTTGGACACAGAAAACTACAAAGCTAGCCCTCCCCTGCATTGTACATGTAGTTACGACCTCCTATGCCTTCCCTGCTTCTTCTTCACTGGCTTTTTCATCACTGGCAGCAGGTAGCAGGCTGGAACCCCTGAAGAGGAACAAAGGATCTTCCCCAGTCCCTGACCTTTCCTCCCCCGCAGCATATCAGCTAACCCACAGGGCAATGGCCCATCTCCCAAATGCCTTGGTGCCAACCCCTGCTCCTCGGCTGCCAGTTGTAGAGAACCATCCAGCCACCTCTAACATCCTTGCACTCTCTGCACTGACTGTCAGGATCAGGGCCTGGATGACCCTGCAAGTGCCCACAGAACCAGGAACACCTTTGCGGACACTCGCAAGGAACACCTGAGAAGCAATTACACAGTGCAGCTGGAGACCCTGAAGACCAGCATAACAGGCTTCCCTGCACTCCTGCGCTTTGCCACAGCAACACAAGCTGTCCTGGTGACTCCCTGTGCTCTGGCCCCTGCATCTCTATGCCCTGCTCCAGTCCTGCCTTGCACCCGCCTGTGCCCTTCCCGTTCCCATCCTCCTCTAAGTAGACCTGCCTTGCCCCTGCTGCTCCTACATTGGCTGCTTTGACCTAACAGGAAAATGATCTTAGAATTATTCTGGGACTCTCTCTCCCTGTGTGCATGCATGGTCTGTAACTCACCTCTAGCGCCTGTAAGACTCCAGACTCTGCTTGAACTCTGCTTGGACTGGGCATTCTGCTCCTCCTTGCTGCTGCTCACAGTCCAGTCCTCACACAGATAACATTCCCATGATCTACTACATCTAGTAGTTGAGCAGTCTGTGAACATTTTGGAGATGTTCACAGATGGCTCAATTATCTGTTTGAGAATTTCCCCCAGTATTCACAACATGCTTCCTGGTCTATAGTTTCCTGGATCTGTCTTTCTCTCTTCTTGAAGACAGAGACATTTGCCCATCTCCAGTTTTCCAACAACTCATTGGTTCTCTATGAGTTCTCAAAAGGAGTTACAGTCTCTTGTCTCAGCTCCAGCCACACTTTCTTAAAGGCACTGTCCCTGTGGCAGTCATGGTGCAGGGCCTAGCCTACCACAAAGCAGTTTCCTAACACCAGAATATTTCAAGAACCACATTTTCCCCCATCCTGGACACCATGTGAGTTTGGTTGGGACCCTAATTTAATTTTGTTTTCTACTACCAGGTAAAGTGAGTAAATACCCAGGACAAGACCACATTGTGGTGCCTAGGATGTTAAATGTCCTCTTGAGATAAAGGTACACCCAGCCTCCTCACTGCCTGATTTTATCTTGATTTAATTGATCTTCAGTTGTTTTATGGCTATCATTTTATTTTATGGCTGATTGTGCTTGCTTGTTTTGTGGTTTGTTTGGTTGCATCTTTATCTCTTGTATTACACTAATTTAATAGAAATAGTTTCCTGTAATTTTCATTTTAAAAGGTAAACAAAAAATTAAGAGTGTCTTTGCACAAACCAAATTTTAAGTCTTTGCACAAATCAATCATGTTTGAAGAAACAACTGTGTAGGTGATATACCCTTCCCTATACCAATCAGTGTCTCCTACCCTTAACAATCTGTGATGGTGAGAGAACATTTCATTGAAAGACCACATGGAAACACCCTATCCAGAAGGGCAATGTGATGCAATTTCAAACTACAGTTCCCAAGATGTTGTTTGATACTGCATGCAATGCACAGATGGCATTCTTGAATGAAGGTACAGCTCTTGCCAAGATTTCGCAGATGAATTTGTTATCTGAAGAAATAACAAATCCATTTGGGTATATTAGCCGATAACTGGCGAATAACAGTGCTTCAACCTCAGTTATCTGTTTGCTGTCATTCCTATCTAAACCCTCAAGTGACTGCCTGTACCCCTTCAGGCCATTTTGGTCTCTTTCCCCAATATGAGTAGACACCTCCACTCTCCTCTTTCCTTTCTGGCATCCATTATGCTCTCTGTCCCTTCTTACACACTACACAATGCTTTGTTTCAGCCAGATCGTTTCCTGCCTTCTATCTCCTCTATCCATTTAACCAAATACCAGTTCTGCCTCATCACCATTCATACAATTATGCTGCCTATTTTTATAATCCACTGCATATCTGAATACCTCAATTTCATGTCTGATTGCCTCATGCTCTTTCCCAAAAAGGTGCCCAGATCCCTGCCATGGCACACAAAGGTTTTTGGTTACAGATGTCAACACCTGTCATTCAGGCATAATTATATAAGTTGATGTGCAAGTGTAAACAAGGACATGTGAAAGCAGTGCAACACGGAACAAAATTCTAAAATAATACAGGAGGTTATGTGGCACTTTGGGCTAATTACTGAATGGTACATAGAAGGATATTGAATATTGATGAGTCTGGGCAGGTAATTCATTTTGCCCTTATCTTGCCCTTTTCAAACAGAAAGGGTAGAACATTTAGCACACCTGGGCTTCCAGGGAACCTAAAGCCGGTGGGATGCTACAGCGCCTGCATCCCATCCTGCCAAAGAGATGACCAACCTGGGAGTTGGCAGGAGCTTGCTTCCCCCTCCCCACAAGAAAATGTTACCCCCCTGGAACTGCAGAGGGACGAATGCAGCACCCTGCCCCATCCATCAGCCTAAGGAATAAGAACCTCATTCAAGCAAGAATGCCGGCAAGGAAAGATCAGCCTGGCCTGAAACGCATTTGAGTGCCTTCTCTCGCCACCTTGTTCGGGCCTTGAAATTGTGATCCCCCCTCTGCTCCCCTTTCCTTGGGTCTCATTGTTTTAGTTTAGTTTTCTGATGCCAAGGCCTGTCTTTTCCTCTAATGTGAGCTACTTTGGGGGACAATAATTGTCTGAAAAGCAGGGTCAAAATGCAGTAAATAAATAAAAACATTTATATAACTCAGCATATATTCTGTTATTTTTCACTGCTCTCTTGGGATCACTTTGAACATGTTGCAGTTTTTTCATTCATGTTCCTTTATGATACATTTTGTTTGTGTGTTCTAATTTTCCAGCTACAGGGGACACAGCACTAAAGCTTGGTTAAATCAGTATCTTCTTCAGATTCAGCCTCACTTGTCATCTGTTTCTTCAGCTTCCCTTTTGCCTTCCTCTGTTGTCTGTCAATGCAGAAGATGGTGAACATCTTGAACTCCTTGTAGTTCAGTTGCTAAAGATGGAAGGAAAACATAATAGTATTTTGGGGAAATGATGGTGGCTAGTTTAAAAAGCAGTACCTGTGGAAGAGCTTTTTAGCTCTTTTAAGAAGGTGGCTTCTAGCTTTCATAGAGCCCACACACACACCAATTTCAGTCTTCTGCTGTCCTCACTGCTCTTGAAACTCACTTCAGAATACTAGATGAGAGTTATCAGAATAAATCCCTCGAGCAGGTTCCAATGGGGTGTTGCATTCCCACCTACTCCATCAGCAAGCAGGACCAACAGCTATAAAGTGCGAATTTAGTACTACATGGAACAAACCCTGCAACAAGCAGAAACACTCATTTTTGGAATGGGACAGGTTGGTAGAGCTCTGTTATAACTGCACCATTAAAGAAATTAATGTTTCCACTCATTTCTGGAGCCTGTCCAAAGAGCTAACTCTCCATTGTGCGAGCAATAGGTTTTGCTAGTGTTTGGGTGGTGTTGGATATTGTCCCTTCTAACTAAAGAGAGATGCTCACTCTATGTTTTTATACAGAATATCTTGGCCACTGGTTATAACTTCTACCTAAGTGCCTCCTGGAACCAGAGGTTTGAGGTGTATCAGTGGTCCATCATTAGTGGTGGCAACAATTAGATTACTTCTAGCAGTGAATTGTGCCCTTCCGACCCTAGAACAATTGTGGTATTTGTGGAGGATAGGTTTTTAAATGAGTGTCTTATATTTTATGTAGTGATCTCCAAACATTGGCAGAGAGTGTTGATGGAATCTTAGAAGGATATTGATTTCTTTTTCTTCCAAGGAAGTTCTTCCAAGGTCTGCTAACCTGATCTTCCTTTCCCCTGCTGCTTTTCTTCTCTTCATTTTCTCTCCTTCTTCTGTGTTTGTAAATGTATTGAAGCAACCGCTGGCTATAGTCCTAAAAACAATTTCTTAGAAGCTAACCTACTAAACCTAATAGGTGGGATAACTCTGGTATATTGAGGGCACCTGGGGATGGACAGCCATAGAGACATATTACAACAAGAAGGAAGATGGCTGTGCACCCCACAGGCTGAGGCAGTTGTCCAGCTTGACTTTTCATAGCCATTATGAGCTGCTTTGTCAAATCAACAAGTGGACATGCTTTGGCATGTTTCTGCATGAATCCTGGATAAGGGATGAGTGCAAAGGTTACTGTGTGCGGGGCGGGACTTGAGCTTTCATTGGATGCTGCCAAGCCAAGGAAGAGGGAGGCAGCATGGCTCTCAGGATGCTGCAGAGCATTCACATGGACATCAATCAGACTGAGTACTTCTGGAGTTAGAAAGGGTGGTGTGCCTTCTACAGTGAAGAATTGCAAGACAGAAGCATGAAAAAGTGCATGCATGGCTCTAGGAAAAAACAGCCACCATCTTAGGCCAGGTCTATTCAGGCTAATGAAACCCAGAGATGTATGAAGCTGAGAAAACATGTCAGGGGAAGGAGGTGGACACAAGGACAAACACTTTTTAGTCTTTTCCTTTTGTTACCTCATCGCCAGAGATGTCAAAGTCTTTGAATATCTGGCTCAGCTCGCTCTTCCTAATGTTGAAGAGGAAGCGAGTGGCTTGGAACTCTGCCGGGCCCACCGTGTGTCCTCCATCAATGTCCAGCAGCTCGAAAACAGGGTGTGAGTGGCGATACATGAACTGCTTTTCAAGGTGATTCTGGTTCAAGAAAGAAAGGTGAGGGTTGCTGTTGATACCTTTTCCCTGGAAAAGGAACTCTTGCTCTGACTTTGTATTCTTCGTATTCGCCGGTTCTACTGGACTCATTCTGATCCAGATCTAATGCAGAATTCCCCAAATCTATACCCTCCAGGTGTGTTGGACTACACCTCCCGACTTTTTTGGCCACTGGCTATGCTGGCTGGCTTATCAGAGTTGCAATCTCAAAAACTGCACCAGGTTGGAGAAGGCTAACAAAAGGTATAATTGAGGATACATTATCCAGAGGACCCCAGACCTTGGAGTTGGTAATGCCTGCTGATAATACTGTGGGGAGGAGTTGTTCATTTCCCACCCCACCCCACTACTACCATTTGGGGCAAACTCTCACTGTTGGAACACAGCAACAAATGAATGAATGAAAAATCCAGTGAAGATAAATCCCCTTGTAATGAAGAAATGAATGTCAGATATTTGTCCATTTCAGATACTCTTCAGTCTGAATGAGCTACCTGTTTCTCTTTAGGGAAAAGTCAATGTCAGAATTAATCTCATTTCTGCCAACCTCAAGTTAAACTGAATGCCAGGCTATCTAGCTGGCTTGGTTTTGCCCATAATGAGAATAATGAGAAACTATCATAGCATACAAGTCACATGGGTTTTTTTCCCTCATGAGTACACAGTAAAGGAAATTGGTAGGACCCTTAGAAGGTTTGGAAAGAGTCATAGGGGTGTCAGGCATAAGTTCCTGAGCCCTTCCCAGCCTCGAAATACAATCTCCCATAAAATCACTTAAATGCCTCCTTTGGTTCCAACCAGGGTGACATGTGATCAGGTTTCACAGTAAAATGTAAACATACTGATTTTCCAGGTTAGTAACTTTCCAGTTGCTAAACTGTATTGGCAAACATCCAACAAGGCAGAGCCAAGACAGATACAAAGCCAGAGGCATTGTTTTATTGCCTAGTCTAAATAGTCTGTATGATGAGGATGGGGATTTGCTTTATAGCCTCCTTTTCACCCTCTTGCAAGGAACACATGGTGGCTTCCATGGAGGTCCTTTCTCCTCTCCATTCTGTCTTCACAACAACCACCCTGTGAGGCAAGTCAGGCTGGCTCAAAGTCACCCAGCGAGCTCCATGACTGGAGAGGGGAGCAGGGGAACTAGAGCGTGGCTCCCCAAGTCCCAGGCCAGCACTCCAACCGTGACACCAGCTGCCTGTTGATGCCTTTCTCCCTCTGTGTGTACCAATGAAAAATTCTTTAAGCATGTGCATTTCTGTAAGATCCATATCCCATTCATGTCCCTCAATCGGCTTTCCCAACCTAGCGACTCCCCAGTGTTTGGGAACTTCAGTTCTTATCAGCCACTGGTAGCGGTTGTAGTTCGAATAATCTGGACAGCACAATCAAGGAATGATCTGCAACAGACATGTGGACCAGCGTGTGATTGGGGAAGACCCTGGGAGTGGGGGATACTGGACCTGGAATGCCCAGTACCCTTGCCTATGCAACCTCTCCAAAGCCACTTCCTATCTTGGCACCAAAATAACACACAGGGACTGGAGGCAGTGAAGAATTGCCCCAAGCAGACATGTTGGTCTGAAGACCCCACAAGGCAGCAGGTTCCTGGCAAGCATGTAAAAGATCAACTCTCTGTCCTGCATGCCCACTTTACTTTTCTCTCCAGCATTTTGCTTTGAACAGAACTGATATCTTGCTCCTAATGAGTCACAGCACTTTGGAACACAGATTTATTTTCGTAAAAGCAATGGCTATGCATCCCTGTTGCACAAAATAAGAGGCAGCCTTTCAAAATACCTTCCTTCTGTTTTCATTATGTTGGTATCCTATAGCCAATGATGCACCTGAACCAGATGGGCACTTTTGGCTATAACATTCCTACTTGCACAAATCAGGGTTTATGAGACTGGGAATGAACATCGGGCCTACATCTGACACCTGTCCCCTTTTGCACAGAGGTTCTGGGGCAAAGATCCTAGTTTTAGGGTGGGATGCTGTGCTGTACCTAACTTGAATTCTATTCATTTCAGCGGACCAACACTAGATACAACCCTCTCATTTAGAGGCTATTTACTAACTAGGATCTTAAGCAACAATCTGATCCGAATTAGTAAACGATATTAAAGTAAAACAAAACACTCTGGTTTAACCAAACCAGATCTCCATGGTGAAGCTGGCACATGAGGGAGTATGCTGGGGAAGTGGAGAGATAAAGGGGGAATGCACAGACCTGATCCTCGTTCCTCTCCTCATAAACCAGGGTTTAGTCAAGCTGGGAACTTTACATCTCAGCCAGTCCATTATAATGATTTGGGGCTGGATGGTTTTGCTCCTCTGTGCAAGGTGGCATGTGTATTCTCTCTAGCTGCAGCCCAGACACCCCTCCATATTCTGTTTATTCTTCTGTATCGAATTGGAACCCAATTCAGCGAAATGCAACTCTTAAGAGAGATAATATTGTATTCAGTGCGGTCCGCCTGCCAGAGGAATGAAATCAGCAGCAGCAGCGCTCTTCAGAGTGTGCCGAGTGGAGAGGGGTTGTTCCCACACCTCCCGTAAAGGAAGAAAAAAGAAACTGGTTAAAATGGTTACTTCCATCTTTGCCTCAGTTCCAACATACTGGGTCGAGATGGTTCACGGGAGAGAGGCCACCTTTATTTTTGAGACACACGTGCAAATACTGCACACATGTGGAAGTGACCTTTCCCACGCAAGAACACGGAGAAGACTTTAGGGTGGGCAATGGTCCAACACTTCCTGCAACTGGACAGAACTTCCAAAAAAGAGAAGGAGTACCCACTTCACAGCAGCAGCAGCTAATGAGAGGAACTTCCGTTGGGATGGATCCCTCCTCCCCAGGTGCCCCCACACACGGCTGCTATAGAGTAGCGGGACAGTCTCACTCATATTTGGGGGAACATGGAGTTCCGGGGGAGAAGAGAGTAAGAGGAAGGGCCACTGCACGAGTGGAAATCAGTGCAGCTGACAGTGGATGGGGTCCGCCCCAGAAGGTGGTGCTTCTTTTGCCACCACAACCACCTCACCCATCAGGAAAGGAGGTGCACCTGCCTCATGAGACATTATGATGCACACCAGCATGTAGAACTCATCAAAGCCAATCTCTCCTTTGGCGTCCCAATCCAGCAAGTCAAACACCAGCATGACTTGATCAGAAGACAGGTCCGTTACGTAGTGAAGAAAGTGGTAAAACTGCAGATCTGAAAAAGAATGCCATGTTAGGCCCAGTCCAGTCAAAATACCGCGTTAGTAGGATTTCCTGTGCAAGACTATATTTGGGCTGGTTTGCTAAACAAGTCCTAATCAATAAACAGAGAAAAACATTCCTTAACAGATGAGACAAATGGTTCTCCTCAGCAGAGGCCAGTGCAACAAAATCATCTCAGATATTTTCCCATCTTTTGCCCAACAGCTGCTTCTCCACTGCCTCACACCAGCCCTTCTACTCTCTCTCCTCCCCACTCCACCCCTCAAAATAAATGTCACTGATACATGAAAATCTCCTTTCCCATTCAGGATGAATTTAAATGCAAAAATTTGGTTTGTGTTACTTGGAAAAAGATCTACTGTCAGTTCCTTTGCCTGATATAGCCCAAATCAGGCTTACATCCTTATATGCCCAGCCGCCCCCTGAGATCGGCGGGAGAGGCCCTTCTCCGGGAGCCCTCCATGGAAGAAGTTAGGAGGGTGGTTACTCGGAGGAGGGCTTTCTCAGCGGTGGCGCCTAAGTTATGGAATGCGCTCCCCAGAGAGGTCCGCCTGGCGCCGTCGTTATTTGTTTTTCGGCGCCAGGCGAAGACCTTTTTATTTAAGCAGTATTTTAAATGTTAATATTATTGAATTTTATTTGGCCAGGGCGGCTTGTTTTATAGTGTATGTTTTATATTATATATTTGTATTTTATTGTATATATTTTAAAATGTTATTTAATTTTTTTTGTTGTAAGCCGCCCCGAGGCTTCGGCGAATGGGGCGGCATAAAAATGTTTTAATAAATAAAATAAATAAATAAATAAATGAGATTTCAATTTCAATAGTCTGGCAGTATTCAAATTACAGACACATCGGAAGGAGATACGTGGAAAGATTTGGGGAATTATAAAATCATAGAACAGGAGAGTTGGAAGGGGCCAGAAGGCCACTGGATCCAACCCCCTGTTCAGGGCAAAACACCCAGTCAAACCATCTGCCAGCTGGCTGCCCAGTTGCATCCTGAATGCCTCTAGTGTAAGAGAGCCTACAGCCTCCCTAGACCACTGGGTTCCATTGTCATGCTGCTCTAACAGTCAGGAAATGTTTCCTGATGACTAGCAGGGATCTGGCTTCCTGTTACTTGAGTCTGTTGTTCCATGTCCTGCACTTTAGGTGATAGAGGAGAACCTGGCCCACTTCTGTGTGACAGACATTCAAGTATTTGAAAAGTGCTATCCTATCTCTCATCAGTCTTCTCTTCTCAAGGTTCAACATGCCCAGTTCTTTCAATCTCTCCTTGTATTGCTTTGTTTCCAGTGCCTGGATCATCCTTGTTGCCCTTCTCTGAGATCTTTCCAGCTGGATTGTACTGTGGTGCCCAGAACTGGACACAGTACTCCAGATGAGGCCTAACCAGTGCTGAGTAAAGGGGAAATAGTATTTCACATGACTTAGAAGTGGTACTTCTGTTAATGCAGCTTAAAAGAGCATTTGCCCTTTTTGCAGCCATATCACATTAACTCATATTCAGCTTGTGATCTACAAAAATTCCAAGATCCTTCTCACTTACAGTATTATTCAGCCAAGTATTCCCCATCTCGTAACAGCACACTGGGTTTCTTTTTCCTAGCTGCAGAACTTGGCATTTGTCCCTATTAAATGTAATTCTGTTGTTTTCAGCCCAACATTCCAACCTATCAAGAACACCTTGCATCTTCTTTCTGTCTTCCAGGGTATTAATTGGACCTCACTTTTTGTGATCTTCAAAGTGATTGCCAGTAACAGCCTGTTCAAAGTGCCAAAGCAGCATTCTTTTTTCTTTTTCTTTTTTAAAGAAAAGGAAAAAGAATTGTGCCCAAAATGTGCACAAATTTGGGACATTTTTGTCAGATTTTCAAAGGTGCACAATTGTACAATTCTGACTATCCCAAATATACAGTCTTCACTCAACACTACTCTGAATGGTATCTCCATCTGTGGACATCGATAAAGAAAGACTTACACATAAATTAATTTTCACCAGAGAGCTTCAACTATTGGGTGCCATAAAAATCATCATCATCATCATCGTTATCATCATCATCTGACAGCTGGCAAGCAATGAACTGTCATGTGGGAAGCAAAGCCATAACAGGATCTTTGCTGGCAAAATGGGAAGGCAGCAAGTCCACCATTTCATGGTACGATCTAGTTTTGCCTTGGGTGCCCCGGGGGATGGCCTTTGGTGGGAGAGAGACTCACTAGAGTTACTGGTGGACTTGGTGACTAGGAACACCTTCTTTCCTCTTAGGCTGATTTACCAGCTATGACCCTATCTGGACATGCAGACCCTAACAACAGTGATCCATGCTCTGGTAACCTCTCATTTGGACTATTGTAACACAGTCTGCTGTGGCTGCCTTTGGAAATGGGCTGGAGACTTCAATTGGTTCAAAACAGAGCAGCAAGGCTGTTAAGAGGGACTGGCCAACATGAACACAACACACCAGTCCTCTATCAGTTACATTGGTTACCAATTGAAGACTAGGCCTGATTCAGAGTGCTAACATTAACCTTGAAAGCCCTAAATGGTTTGGGACCAGGTTTTATATTTATATTTATTTATATTTTGATTTATATCCTGCCTTTTTCCTACAAAGGCCTCAAGGCAGCTTACATCTCCTCCTCCATCTTATCCCCACAACAACAACCCTGTGAGGTAGGTTGGGCTGAGAGTCTGTGACTGGCCCAAAGTCACCCAGTTGGCTCCATGGCTGAGCGGGGACTAGAACCCAGATCCTCTGAGTCCCAGTCCCATGCTCTTAACCACTACACCACACTGGCTCTCTGAGGGAATGCCTCCTTTCATATGTGCCAGCCCAAACCCTGAGATCATCATCAGAGGTTCTTCTCAGAGATTCCCATCTAAAGGAAACAAGGAGAGAGGCTATCAGGGGAAGGACCTTCTTCGTTGTGGCTCCACATTCGTGAAATCAGCCCCGTCAAAGAGGTGCACCTGGTACCCACGCTTGGCTCCTTTCAGCTCTCATTTTAAAGAGCAGTTTTAGTTTTGATTGCTATCTAAACCCCATTCTCTTATAAATAAGGCATCTTGCACATTTTAACTTTCCCAAGCACTGAGAGATTAGAGATAGGATGGGCAAAACAGTGACATCTGCTCCAGTGTGCTCCTTGGGCACTTTGAAAGGGCTTTCACTGGATGTCACTTCAGTTATCATGAAAATACATCTCCAGAAAAGGGTGGGGACCGCAAGAGGAGCCATGGTCAGTCCAGGAAAACTGAGCTATTTTAATCTCTGCACTTGTGAAGTGGCTCTCACTGGTAGCAGCTCAGGTGAGCTCAGCAAGAAGGCGGGGGGGGGGGGGGGTTGCCATTCTTGCCAAACAAACTTGCTTACTGTTTCATTGTACCATTGATGGGGTCTATCAGCTGGGTTTGGACAAGACAACAATCAATAGAGGGCACAACAACCCCTAGAACAAGCCATGGGCTGTCAAGGTGGCTTGTCACGCACAAACAAGTCCCCCAGTGATAAGAAGTATGGCTTCATATGACACAACACTGCACGACAGTCATTTGAGTGGGATGGTTTAAATTGGTGTCCTGCAACCGCAGGGGGTTGTACCTGATGGCCTTCATGGCCCCTTCCAACTCTACTAGTCTATGATTCCATGAACAGCTTAGCACAGCTAGTTACCCCGCAATGAGTTGCTGTCCAAAGCCAGTTATGGTCTCTTCCGGCAGGACTCCTTAGATCCTTACCTAAACTACACTATTCAACTGTACAATGAATCTGGGCTCCATGTGCAAAGTCATTCTTCAAGCTTGGTATTTTCAGCTCCCACCAAATTCCCCTGCATCCAGTCAATCAGGCTGAAAAACAACCTGGTCTTTCTGATCTGAGCAGCAGCAACTGGATGAATATGGACAGAGAACATGCAGGAGTTTTAGTTCACATTTTTGTGGCCTAGATTTAGCAGCTCCTACTGCACTTACCATTCAAAGCCTGCTTTTTATGAACATCAAGTAGATTAAAGTAGTATGACAGTGCTCTAGCATTTCTGACTGATAATAAACAGTATATTCTATCTAAGCACAGAAAATGCAGAAAACACTGTGGCCTCAGTTTCATCTTGCTGCTAGTGAATTCTGTTGACTTGTGGAACTTTGGGGTAGTCAAGGTGATGCCTGCCTCACAGGCAAACCATTCCAGCTCGGAATCAAAACAAGATTCCTGGACCTGATCTGAATGTGTTCAAAACTGGTCTTTTCTGCCAGGAAGGAACTGGGATAGGATAAAAGTTAACATACCACAGAACTGGGTAAAAGATATAGTCTCTCTTGATTTAGTTCACTTATTGCTATTTTTGACATCATATTGAAATCAGTATGATTAAGCACTGAACTATGAACTTTAATTTCCATAAATAGCTGGGTTCTTTCTTTCCTCCCTTCTTTTCTTATTCCTTTCCATTATTCAGTCCAGTTTTAGGATTTCCTGGCCCCATCCATGAAGTGTCCAAGTTTAATTTTTAACAGGAGTGGGTTTATTTTTAGAATTCCCTTGTGAGTCTTCTGATTATAGATGTAATGATGTCTTAAAATCTGATATTTCACACTAAAGCATACATTGCAAAAAGGAGAGAAGTCAGAATTTGAAAATGGAAGATAATTGGATTCTGCACTTAGCCTTACCAACTCTGTCCCTTTTATAGGGAATGATTGAGGATGTCAAGTGATTCCCCCCATCCCTCAAGCAAAGTGATTTGCATCCAAGCAATAAATCCTGTAATCCCAAGTACTTCCTCTAGATGTCTCTATTGATTAATTAGCTTACATTTATAGTTACATGTATAATAAGCAACAGCAGTTCTACTTCTGTGCAAAGGCTTCCATGGATAATGCAGCCCTCCCCAACCTGATACCCTCCAGCTGTGTTGGACTCCAGTTCCTCTAATCCTCAACACATCTGGAGGACACCAGGTTGAGGAAGGTCAGAATAGGGAGTTGCTTGAAGAAATAGGGAATCTGCTTGTGGGGAAGGCACACTTTGGACTACACCTCTCCTGAATCCCTGACTATTGGCTATCCTGTACAGGGTGTATGGGAATTCTAGTTCAAAACATTCAGGGGGCACTGCACCAGATTGTCTTCCCTGTACAGAACAGGTTTCTATACATTACCTCTGCGCAATTAGCTGCCCAGCTGTAGGTTTGCAAGCCCCATTGTGACATCAGAGCTATTAAGCCAATGGCAACCATATTTCAGGTCCTGAGATCACAGCACGGTTGTTAAGCCAACATGCCAAAGTGGTGCAGCAGGGCCAGGACTTGCTGGACTGAAGCCAAGATTGCTTAATCAGGGGCTATGATGGCATCGTCTGCCACCCTGTCAGGCCTCCCAGTTCCCTTTGAGGTGAGTTGCAATTCACAAGAGCAGGGAACAAATTTCCCCAACAAGAATATAATGCTGTGGATTACGTGTGTGGTATTTTGGGGTGGCTTAGTCTTGAATGGGTAATTAACACTCATTAGATTTACAAAAGACCAGCTCCTGATGGAGGTGAAAGTTGCTAGAACTGGTATGTTGAGATGGATTAGTACTACTGCATTAATTTCTGGACTCTCCTTGGGCCAGGCAGTGAGGACAGGTGTGATGAATACCTGCACTTCAAAATGTATCACCACAAAACTGTGTGACAGAGTTACAGAGACTCACCTTGCTATCCAGGCAATTGGGTCAAAAGAGGCAGGGAAGACCTCCCATGACATTAGGTAAAAGCTCTGCCTCCGGTAGAAGCAGGGGGCAGGGAGTGACAAATGACATGCTCCCCACTCCCCTGGGGAGAATGCTTCAGAGAGTCCTGCCAGGCATTCTTCTGCTGTGGCTGGTGGGACTTACGAAGCTGCCACCCAGCTGGAGTACCCACACTGGTGCCACCTGGGTGATTGGCAGCTCTTGAAAGCCCTGCTGGCCCATCTCTCCCCCTGTGACAGAAGAGCTGCCAGTGGAACTCTCTGGAGTATCCACACATCTTCTGGCTTGCTCTGAGAATCTCGGAGCAAGCCAGGGAAGGGAGGTCTCTCTGTAAAAACATCTTAGTCCACAAAAGCTCTAGCACATCTCTTAATAGAGACAGCCAGATGCAAGGGCCCAGCTCAGAAGAAATCCTTCCTCGGGACCAGGCACTCCCTGGTCCAGAGGAAGGATTGATGTCCCAGCAAAGCACCTGTGCCATGCTACGGTTTATCTCTTGGGACACCCCTCTCCTCAGAGGAAGGACCGCCTCCAAGCCAGGTGCTTGCACCTGGCCATGGCCAGCTCTCAGAAGAACTGCTCAGAGTGGCCAGCATGGAGCGAGGGGTGGGGGTGCCAGGTGATGACAGCAGGTGAGTGGGAAAGCAGCAGGAGAGGTGGTGCTGGTATAGAGGCTTAGCAACCGCAGCAGAAAAAGAACAGCAGACCAGGAGGATTCTGCAAGACTTTAAATGAGAGGGTCAGCAGCTCTCGTTATTGGCTACAGTTGTGACTTACCAGTTAGCTGCTTCTGTGTTTAACCCTTAATACAAACCATTAGTGGCACTGGTGGATAATAATGGCTTCTTCTCTCTCTCTCTCTCTCGTGTATCTTTTCATCCTTTTGCAAAGCAAGCTTGAATAATTTAAAGCTGGACACATTTTGGCTACTTTTAAGTCAGGTAAGACATGGTATTCTATATATATTCAGCTAATTTGGTGTAAGTTGTTGCTGCCTATCTACAGAGCGTGTAAAATGTATAACATTATCCCAGGGCTTGTCTATCTGGAGGTCCTAACCCACTGTTTTGCTAAGGGCAGAAGGCAAATGCATCCTTCACGTGGATTTTCTTTCCCTCGGGTGTTTCCCTGCCTTTCTACTAGTGAAGCAGAAGGTGGCAGTGTGGTACAGTCGCACGGTGGCGGATTTGCACTTCTTAGGTTTTTGTTTCGGTTTCTTGAGATAGGAACTTTTCTTCCTCTTAAAAATAGCAAGAGCCTGAAAACACGATAGCATTCCTGGAAGCCGGCGACGACATAAAAAGACCCCGCAAACTTTCGTAGATGAGGTATTACAAATGCCTCGTGTAGACAAGCTCGAGTTCTTCAACTCTGCAGGGCTGTTAGTAGTCCTATGGGTGTATATTAAACCCTAGAGCCAGGCTAATCAGGGCATAGTTCGCATTTGCACGTTGCTATTCATCGTAGCCAGTCTGTGCTTGAGAACCGGAAATGGAGGATCTGCACCTGACTGAGGCTCTCCTCCCGCGAGTGGTTCTAGGGGGCGTTAAAACTGAAACCATCTTATCCCTCGTTAGAGCCCAGTTTGAATGCCTGCAACCCTTTCTCTTCTTCCGCCATTATCTTAAAACTGCAGCCCGCTTTTTGCAAGATCTCGGCTGATGAAGAGCTTTGGAGATGTCGAATGCTTGCACAATGTTGTGTGTGTGTTGGTTTAAGTAAAACTAGGGTATTACACCAATATGAATTAGTAAATTTCTTTTCGCATACGATTGTGGCATTTTCCATCCACTGCTTCCTGGGACAATTAAGATAACAACACTTCTAAATGCTTGATTAGGAGCGCGATCCTTTATGTGCCTCCTCAGGGTCCCGTTGAGTTTAATGGACATTACTGCCAGATAAATGTGTATTCCTAACTTAGCTTTCGCCTTTTCGTCCCATCCGAAAGTTCGCTGACTCATGAGTCAACGTCGCCGGAAAATATTTGGAGCTCCGTTACAAATGGCTGGGTGGCAGGGATTTCCCCCTTCCTGAACTGACTGACCCCTCGTCTTCCCCAACCGAAACAATTAGAAGGCTAAGGAAATCCAAAACTACACTTCCCTTGTCCCCTTGCGGGGGCGTTTGGAGTAGCAACGACGATAAAAGGGTCGCACAGGGGCGGGTTCATACGACCCGCGGCGGGGTGGGGGGGGGGACTGCGGATTCAGCGGGATGACTGTTTTGGGGCCGGGCCGGGGCGGAGCCACCCAGTGCCTGATCGGGGCGGGGCGGGGCTGCCCGGGAGAAGGTGGCTCTTATCTGATGGAGCAGGTGAAGCGGCGGCGGCGCTGCTGAGCGCTCCATGTGTTCGGGCTGGGCTGCTGCGCCGATCTCGCCTGCCTGAAACGTAGCAGCCCTGGCGAGCCACGTCTCCGCGCCACCGGCTCTTCTTGGAGGCACTTTCAGCTGCCCTGTGAGAGCTCGCCAGGGCTCTTGCCTCGCGCGGTGGATTCCGAGGGAGGCAAGCGCGCTTGTTAGGCGAGGCTTTTTCCCCCCAGCTTGCATCTACCAGAAAAGGCTCGGGCTCTTTCCCTCGTCTGCGCTGGGTCTCCTTCGCCCGCTGCACTAGCTGCTCCCCTTCCAGCAGGCTCCAGCGGACTAGCCCCTTGGTGGGCGCTCGTAATTCCTCGTGTACGGAGGACGCGCTGCGCCTGTTTTGCTGTACCCCTCCCGCCCGGCTTATGGTGGGAGCCTGGGAGCCTAGCCCAGGGCAGAGCCATGGCCTTCGCCAATTTTCGCCGCATCTTGCGCCTCTCCACCTTCGAGAAGCGGCGATCCAAGGAGTATGAGCATGTGCGCCGGGACGTGGACCCCAACGAAGTGTGGGAGATCGTCGGGGAGCTGGGTGACGGCGCCTTCGGCAAGGTGTACAAGGTGAGCGGGGGCGGGGGCGGGGGCGGGGGCGGGGGCGGCGCGCCTTCCCTGCGCGTGCTCTGGGTGCAGCGCGGGTTTCGCGAGGCGCTGCCGCGGGACGAGCGCGGCGGAACTCGGACTCGGCGTCGCGCCTGTTGGCGGGGAGCTGAAGGGAACCACACCTGAACGGGGGTTCCAAGAGAAGTCCTGTGCGCCTCAGTTCTGCATTGCTTCTGTCGATCGTAAAAACAAGAGCACTTTTCCCTCCCACCCCAACAGAAGGGGCTGTCTGTTCACTGAAGTAATGCGGGGATATGCCCAAATTCTTCCTGGTCTGGTTTGCCACACGATAAGTAGTAATCCCCTCCCCCTTGCGGTGGACAGAAGTGTTCTGGAGGAAGGAAATCGCTTGCCCGGTTCCCGCAATGCTGCATCCTAACAAGGGGGTATGGTCGTCCCCTTTAAAGAGAAGCCCCTCTTTCCGTCTCTTCCTCATTTCTAACTTCTCTGCAAGGATCTGCCCACTGAGAAACGTTAAAATTGCTGTAGGTGTGACCTGAACGCGTGCATTTCTACTGGAACTTTTCAACTGGATGCAAATCTGACCCTCTGAGCGCCTCTTACCCTTTTGCTTCTCATTGTAGGAAGTGGATGGATCCTGTCTACCCAGTTCAAACTTTGTAGCCTATGAGTGAGGCACATGCGCACAGCGAGGCAGTGGGCAGTTCATAGCCCTTCAGATGATTTGACCCACAACTTCCATCATCCTGCTCACTGTGCTGGGCAACAGGAGGTGTCGGGTAGTGGGCTACAGGTTGCCCACCTATAGTGCATAAGCACTTGGCATATTTACAAATGTATATATGATTTCTGTCTAACAAGCATAGAAAGCCTGAAAGTGAGGACTGGAAAGCCCTGCTAGATCCCTCCAAGGACTGGCTTCACAGCAGAAACCCACAAGAGCATGGGTCCTCAAACTACGGACTGGGGGCCGGATCCGGCCCACCATGCCCATTTGGATCCGCTGTGCATGCGCCTGCCACCGCCCACCTCGCCCGCGTGTGGGGAGGCAGTGGTTTGCTTGCTTGGAGAAAACTATCTCCAAGCAAGCAAGCAAGCTGCTGCCTCGTGCACCCGCCTCGCTGCACATGCCCACCCGCACCTCACCTCGCCTCAGCGCGCGCACCTTGCCCCCACCTCAGCGCGCCTGCACACACCGCTGGCACCGCCTTTCCTACCCGCGCCCAGCACCGGCAGCTTTCAGCTGGCCCCCTGGTGGAAAAGTTCGAGGACCCCTGCATAAGAGGAATACAGGGGAGCCGCCCACATTTCTACCTTCTCCCACTTTTCTTCTCCGGCAGCTGGTAACTTAAGGCACACTCCCTCTACTGCTAGTGATGGTGTGTAGCCATCAAGCATAGTTGCCATTAATAACAACTATTAACTTTGAATTCAAATCTGATGTTCCAGAATTTGAATTTCTGCACCCAGAGCTGAGTGAAGTACAAGAGGAGAGGATCGCATCCTACTTCCATTTGGTTACCAGCCATGTGGGAGCTGTATCGGACAGTGAGGGGCGAAAGAATATTCTCTGCTCTGTGTGCATGGTCCCGTGTCAGGGCAGGGGCACCAGAACAGGGGTCAGCCCAGTATATTTTAGCAAGCCACTTCAAGGTTTGTGTCCTTTGAACAGATATATGCATTGAATGCATTAACAGTCACCACCATGTAGACTTGCTCAGCTGAATTGATTCACTGGGTCTGCTTCATGATATGGGGCAGCTGCATTTGTGAAATGGCAAGGAGATGTTATGGGGATAAGCTGCTGCCTAAACTGGTTGTTGGCACTTTATAGATGAAAAAACACACAACGTTTTTTCCCGTACTCTTTGCTAACTTCCAAGTTCAGACATGGAATAGCTTCTGTGGTTAAATCTAGCATTGTCTTTGGTGTTTGCCAGGGAAAAGGTCAAGGGGAACCTGAATTAACTCTGCACATCTCATTAGTGATTGTGATCAGAAAGTATTGAAAGAACAGGCAGGCTTGTTGCCCATGGGAGGATCCTGCTAGGCTAAGGAAAGGCTTTTGAGAATCCATGGTGGAAGTTGAAGTTATCTGAGACACAGCAAGGTGGTGATGCTGGATGGATGAAACCCTGGATGATGTTTGCCAAAATCCTAGATCAGCATTCTCAAATCTGGTGCTTTCCAGATGTGTTAGGCTACAGTTCTCACTGTCTGCGCTGGCTGGCCAGTGGGGGAATTGTAGGCCAGTACATCTGGAGGGCTGGAGAAGGCTAGCTGCAACAATGTGCAATCTTTCAAAAGGCTGATATTATTACAGCACTGCATTGTAATCTTCATTTATCAGTACCTGTGCTGACTACACACAATGCGATGTTAGGAATACTTGAGATCTTACACTATCTGGGGCCATATGATGAATGCAACTCCAGCACTTTAGAAGACAAGCCGCCTGAAGCAGAGAAGGATAAACCGAGGAGTCTCATTAAATCCAGTAACGAGCAGCATTTCCCAGCATGATGCAGAGGAGGAGTATGATAAATGGATGATTGCTGACAAAGGAAAATGCTGAACTTGCATAGTTAGTAAAGGCAGCATAGAGGATGCCATTGTAAAACTGAGAAGTTGTTGCAACTGGAAAGTATTTCTCTTTGTCCTGTTGTCAGTCAGTTCTGGTATCTTTTGGAAGTGGTGGACATGAACAGACTTTGCTGACAAGGATATGCTCTTTTGAGATACAACCTGCCCTCATCTTGTACCTTGCAGATGTCTCAGGCTACCATTCAAGTTGTCCCTATCAAACATGGTCAGCCCTGCTGGCTGGGGGTGCTGGGAGATGTAATCCAACACATATGGAGGGCACCAGCTAGAAGAAGGCTGTATCCAGAGGTTTCTCCTGCTAGTGTTAAATGAACACAGCAATTGTGGGAGAAAAATACTTCCTTAATTCCTCAGAATGTTTGTGTATATGTTTTGGCATAGCTGGTTGTGCCTGTTCAAATATTGCACTGGGAAGTAAAAGCAAAAATGAAATCATGAGAAGAATGAGTAGAGAGGTGCCCAGCCTCCTGTCTCATACTAGCGGGAACAAAGCATAACTCTGAGACTCCCTATTAAGTACACGGATTTAAGATTAGAAGGACCACCATGCTGGGTCAGACCAAGGGTCCATCTAGTCCAGTGTTGCATTGACACAGTGGCTCACCAGTGGCCCACAGGAAACACAGGATATGAATGGAGCAGTGCCCTCTTATCCAGCATCTGGGGGACATACACATGCTAGCTTTAATGGTGGAAGTACCATATACCAAAGACTAATAGCCTTTGATAGCCTTTTTCCATAAATTTGTCCAATTCTCCTTTTAAGTCATCCAAAATCTGTGGCTGTTGCTGCATCTTGTGGAAGCTTAACTATGCACTGTGTGAAGAAGTGCTTCCTTTTATTTGTCCTGCATCTCATATCAATCAACTTCAGGGAATAACCCAGGGCTACGAGAGGGAGAATGTCTCCCTACCCACATCCTTTGTACCATGCATGATTTTGTACAGTTCTTTCATGTCTTTCCTAATCAATTCTTTTCTAAGCTAAACAATTCCAGAAGCTTTTCTAGGCTAAACAATTCCACAACTTGGAAAGTTACATCTGTTTAAATGCTACTTGCTTTCAAGTGTGCCTTAAGAACCACATTCTAATTTATTTCTTGCCTGGGTGATCACTTCTTTATAGTGGCCTTCCATATTTTGATTTCTCATTTATCCTGGCTTTCAGGGATCTCCAGTCTCCTATTCATTGTAGGCATCTGACAAGGTGGACTCTGGCCTATGAAAGCTTATGCTCCAGTTTAGTTCTTAGCTGTTAAGATGCCACAGGATTGATACACCACAGTGCTAGATACATTTGTTTAGAGGTAAGTCTGACTGAGTTCAATGGAACTTACAGGCAGTCTCCAGGTTACAGATGAGTTCTGTTTCTGAGAAAATAGAAATTCCTCTTTAAGTGGAATGTGTATGTACATTGGATCATGTACAGTCGGCCTTCCATATTCATGGAGCTTAGTGGCAAAACTGAATATCTCTAGTCCTCCACCCACTCACACACACCAGCACCTTCTTTTTGCAGCAAGGAAATGCCAGAGAGATTTCCCTCTCTGGAGGGGCAGGGCAGGAAGGCCTGCTTTGGGGGCTTCCCTCTCTCCCCTTTCACTTCCTCTCTCTCTGATGATGATTTGAGTCCTCCCTTTCTCCCCTTTTACTTCCTCTCTATGGTGATGTTTGGAGTCCTTCCTCTCTTCACTTCCTCTCTCTATGATGATGATACTTTTCTACAGCAGGCCTTTAACTCAGATTTTTAAATTAATAGGCTTTATGGCAATTCATAAGTATGAGCTGTTCATAACCTGGGGACTGCCTGCAATTCCAAGCAAGTGAGTATAGGATTGCAGCCCTAACTGCTTCCTTAAGCCATACAGATGAGAAATGGCTGCCCTGTAGAATTCTCAGCCACCTTGATTCAGTCCTTTGTGATCCCTCCCTGTTCAGCGCAAAGTTCCTATCCTTCCTTTCATTCACTGTGTAGCCTGGTTTCTCTTCAGATGAGAGTGCCTTTGTTTAAACAAAATTAACCCAAACCCTAACCTTCTTCTCTTCATGGTATACTGCTACAGTTTTCCAGTTCCTCCGTCTCATTTCTTTCCTTTTCTACCCCTTTCCTTCATTTCTTTAAAGAAGCAAAACATGCTAAAGTAAGATACTTCAAAGGGTTTCAAGTGAGAGAGATGTATAGGACCATCCAATGTAAGTTCACTCAGTAGTCTCACTTTGTACAATGGGGTTTACTCCATAGTAATTACATATAAAAAGGTAAAGGTTTCCCCTTGACATTACGTCCAGTCACGCCTGACTCTAGGGGGCGGTGCTCATCTCCATTTCCTAGCGGAGGGAGCCAGCATTTGTCCGCAGATAGTCTCTGTGGTCATGTGGCCGGCATGACTAAACACCGAAGTTCACGGAACGCTGTTACCTGCCCACTGAAGTGGTACCTTTTTATCTGCTTGCATTTGGATGCTTTCGAACTGCAAGGTTGGCAGGAGCTGGGACAGAGCAATGGGAACTCACCCTGTTGGGCAGATTAGAACCGGCGACCTTTCGATCAACCAGCCCGGCAGCACAGCGGTTTAAACCACTGCGCCATCTGCAGTCCCTCAATTACATATAGGACAGCTATATATAGTCTTAAGCTACAGTCCCTTTCTCCACTACAACAATGGGATTTGTTTTGAGTATGCTTTGATTATGCCCCTTTCCTTGTGTGGCATGAGAAGCATTGAAGTCTGAGCAGGCCCTCCTTGGGTTAGAAGTGGATTTAGTCATAACTGTGTAAAACTAATAATTAACAAATTAAAGTGCAATCCTATGCATGTTTAGACAGAAAAAAGTCGTCCAACTCCCGGCCTTCCCTAGCCAGCTATTCTGGGAATGCTGTGGGTTCTAATATTTTTCCCTGTCTAAACATGCATAGGATTGTTCCTTCAGGCTGTAACCCTGTGCATTCTTCCCTGGAAGACAATGGGGCTTATTACTTAGGAAATATGGACAGGACTGGGGTATAAGAAATACTGAGGTATGAAAATGGGAATGTTTTTATGATGCTGGAGCTAGCTGTAGGTGGTTGCGTAATTGTGCAGTTATGGTATAGTTGTATCTTCCAGGAGGGGCATTGCCATATTCTGGAGCAGGCAGTGGGGCCACCATCCAGATTTAGTATTTTTAGAGAATTATGTTCCCATTTTTGCATAAAATGAGGCCAGAGTGGCTTAGAGGCAGGTCTTCCTTCTGTCCTTCCTTCCTTCCTGGTTTCAGAAACAGAAAAAGAGCAGTGTCATAGCTGTCTTCCAGGTGATGCAAATGCTAATGTTAGCCCTACTATTGACCTGACCCCATGTATCTTGTGGTCATGAAACAAATCTTCTATGCATTGCAATTGCTTTGTTGGTAATTCCTAAGGTACTGCATAATGAAAATGCCCCCTAGGATAGCTAGAGTGATAATTGGGATTGCCACAACTTCCAGAATGCATCTTTGAAGGGCAAGGAAAAAACCCTATGTATGGATGTGAGTGATTCCCTGTTCAGGTTGCAAGCCCTGCAGTCATGACTTCCATGATTGATATTGATTGTTGACATTCCCTGCTGCCTGTAAGCTGAAGAAATGTGCTAGTTAAGAACTTTAACACTGTACAATTATATTCTGTTTGCATGATCCTCTTTGAATTACCAGCAAGTTGCAGGTATTGGGACAGGGGCTGGAGGAGGAGGAGCAGGAAAAGAGAGTGGTGTGAGAAAGAGTGATATTCTTTAGGATTTCAGTGCCGTTTTAGACTCTTTGTTGAAACCATTAGATGTCCAACATGCAGCCGAAAGACCCCAAAGTTCCATGGATCTCCAAGATCCCACCGAGGGCCTGGAACTGCAATTGGGCATGCATTCCCTGGGATATTGGATGTCTTTGTGCCTCATACACTACTTTCTTTGTAAGACACCCCTTTCCTCTTGGGTAGCTCATGGAGAAGAGGGATGAGAACAGCAGGCTTGGAGGCCTCTAGATTCTCATGTGTGCCCGATGATCTCATTGGTAATGAACTTTAAACCTTCAGTCAGACAGGTCAGGTTGACCATCGCCCATGCCCTCTGATGACATGATGAGAGTGGAAACTGTGTTGTCAATTTATTTGTTTCGAATCTTTTCTCAGACCTCAAAATCCTCATACATTTCATTGTCTCCAATATTTGCCACTGTGGGGAATGTACCCCAACAGGGACAAGCTGGTTTTGAGAAAGCTATTTATTGCACATGGTTTATGAATGCCCTAATGTATTGTATCAAACAGACTTGATATACCTGTGTCTAGGTCACGATGACAGTCTGAAGCATCATCATTTCCCCTACCCCTGTGTGTGTGTCAAGAGAAAACTGTATAAGGCAACACATCTCACATTTCTGGAACAAATCCTGGAAACAGGGCACAAAATAGATTGCTTTTTTGAAAGGGCAAAGGGAAGGAAATGGGAGTCGGTGAGATGAAATAGTTTCATTGTCCAGCACCATTGCAGTATAGAATCCATTTAATGAGTGTCTCCTTTTTCTCAATTCAATAATACTGGTTTGGAATGTCCTATCAAAATGATCCCATTTAAAACAAAATGCTCCTTAAAATTCAATTTTATCCCTAGACCACTAAATCTTATTTGCAATACAGAGTAAGGCAGACTTTCTGGTTAGATTGTCAAATCAAAAGAAATGGGTTTTTCAGGGTGAGGGAATATATTTAGAGACTTTTTAAAGTATGAAACAAAAGGAGCAGCACTTAGTGATAAGCAACAGGACTCCTGGGTACTGAAACAAAATCAGTTTAAGTAACAATGCATTTTACATTGATCTGATCCCAAATGCACTTAGAGTGATTACTATCTGCAAAGGAATTTAGGTCCTGTACTTCTGGACATCTGAACATGATAGGTGTACATTGGTAATCTATTTAGAGTTGGAGTTGGCAGAAGGTAGATCTCCAAATGCTTTGGGCTTCAACTCCCAGAAGCCCCTGCCAGCATGGCCAATGGTCAGGAATGGTGGGAGTTGAAAGTAAAAATGTCTGGAGATGTACTTTCTGCCCACCCCAATTTAGAGGATCTCTGAAGTCTTTAGGCTACCCAGATGTATGTAAAGTGGTTATCTCACCTTGCTTTATTGCAGGGACAACCTTAAACATAAACAGATGGATAGGATCTCTTCAGTTTATCATAGATTATTTGTAGCCTGTGCAGTTTGTTGGCCTGAGTTTTGTAGAACCTGGGTACATGATTCTTTTGATCTCTCCTTTAGTATAAGATAGCTGATTTAGGCCAACTGTCTTTAATCCTTGGCCTATGGGCCTGTATTTGAAAACTGCTTTCTGTCAAGTTAGGCATACTACAACTGGCATCATAACAGTCAAGTTTCTTCTTAGTGTGTACCTCAAGGCCCTATGTCATGGCTGCATTATCTTCTGCATTTCTCTGCCCCCATTCCACATCAGTAATCCTCACTGGTAGGACAGAGAGATGCCCATCAGGACATCAGGATAAACTGAATTAGCTGCTGAGGGTAGGAAGAAAACCATGCTCTTTGTAATATGCAGTTCATTCCTTAGTCCACAACATGGGCGTTGATTCTGCTTGCTGTTGCCAACAATTTATTTTTCCTTCCTCCATCAAGAAATAATTGCCCTGAAGCATCAAGGAGGAGGGGAGCATGACTGTCCATCTTATTACTTATTAAGTTCCACCAACAGAAAACAGACAAGAGAGTGTTGTGTAGATGTGATGCTGGGCCATTTGCTGATGCATTTATTGATCCAGCTGATGCTCTAAATCCTTGGTCTGCTGGAACTGTAGCCGTACATGTTGATGCTATCCAATACAATGCCATCCCATGAAGCAACCTGCACATATAAGCTACTGATAACCTTCTAAAATGTCATGTGCTTTTAACTGGAACAGACATATTTGTGCAAGGACTGGACTGCATGCCTCAGCCCTTGGTTCAGGGGTCACGTTAAACAGCCGACCTATCTGCCACATTTCAAGCATTAATTTATCCTGTGGAAGTGTTGTTTGTCCGGGGGGAGGGGAGCATGAGCAGAGGTCCCTGTGCTGTATTTGTTTGCTTCTTGTGAAATGCTATCGCTGTACTGCAGAGGCTACTGATGAGAACACCTACGCCCCTGATAACTTGCCTGTGGCAGGAAGGGGACAGGATATGCTTTCAGTAGCGTGGCTTCTGACTGCCAATTTTATAGCAAACAATGCATTGAAGTAACTTCCTGCTGATTTTTTGTTTTTGATAAAGCCTCTGTTCTATTAATACTGCATCTTCTCTAAACGATAGCAATTCTCTTCAATTTCACATAAGAATTTATTGATTTACCAATTTCACATAACAATATGGTAATTATAATGGCTATCATCGTATGTTTCTCTTCTGCTTGGTGCAAAATTGTTCTTGCAGTTCAAAAATCTAAAATGCTTATTAAAGTATTTAATAATCTATCAATGCAGAGAACATGCAGCTCCCAAATTCTGAGTACTCCCCTTGACAAGATCAATCTATCAGATATAGTGTCATGTAGGAAGGGGAGGAGGAATCCTTTCACTTGTACCTTGGTTCCATCTTTCCTGGACTAAAGAAAGTAGGAATATTTCCAAACATAAGAAGTGTTCCCTTCTATCATTGAATATAATTTTCTGTTGTAAAAAGTCACCTTCTGCCAGATGATATGAATGAATTAGTAAACTACCAACGGATGGACTAGAAATGCCAGTGGCATGATAAGTGGCTTAAAATGCATTTCCTGCAAGAAGCTCATTAATGGAGTTGGACCAAACTACAGAACAACCAAACAGGGACATAAATGCAGCAACCTTTAACATTTAAATCTAATTAAGTGGTCATGTTTGTGACACTTACCTTTTCTTTAGTGTGGTGTCTTTTGAGAGTCTTCACTAATGGTTGAAGGTCTTGCCTATCAGCCTTCATCCCCCTGAAAATTAAAGCACGCACACACTCTTTCAGTTCCTGTGGGAAACACTGCTAACATATCAATTGCATCCTGCATTCCATTAAACATAGCAGTGGCTAATTCTGAACATCTTGCTTTTGGAGTGTCAGAGGAAGAAAACAGTCTTGCTCAACAGTGTTTTCCTTAATGATTCTTCTGGGTATTCTCTGATTCTGAACAATGAGAGAAGTGCAAGAGGCAGTGGGTTTGTCCTATGGATACTGAGAGAAGCTTGCTGGCAGTTAGGCTGTGACTGTGACTGGGGAGAGGCTGTAGCTCAGTGGCAGTACTGTTGCTTTGCATGCAGAAAGTTCCAGGTTTGCTTTGTGGCATCTCCAAAATGCCACTTCCAGTCAGTGTCTGCTCTGCTGGGCTAAATGAACCGAGGGTTCATGGTACGGTATGTACTAGAAAGTTGCTGGTGGCTTTGTGGACTGCTGGACTTGCAGACTGTATATGCAGCAGCCTATGTTTGAAAGCATGGTCACGTTGAAACTTTTGACATTTATGGTAATGTTTCAGCAAACTTCTCTAAGGGGAAAAAGGCCAACATAGTGCTTGTATTAAAAGGTGCTTCAGCTCCTCTAAAATTTAAAGCATGTGTTATGTGAGGTCTGAAACTCTTAAAAAGCACTGTTTGGTTAACCAGCTAGATCAGTCAAAATCTTTCTTGCTAAGGTTTGGCTCTAGGTCTTGAAGTGTATTTCCATTTTCCTTTACAGTTGAGGCACCAGCCTTCACTCAAAGATGCAGGAACTGAAAGGTTCAAAAAGAGCCTGTTTGAGGCTAAGGTAGATACACTCCACCTCATCTTGAATTCAAGGGCCATTTTCTGGAAGGTGATAGATACTTGCATCTCCTGTGTTTTCACTTGTCCTTGTTTAACTAAAAAGCTGTCTTAGTAATCTCTTGTGCAAAAGGGTGTTATATAACCAGTGCTTTGTTCCACCATTAGTACTTTCACCTTCTGTATTGCAAACTAGGCCAGCTGGAGAAATAATGATGCTACAGTGCAGAGCCTGCCTTCACTTTTGCTGTGATTTGGTAGCATCATGTTCGTAGCATCCCACCACTCCACATTTGCTTACTGCATGCTTTGTAGCCCATTTCAGACTTCCTTCTGAATGTCCTGTGCTTGAAAGGCCATCTTCTTCCACAGAACCATTGCTGCTTTTTTGAGGAAATATATGCCTCTTTCTAAAAAGTCGGTGCCACCCTGATTCTCCAGTTCCCTTTTTAGTCTTGTTCAGTCTGGTTTTTGTCTTAGTCATTCTTCCAAAATTGCATGTAGTTTCCTGGCTTAAAAAAGTCTTTTTATCTTCCCTTATCTGCATATTTGAATACTGTTGAGTATTCTTTTTCATGGTACAGTCAATTCTTTACACAGTTTCACTAGTGCTACCATCCTTAATCACTTGGTAAACTCTCACCTTTCCTGTGGCCTTCTTACTTTGTTCTCCCTCTCCATCTAGGTCTGGGATAGACAGAAGTTTTGGACTACAATTCTCATAAATTCCAACCAACACAGTTATCAGCCTTTATGGCTGAGTGGCAGTATAGAAATTTTTTAAAATCCAATTTTATTACTTTCTCTATAAATCCAAAACTAAAACAACCATTATTCAGGACATCGGACATACTGGGTTGACATCTCACTCTTTTTTTACATTCAACAACCATATTCAGTTCTACACATAGTCCCGTTTCTCCAACCAATGATAGAAAACATTCCAAGTTTGATAGAAGTATATATCTTCCTTCTCCTTCAAAGACAGAGTCAATCTGTCCATCTCCACGCAATCCAAAATCTTTTTGAAAATCAACTCTTCAGTAGGTGGCTCTTCGCTTCTCCAGTGTTGGGCAAATGCAATCCTCACTGCAGTAGTTATATGTAAAGTCAAATATATAGCTTGCTTATTGAAGTCATCAGGGATAATACCTAATAAAAAGATTTCAGGTTTAAATGTTAATGGTTTGTGCAGCATTTTCTCAAGCCATTTGTGTATTTTAACCCAAAGAAATTTAACATAATAAACAACATAAGTATTAATAATTGTATTATTATTATTGCTATTGCATTGCATTTACATCCCACTGTTTTTCCTTTTGTGAGGAACCCAAGGCAAATTGCATAGTTCCATTTTATCATCACACAACAACCCTATGAGATAGGTTGGGCTGAGAGTCTATGACTGGCCAAAGTCACCCAGAGAGCTTTATGGATGAGTGGGAATTAGAACCCGGATCCCCCAGGTCCCCAGTCCAGCTCTTGGACCATCACAGCACACTGGTTCTCAATATACAGTGTACATATATTGTAGCCCAAAATATCTGAAGGGAACTAAGTTGACATCTAGGTAATATCATCCCTCACACATCCATTACCTATTTTATGGAAGCCAAGCTGGGAGAACTCTATATAAAAGAATAAATAGACACAGAGCTGACATTAGGAATGGCAAAGTTAATCTCCCAGGAGGACACTCTGAATTGTCTGGACATTCTTGGACAATGGACTCTCAAAGACAGTTACTACCATGCAATTGCTAAAGTATAATTCATCAAAAGGTTCATCTCTAGTTCCATAGTTTGAACCAGGACAATTTTTTCCTTACATGTTTTCCCTCCATAATGAACTCAGAATTGCACTATTGTTTGTGCTATCAGCCTGGGTTTTGTGAATGGCACCTGTCAAGTTAATCATCACTGCCTGTGTATTTTCTTATCAATTCTCTGAAAACACAGTTTACATTTCCCTTCCCTTTTGAGTCTCGCCCGCCACGCACATATAAATCTGACAAGGTGAGGTTAATACTTCATGCACAGAAGAAGTAGCTAGTGTCTGTGAAAGCTTATGCCCAAATAAATGTGTCCATCTTTAAGGTGCTATAAAACTTGTTTAGAGATAGTGTTTATCTCTTATTCTTTTTGTCACCTTCCTTTCTTGCTAATAATCTCTAGCTGTCTTCCCACCTGACCAACATGACCCCACCTTTGACTCAATTTAAAGAAAATCATGTTTAGAAATTACATGATTGCAGAGCAAGAAGCTCACCGGTTTCTTCCTCTTTTTGTTCTACCTGATGCATTGCTGTACTTTGACTGCTTCTATTTAATGATAACATTTTCAGCTGGGTCTTAAAAATCCATTCAGTTTTGCTTTCTGCCAGTAACGAGTACTCATCACATCAACTCTGTGGCCAGTAAACTACTGATACTGGCAAACAGAATTTCCTCTGATCTTTCACTAGAAAATACAGTTCCTAATAGTAGGGAAATGGTAGGCCACACTGTTGACTAAAGAGGTAAGAGCGGATAGGGTCTAGTTACTGGCTGAGAGTATGCATATGGGAGGTTCACTCTGAAATCCTACATTGTCGATAGCATTTTATTTGGAAATAAATTTGCAAACGAGATTCTGTCCACTGCCATACTGTAGAAGCCCCTGCAAAAAACCAGTTTGTGCTGTCAGGGCTGCATTAGTCTGGTTTTTTTTTTTTTTTTTTTTTTTTTTTGCACAAGTGAAATAATACAGATAACCACCTAAAGAGAGGAAAGGCCTCTGAAAGCATTGTATCCAAAGTCTGTCTGACTGAGCTGCATCAACTAGCTTTGTTGGGTGCTACAGTTCATGGCAAAAGATGCTGAGTGTGGTGGCAGAGATTTGTAATAGGAGCAGGAGGCATGGGAGAACTAATCTAGTTACAAGGACCTACTTTATTTGACACATTTCTGGCATGTTATACAAAGAGTAAACAAAACAAAATTTGTTGCAGTGTTGGCTGTCCAAGCTCCATTCCCTTGTGCTGAGTCATACTGGTTATTCACTCCACTTCCTCTCTACAGAATCCTTTGCAATAAATCGCAAGGAAACATCTAATGGGTATGTGTGGTTCCCTCTCCAGTATGAGAGAGAGAGGGAGAGGGAGAGAGAGAGCTCTACAGACCAGATTTCTTACCAAGGAGGGACCATAACTTGGTGGTCAGGCACATGCCTTTGCATACCATAGGCCCAGATTCAGTATCTGGTATTTCCAGCTAAAGGACCAGGCATCCTGAGATCCTGGAGCGTCAGTGCCAGTCGAAGTAGCCAGTGTTCACCAACTTGGTGTACTCCAAATGTTTTAGACACTCAGCAGCCATAGCCAGCATGGCCAATGGTCAGGAATGCTGGGAATTACAGTCAAAAACAACTGGAGGACAGAAGGCAGGGGAGTAAGGCTGGCCTAAGAGGCAACCTGGTATATACCCTTGGGGTAATGTGGATTGAGCATGCCACCGGAATGTACAGAATGGCTAGCATATTCATGGTTTTTTTCTTACCTTATTCTTCCCTGGATTGTATTGAAGACAAAGTAAGTGTACATGTGAGTTGTAGCTGTAGTGCTGCACATCTGTCTGTATTTCATAGTACATAAAAAAGAAATTTGTTGCTATAATGTGGTTACTGATTTTAGGCTGTATATGGTGGTCTTTGTGTGAAGATACGTTGCATTGATGAAACATCTCTGGTGGAAGAAGCTTATCCTTAGAACTGGGTCCACTTCAAACACGCTCCCTTCAAAAAGTACATCTTCCTAAGTCAGTCTCCTCCAGTCTGGATCCCTCTGGAACTTTTGGCTTGCAACACCCATTATCTTTCATCATTGGCTATGCTGATTGGGGCTGATGGGAGTTGCAGTCCATCTGGAGCATAGTGGTTTGGGCAAAACTGACCTTGAATTTCCTTCAGCTTCAGTACAAAACTTGGAAATCTGGATGTATTGGATACCACAGGAATGCATATCATGCAAAGCGGGAGAAACTTGAATCCCACCATAATCCCCTGTCTGTATAGCCAGGTGATAGCCCAACACAGGCATTACTTGGTGTGCTTGGGATGGAGGTGGAGGAAACATTACATGGATGTGCTGACCTCTATGGATGTGTTGGCCTCCAGTTGACCTCACAAAAACTGTGATACAGCCTTCCTGGGATTGTTCCACTTCAAACTGTTGGAAGGGGATCTACATGACTGAACTTTCCTTATTCCAAAAGCTCCTTGCAAGTATCTCTCTGGAGGGGACTGGCCTTCTGAACCCTGACATGCTACTCTTGTAATTATGAAATCTGTAACAGCTGGAAGCATTTAGTGATAGAACCTCCCTGCATTTTGAACTGGAAGTCACAGACATGCTATACCATGTGATTTTTCCAAAGGTGCACATTGTATCTAGAATTCTTAGAGGTGCTTCTTCACAGCCTGTCTTAGTAGCAGGTCAATTATGAACTGCACTTTTGAGTGCACTTCCTGACTATTTGCATTTTCTGGCTTATGTGAAAATGTGATCCACTTCAAAGCTATCAGCAGCTGCATTTATTAGGTGGTACAGTAACTGTTCCTAATGTTTTTAAACTATGACATGGTGATTAAATTGATACCAATTATGCACACTGAATAGGAGCTTTTTACTCCTAAACATATAATATGTAATGTAAAAATGCAATGCTAATAAACTGGGTGCAGTTTTAAAGGAGCAAGAAAAAGACTGTTCAAATCATTGATTCAAATCAGTTTTGCCTTTGGTACTGCTAAATACCTTTCCCTAGACAAGGGTGCAAAACTGACCACTAAGCTAGATTAATTTTCAACTGTATTATTTACGTTCTTACCTCCAGGCCTTGCTTCCTTTTGTCATGCTATGCACATTCTTCATGCTTTCTTTTTAACCTGTAGAAATGTCTTTAAATATTCTCATATGGGGGCTTCATACAGCAAGCTCCCATGATGGCCAGTGAGTTAAAGTATGAGAATACAGGAACCTGCATGCTGAAAAATTGTTTTCTCTTCTTTCTGGTTTGCTGTGCCATGGCCCAGAACAAAACCTCACAAAAATAGGTCACCAAACAAGAAAGAAAGGCTCATGATGGATAGATAGAAGTAAGGTCTAATAGTAAGTACCTAGAAGATTAGAGTAGTTCATTTTCCTCACGTGAAAATTAAATTTCTGTTTATAGGTGGAACATACATATTTTAATAATGAGGTTGATCATTTATATAAGAAAGTCTTTTATAACTGATTTTTTTTTAAACTAAAGCTTGTGGTAGAAGTACTGACAGTATAGTCATTAACGCTAGGGCTAACATGCTTACATCCAGATTATTTTATATAAGGCAGGAAAGGATCCCATTTAAGAATCTGCATTTGAACTCATCATTTTTACTGTGTGCGTCTCTTATGTATAAACTCAGATAAACTGTTCAAGCAGCCAGAGATAGAACAGGAGGAGCTTGGGTGTCAGAGGAAAACTGCAACCTGGCACTAGGTGTTTGTGAGAGTATCTGGCTAGGCTAAGTTTAAGGAATTTGGCCTGTGGTAAAATAATTCCTTAGAGGCTTGGAACAACTACAGTCTCTCTTCATTTCCAAAGAATTATCCCTAAGCAGTCTTTTGAAAACACCATAGTAAATATTAATAATTTCTTATGAACAAAACATCTCTGTCATAAATTTGCTTGTTCAATGGTTTATCTTGTCTCTAGGGTTGGTGCCCATCTCAAACCTATGCCTCTTATGCCAGCTACTGGGAGGTTTAAAAGTATTCTAGTGAAATTGGTGGCAGCAGAAAGGATCTGTGTATTATAGTCATAGAAAGTTCCTTAGGTGCTGAAATGCAAGCATTAGCTATAAACTATAAACCCCATAGATGCAACTGCACAGTGAAGGAACAGTTTTCCTATAGGGGGGAAACAGTCCTAGAGAGAGGAACTCTCTGTGTGTCTATCTATAAACATACCTTTCTGTATAAATGCTGGAGAGTTGTGGTCCCTCGTATTTGCATGCTTCATTTGCACATAAGACATATGTAAATATAGCTATCACTGGGTGGGTGTGATCCATAATATGTAGTGTGCTCTTTCCTCCTTAGTTTAACCAAAATGTTTCTCACTGCCTGGCACACTGAGGCTACTTCGTATTCTGGTTGCTCTACTTACTGTGGCATGCTGAATGATCACAGCGGTACCCATGTTGACAATGCAAAGACATTCGTACATCGCATTAAATTTAGCCTTCCTGTCATCTTGCTGTAATGGCAACTTGAAACCTGATTTCTGCATCAAACATTGTTGGTACAAACAACTCACACTGAACTAATTAGGGACAAAATGACCATCCCAGTGTCATTCTGAGATAACATGAATCAGTAATGTGAGCAATTACAATACTCCATATATTGTAATGATGAGAATGTAGCATTCTGTGGCTTGTTATTTTCACTTTAACAACCCTGACGTATATGTAGAGGACAAGCATGCTCCAAGGTGCCCTGTTTCTGTTCTAATTCAGAACTGTTTCTCCAAAAGCTCATCAGTGCAGTTTTTTGACCTTTTCAAAATGTAACCTGGTTCACATTACACAACAAACCTTCATGGGTAATTAGCTATGGTAGGTTGTCATGTTGCCTGAATCTAGACCACTTCCCAAAGGGTGGCTTGTTTCCTTTTCAGAGATCTCTCTGCTATGGCTACAGTGGTCCCTGTCCATTGTAAATAAATAGAAAATGAATGCAGATTTAATAGCTGGGAAGTAAATGGAAGGTAAATTGGAGCTTCTGTATTGACTGTTCCATTGTTGCAGGTTCACAAATTTCTCTTAACTTCCCAGCAAGTCCTGTTGGCTTCCCATTTCAACAGAAGTCCCTCCAATTAATTTACAGCCATTAAATCTTAGTCTTAAGAAATGCAAAAATGTTCCTGACTATTTTAAAAAAACCCTGATAGAGTTTGCAGAATGGGTCAGAGGAAATGAGGTGCCAACACCAGTGGTGCTTACACCAGGCCCTGATGGGGTTCTGTTCAGTTGTCTCCTCAGGGAGTCCTTTTTGAACTGTTAGGACACTGCAGTAAGTTCTTCCGAAGGAGCCAGGAAAGTGGAGGGAACCAATATCCTCCCTTTCTGGAATACTTGGAGGCATGGGGAAATGTTGAACAGGTGGAGGGTGCCAAGAACAGTCTGTTCAGTGCTCAAATGCAGCAGGACCGCATTGTCAAGGAAGTGATAATATGTCTCCCCCAAGGATATGAAGATCTGGCTGGAATCAGGACCTCTTGAATTCACCAGATTTTTTGGCCTTGGTCTAGGAAGCAAGCCGAGCCAAGGTGAAGTGTGCAAATGCTTGGGGATGCTAATGGGCTCCTTCTCTGCATTGAGTTATTCTTGCACAAAGTCCACAAGTCACATGTGCACAAGTGGCATTTGCACAAGCCAGCCCTCTAGTTGGGCAACAATTAGCTCACTTCCTGCTGGAGATCCGTGAGAACACCTAGTGTAGAGAAGACGTAGGGCTGAGAGAAAACGGGTCCTGAGTCCAGGGAGCCAAGTTAAGGAAATCCAACAGGTTCCTGCTACTTTTACCACTTCCTTCTCTTTCCATTGCTTTTCAGTTGACAACTCAGCACTTTAATCTTGGCATCTGTGTGCAAATTTGCCTAGATGGTGTTCCACCTTGTTATTTTCTATGTTTGCTATCTGGTCCATTTTGCTGTTCTTATTTTGCAGATAAAGCATAGTAGGAAATTGACCAGGGAAACTATCAGCGTGGAACAGTTGTAAGAATTTTTTGAAAATTCAATTAAAAGACGATAAAATTACAAACACAGAATTTTCTGCAGCTAAGGGAAAAAATGCATGACCCCAGCTGCAATTTTTGAGACTAAATTTTTTTAAAGTGACAAACCAAAGGGGGGTCGCAATGGAAGCTGGGAAGTGGAGACAAGACAGGTCCTGTTCTAAAGGACACTGGGGTGCTGGCTGGGATACCCTAGAAGAAAACAAGCCACAGTGAGCTGGATTGTCATGTAACAGCCCACATTGTGTAGCTTTTCTGTTGTGTGCCTTAACATGTTTGGCAAACCTATCTTGTATGTGCTTGTGTGGACAAGTGAAAGGTCAAAAAGTAAGGTAGACTAGTATTGCATTGTACCCAATGCAAGTCTAACTTAAATCCCATTCACACCAATGAGTCTGTCCTAAGTAGCACAAACATTGGCTCTGAGCCACTGTTCCAATATGATGAGTTAGATGCTTCATTTCTGTGGGCTAACTGATCAGGCACAGCTGCAGCCCTAATGGTCACAGTGGCTAGTCTGCTTAGAAACATCCTTCTTGAATTTTTAATGTTTCTCTTTAAAACTAGGAACACTTCAATTCTAGGCCCTTTATTTCCAGAGATATGAAGGGAAATGTGCAGATTGTATTTCTATGCAATTCCTGCAAAAGAAGGAAATCTGATCAAGCTAATGAGCAGAAAGGTACTTAGACAACTGCTATGCATGAGAAATCATATTGTTCTGCTTTGCTCCCTTCCATTACATTAAATGACCCATAAAGAGAGAAGAGGGCAAGAATTCTTCTTCCCTTATCTTTTTCTTTGATTGTTAATGTTAGAACTGAATTGCATTTTGAATGGTTTAAATATAATCTGAGAAGACTGGTGCAACACAGCTAAATGTGAGCTGAGCAGTCTCTGACTTCATGGTCATTCCATTTCATGACTTCTTTTCTGCCTCCTTTTGCTTGTGCTGTGTGCATTGGTTTTCACCACTGCCCACAACTCAAGCAAAAGGACTTGTGCAGGGCTTGCCAAAACTATTGGTTGGCTCTTTTC
This sequence comes from Varanus komodoensis, assembly GCF_004798865.1. NCBI lineage: Eukaryota > Metazoa > Chordata > Lepidosauria > Squamata > Varanidae > Varanus > Varanus komodoensis. The sequence goes on from NW_025336480.1 coordinate 2,560,334, forward strand.
CATTTTTAAAAACTCAATCATACTTTTTGGTGGGGCAGAGGGAGGGGATTATGTTGGGACTATGGAGCAGTCTGTTTGAATGGATCTTCCTTCCTCTGGTTCCTACAAGTCTTTTAATGATGCAAAATTGCTGTTTGAGGGGTGGGGGGTGGATCAGGCCAGAATCCATCTGGTCCCACATTCTGTTCTTCCCATGGTCAAACAGCAGCTGACAGGATCCCACAAGCAGGACATGAATACATCATTCCCCTCCTGTCCAGCAACTTGGGTACATAAGCATGCTGCCTATGATACTTGAAGCAGCATAAGACCATCTAGACTAGTAGCCATTGATAGCCTTCTCCTTCATGAATTTGCCGAAGCTTCTTTTAAACCCATCCAAATTGGTGGGTGTCACTACATGTCATGAAAGTGAATTCCATAGTTCATGTATGGCATGTTCTGAATTTCCCATCAATCAGCATCTTGGCTTCTAGTATTATGGGAGAGAGAAAATGTTCTGCTTCATTTTCTCAACACGATGCATAATTTCGTATGCCTCCATCACGTATTGACCTTACATCCACAGCCTTATGCAATCTAGCAGCAGTACTTCTGCATTCTTCAAAATGCTTGCTTTACTGGAATCTAGACAAGACTTTCACCTTGGGCAATTGGAGGTGGTGGCTGAGTGGTGGATTGCAGTTGTTCTTCCCTTTCCCACCCAGCTAATGGGCAGTTTCTATTCCTTAATCTGTATGCTGAGCTGTAGTATCAGATTGTCTTCTTATAACTACTTTAACTGTGACTCTGGCTGTTCTTAGTACATTGAATAATAGCAGGTCTGGCTCATTTATCTCCCCAGGACTGAACCCAATGCTTTATTTTATTTTATTTTATTTTATTTATTGCTTAATGGTTAGATTACAGTGCATTGTTTGGAGTTCATTAGGTGTTTGCCATAGGTGATTTTTCTTTCCCCTTTGCAAAGTGCTCAGTTTCCTTGCCATTAGTCTTTCAAACACTTTCAAACACTGTTGTCTTTCAAACACTGTTGAGTAAGCAGTTCTGTACAGCGAAGAGTTGAGCTTCAGGATTTGGAACCTCCAGACTTCTGGAAAATGCTTCTCCACACTCAAAAGGGCATCACCACTGCAGTGTTGTCATTACTATTTAACACAATACACCTTTCTTCCAATAAACTTTTTTCATGTGGCAAATGCACATGTTTCTTAGTTACAGAAGAACCGAGCATTGTCTCTAATGTTATTCCAACTTGTTTCATTCATTTCAATGGGTGTACTCTGGAATTAATATTGTTTAGAACCCTAAATGCCCTTCAAGGAGAGCTTTTCCTTAATTCTTCCTTCCCTCTCAAAATGTAAATTAAAATATTTGGGTCCTTTGTTGCTTTTATACCAGCATGGCCTGCCTTCATCAGATTAGATCAGTCTCCCCCCCCCCCCCCCGCCACAACCTTGTATCCTCCAGATGTTTTGGACTTTAGCTTCCAACAATGCCTTACTATCAGCCATGTTGGTTAGGGCTGAATGGAGCGGGTGCAGAAGCCCGGAGGGTCCCTCGTAGGGGAAGGCTGGCACCAATTATCAGAAGTTGGAAGCTTCTGTTGCTACATGCTTGGCAGTCAGTGATTTGTATCCCATACTCTCAGTGAAGTTGTTGGACTTGCCCTAAACTGTTTTGAAATGGGAATGTAATTTACCAAGCAATACTTTTTGCTCAGAATGATCCATCTGGCTGATTTCCAAGTCCAAAAAAGTCAGCTAAATCACAATGGCATGGATGTAAATATGAACTCTAATGAAACTCAGAAGTCTGACCATTGGTTGACAACAGACCAATCTGTACCATGTCTTATGAACAACAAAATAATAAATGATACTGAATGAACAACTGACATTTATACCAGTGCAACAAGCAAGGCATACTGGTATGGGAGACCTAAAATAGGGGTGGGCAGATCAGAATTATAGAATCTGCTTTTCACTAAGCCCCGGGGTCCACCAACAAGACTGAGGTACAAAGTAGCAGCTCCAAAAGGTGGACATAACATTGCAGAACACAAGAACTGGAGTTTATGCAGACATTCTTTTCACAGAAATGCACCCTCTTCCAAGCTTTCTTTATTTCCACAGCCTAATTTAGAAGGGGGGGGGACTTTTATAGTCACTGTTACGAAACCATTTGGAGTCTGAAACCTTTGCAGATCTACTGCAAATTATCTACTAACCTCATGACAACAGCAGAAAACCTGGGTCACTGTAGCTCTTTTGTGACTTAAAAGAACTGGGCAGCAAAGCTGCTGTCTGCTACCTGGAAGCAATGCTGTGGCATGGCTGAAAATCTTGCTTTTACTTTGGATTTTTTTACTATAGTCCCCTGAAGGTTGTTTATGCTTTTCATCTCCAGCAAGGAAATACACACACACGTGTATCATGGCTTGTTCTTTCCTAAGTGGCTAACATGACAGCACTGGTACTCCCTTGAGATGAGGCCATACCTTTGCTGTTTAGGTAAGTGTTTCTTTAGTATGCGCTCAGAGCCTCTCAGATTGTAGAAGTGATACACGCCTCACTTTTATGGTCACTTGGCCTAGGCCCTTTTTCCTTTAAAACAAAGAGAGCAGTCTAGATTTAAGTTCTGCTTGATTCAGGTGAGGGGGCTGAACATATGTTAGATGGTGCCAATATTTCTTAAACGTTTTTCTGTGATTCGTATTCCAGCTGGCATTGGGGAGTTTATTTTTTGGCACCTGGGCTGTCACCTGCTGAGTTCTCAGTATGACTTTAGGTTTGAACATCACTGAAAAAGAACAAAACCAAACTCTTTATCTTTTCAAGAATTGGTGCTAAACAATTAAAGGTAGTTTTGCTGGAGAAGGGGAATGAGAGAGAGAGAAAGGGAGGCAGCTTAATCTTCCAGCCTGAATGTCAGCATTTTTCCTGGCTGGCTATTCACAATAGACATGAAGGAAAGAATGGGTTTCTGAATAAAGCAGTCCTTTATTTTTAACAGTGGGGAACACTGCCCAAGCTTTAAAAAAAGTCAGACAAAACTATCCTTTTTAAAATTAGTAAGAGGAACCTCAAGTTATCTCAAATGCCACTGGTAATGGTTTAATCACAATGGCTACCCTTTTCTTTCTCTGTCCATGCAATCTCTTCAGGTAAAGATTGTCCCCATTTCACAACAAAATTCCTGAAAATCCTTATGCTGCAAATCATTTAAAAGTAAGATGTAGATAAATTACATTTAAAACTGCCACAAACCTGAGTGAATCAATTAACATGAATGTTGGCTGTGCTAGAACTATTTGTCTACATATCTTGAGATCAGCTTCAGCTCTGTCACTGAGTCTTTACCACTAGTACTTGGCAGTCAAATCTGCTTTGCTACATTAGGCTGCCAGCATAGGAACTATCCAAAACTACAATGATACGCCTACAAAACCTCTGGACAAGCAGATGTTTAGCTTATATTTACAAGTGACAACATGCTTAATTATTTCAAAGGGAGAAAAGCATACACAATAAATCTGGTTTATTTAATAATGTAACAATGCATTACATGACCTTCGGCCATTGTATGTCCTTCTCTAGATTATGCATGGGGCAGATTACGCATTGCCATTTCATTCCATGACAAAGCCTGCATTTTCTTTTCTTCTAACTATCCCTTAGGCCTTTTGTTAACAACTGAAAATGGCCCACATTCCTTACATATATTTATTGCTTGGACCTTTGCCCTTGCTTGAATGTCAGGAGGGATTTTATCTGCTTGCTTATAGCTATAGAGGCCAGGAAAACCAGACTGCTGTGCTGGTGTACTTTCAGATAAGAACATAAGCAAAGCCAAGCTGGATCAGACCCAAGACCCAACTAGTCCAGCATTCCATACACACAGTGGCAAACCAGCTGCCCACAGGATCACTCAAGCAGGATAGGTGCAAGACCCTCACCCGTTCAAGTTCCTCAGCAGCTAGTATATGCAGGCAGGTCTCCTCTGGTGAAGGAGGTATCACATAGCCTGCAAGGCTGGTAGCCACTGACAGTCTCCTCCCTCCTGAATCTGTCCAATCTCCTTTTAAAGCTATCCAGATGGGCAGCCATCACCACTTCCTGTAGCAGCAAATTGGCTCTAAATCCATCCTAACATGCATTGTTTCCATCACAGATAAATGATGGGAGCAAAATGGTAGCCTAGTGATTGGTAAATAGAAGACTGAACTTGGCTTGACAGAAACAACCTTACTACAGTTGCTGGATCCCATCACTGGGTAACCAGGTTGCCCTGCATCAGAATTAGAGGAGAGGTTTTGCCTTTACTACAACTGTGTTCCCAGCTGCAGTGAGTTACAATTTCCCAATAGGAATTAATGGCAGTCACTTACTCTTTATATCAGAATACATAAATGGGTGCATTTGGGACTTACTTAACCTATTCCCTATTTCTGATGACATCAGTAATTAAGTACCATTCCCATGCTGTTATGTAGTGCTGTCATGACATTTATTTCTTGGTTAGGGGTGAGTGACTCATGCCTCCCCCCCACCCCCCATATATTGGCCTTCAGCTCCCATTCAGCCATAGCTAGCATAGCCAGTAGTGAGGTATAATGGGAACTGTAGGCCAAAACATATTGAGGGCCATGAGTCATCCATGCCTAGGGTGCATTGTTGTTGGGTGAGTGGACAGAATCTTGCAAATTGACTTTGATTGTTGTAGATGATCATCCTACAGGAGCTGAGGTTGACTGGAGATGAGGTCCCCTAGAGTTCACCTTTCAGCTGCAGCATCTGTCAGAACAATGCACCTTGTGTTATAGCATCTTCCAGTTGCAAACGGTCTTTTTCTACAATTTGTGTAGCTGTGTAAAAGTAACAGTGTAAAATTTAATCAACTGTATTAAAGCTGCATTTGTGATATATTGCTAAAAGACCTATAGCATCTCTTTTCCAGTGAATTAATTAGTTAAAGAAAATTCCCCTGTGGTGGGATATTTTGGGTTAAGTATATCATCAGCGGTGGGATTTCAAAAACTGGGTAGCTTCGGAGTTGGCTCAGACTATCTTGTCTTGTGTATTCTCTGCAAGTTGCTAAACCTGACCTTAGTGACCTTAGCATTTCCATTTTACTGGGTATTAGGTAGATATGGGTGTATCTATACTTAGATTTGTGGTTGCAGAGCTGTGAATCCTAGCATCCCAGGAGCATTGTAACTGAGCAGACAGGTTGATTACCAGCTGGAACTATTTCTGTGTGAATTGATTCTAAGCTATGGAAAGTTTATAAAACAATTCCACATCCCTGCAGTATACCCAGTTCTATATCAGTGTTGCTTGGTGAGTTCAGTGTTAAGCATTTCCACTACTGCACTGCAAACAACTAATGCTTTTGATTTTTCTGTCGTCTTTTGTGCGTACAGAATGCCTGTGTAGTTGGATGGGCCAATCTTAATCATTACCATGGAATGTCATGACCCTGCAAAGGATCCTATGCTAAGATTGCCTCTATACCAGCTGCCCACCCATTCCTGTCCCCAGTGCATCAAGAGCAGCATGACCTGTCTAGACTAATTCTAATAGTGCCCCTCATAGGGATGGAAACATATGGCCAAAATCTGGCTCTCATGTTCACTTTGCTGTGCCTGGCCCTGATCAAGGAAGACAGGCAAGCCGTGATCAAGTCTCCATTAGCAATTGGTAATGCCAGTGGCCCCTTTCTTTGCATAAAATACAGAAAGTACACAGTTCTTTGCACAAAGTATGGAAAGCCCACCCACTGGGCATGTGGGTGTCAGGCAGTGTAATGATCTGAAGCATTATGAGAATGTACCTTTAAATGTTAGTAAGTTTCAGAAGAGCAAGAGGAATAAAAGAGAGGATGAGTGAGTAAGGTGATTGGTGACTGAGAGTTTGTAGGCAGAGCTTGAATGTGTTTGAGGAGAGAGAAATGGCACAATGCTGTCGATTAGTCAGCCATTAACTGTCAGTCAGAGTTGTGGTCAGTCAGTGGTCTGCAGAACCTGAAGAGGCAGCCTTCTCATTAGAATCTCACTGAGTGCTGTGAAAGGCATTTTAAGATTCCAAAGAAAAGGAAGGGAAAGAGTGAGATATCTCAGTCAAAAGTTATTATACATTGTGTTATTCACTAAGCCTAAGGAAATAAGTTACTGAACATCTTGAAACCAATACACTTACTGTACAAATAAAGTTTTTTGTTTATTGTTAACACAGAGTCATAGGGTTTTGAATACCCTGTGTCTCATCTTCAGGTCCACATAATCCAACGAAGCAGCCTTATAGCTTGGACACATATTCAGGGAGAGGTTAATTAATAAGATTGGAATTAAATTCCTAGTGGCAGCCTTACACACTGAGAGAAAGAGAGGGAAATAGCAAGAAGTTAAAGGCACACCATATCTAAACAAAATGTAGAAAAGTACTCTTGACGGGCAGCATGTACACAAGATGGCCTCATGGACTTGTTTTCTGCCAGATGAACCCATGGCATGAGGTGCAGGGAGAAGGTGAACCAGAGTGTGGGGGGACCAAACCAAGGAAATCTGATGAATTACCACTCCCAACTCAGATTCCTTGCCCTAGCTTTCCCTTTGTTGTCTTCTGCTTGGTTTGGACTTCAGCTACTATCACCATGGCCAGTGGTCAGGAGTGCTGCAAGGTCAGAACATCAGGGGGGCAGCTGGTTGGGGAACACTGTGCTAACTTTAGCTTTCAATTAAATTTGGCTGACACATGGCACTGAAGCTTGAAAAGCCTTGGAGGTATAGTAGAAAATACGAATTGATTACAACCTTTTAAAAGTGCTTTTTGTTTAAGAAAAAGCAGCTTGGTAGGAAATGCTTGTTTGTGAAAATACCCGATTATAAGCAATATCAGTCTCTTAAAGTAACAGTGTATTAGGACCTGTGTCTGCAGACTCAACATGTTCCTTTCACTTCCTTCCCTTTTGGAAATAACCATGGCACACAACATTGTTTAGCTAAGTAAGGGTTGTGCCGATTTTGCTGCAACACCCTGGGGCATCTGTCAAAAGAGAAATACAATAAATATTCCCCACCCCCCTTCAGAGAGATGGGCTTCTGCATTTATTTACTTTTATCTACTAACCTTCATTTAAGGACCTAATGATCTGCCAGTCCCAGATCTTTTAGGAGCAAGACATCCTCAGTGGGCTTCCTCCTGCAGTGAGTCAATCCTATTGCTGTCATCATTACCAGCTGCTCTTGCTTTCTGTCCTCTTCCTCATCATTGCCAGCACTTGCTTGCTTGGCAGGCAGAGGGTTGGTGAGCAATGCAGCAGGGTCACTGCTCCTCCTCACCAGCACCACTGCATGGGCCTGAGCAAGAGGCGGGCAAATAAGCAGGGTGCAGTAATGAAGTGGAGGCACAGCTTCAAAGGACACTTGCCAGTGGGTCCAGCTAAGGTTTGGGCCCACCCTTGTTTGTCAGGCATGCTTAAAGCTCTGAGGGTTTCTAAGCAATTATCTTAAGTATTGAGGAATTTGTGTGTGAATCATTCCATTGCAAGTCAGGTTTAGGCTAAATTAGGCTCCATTGATTTTCCTGGGAGTTATTTGGAACTAACTTAGTGTGGAGGTAATCCAGTCCTGCATGTATATTGGAGCACCTGTTGCAGGGGGCTTTCCCCTGCTACTCCCCCAAGTGCTCAAACAGCAGCATTTCCTTCCTGGAAATAATTTTTCCTTTTCTCCTAGAGTATTTATGATTATGATTTTTTTAAAAAAATGCACACACCATGGATCTTTAAAAGCCTGGGGCAAAATTTGGCCCTCCTAGGCTCCTCTCTGCTCTTCCAGGGTTCAGCTGGTGGGCATGGCCTTTCCAGCCAACAATAATTGTTTGTCAGGTTCCCAGCTTTTACGCCATCCCCACCCCATTCTAAAATCTTGAATGCGTCTACTAAGACTAAGTTGCTGGCTGTGAATATGTTTAAAATATGCTGCCATTTCTGGTATTTTGACTCTTTAGCCTTTCATCCCACCCTTTTGCCTCAAATCCCAGGCTGCAATGGAATGTGCTCTCCTAGAGCTCCACAATGAAATTTAGTCCTCAGGCTGAAAAAGGTTCAACACTGCATTAGAAAACACCTGTTCTGACATTGGTGATAACTGATTCAGCCCCTCTCTTCTTCCCTGCACCTTGTATGCCCCCACTTCAAGGCTAATGACTCACCAGTGGCAACAATGAAAGCATCAGGTGGAAGTGACAAAGCTTTTTTTCTGGCAATGTCCCCACACCTGTAGGATTGATTACAAACTCCCCATGGTTGGTGTTCTTTAAAACAGTCCTAAATGCACGCACTTGTTCTCAGTGGCTTTCTCTTAAGGGCTTTAATGAGTTGCTGAATGGAATTTTAGTTTGTTATTGATCTTAATGTTTGAGGACTGGATTTAATTTTACTGTTGGTTCTTATTAGTTAGCTCTGGTTTTAGTTTTGCATTGTTGATTTTAAGAGGCTTTATAAACTCTTAAAATGTCCTGTATATATATTTAAAATGAAACTGCCATGTCACTGAAGAATGGGTTGGTCTCTCTCACTCTTTCAAACTCTCCACTGCCCACCCATTGTGCCTCACCACTTTATGTAGTGCTTTCTCATATCTTTGAAAGCTTTGTCTTCTGCTATCTTGCTCTGAAGTGTGCATTTTGAAATGACATGGCTGTGTCCCTCCAGTAATACTGCCCTTGTTCTATTATGAAAAGAAAGGTATTCCCACTGGTGTTGGATTGAGACAGATAATTTAGCAGTGGGGAGAAATTGCTTGGAAAAATTCTGTTTTACAAATGTAATGCTTGTGACTGCTATTCACACAGTATATAGGTCATTCAGATGCTTTGTTTGTGGTAGCTGCAATTGGAAGTTATGGCTACCCCAGATTTATGCCTGAGATAAGGGAATTAGGATGAATGCCTGGGATGTTTCATGGATGTGAGTGAACTAGATTTCCTTATGTTTAATTGAATGCTGCAATCTCTGCCCTTTTTCCTCCACGCCATGTTATTGACCTTCCTTGCTGATATGCATTTTCTAAGGGTTTAAGGTGGTTATAGTTGCTGGGTGGTCATGAAAATAGCATTTCTCTCATTCTGCAAGGTTGAACAGTGTGTTCTAAGGAATGGCATTGCTTCATTTCCCTTGGAAAGGCAAAGGATGGCAAGGCCTCTCAAGCAATTGGTCAAAGGACTGGATACCTTCCTACTAGCTTCTGGTGAAATGTGCTTTTGTAACTTCCTGAAGTGGTATGAAATGTATCATCATCTCTGCTGCAGTATTTTTTGCAAGGGCTGGGCTAGAAAGATGGCATTGGCTTGTGTTCCCCCTCACATTACTTGTGGAATCTGGATTGTTGTTCTCTCTGAACACCTGCCAAGAGCTCTTAAAATAATGCGGAAAAGGAAAGGATACAGCTATGTAGTTGCTTCCATGCTGTTGACTAAAGCCGAATGTGCTCCTGTGCTTCTAGCATTTTTCTTCCTGTCCTAGAATCTCAAGGAAAAAAAGAGTGTTGCAAGCATCCAAGACATTGGCCCACCACAAATCTGGATTTGTATTTGTGCCTACTTCCAGGGAAAGGATTCAGATGTTGTAGGTTCGGGCACATGAATGATAGAGGGAGAAATGTGGAGGAGAGGGATGGCGAGTGGAAGAGAGAAAGAGAGTAGGGATGCATGTATTTGGGTGGGAGATGTGGGAAGATTGGACCTACAAGAGGCTTCTTGGATTAAAACCAGCACTTAGATTCTGGTGAAATGTGTCATTTAAGGACCAAAGAAAGGAAGTTGTCCTCGTAACTGAAGGTGAGATCCACAGTCCCTACCCATAAGTATGTTTTGAGAAAAGAAGCAGCCCTACCCAGATACATGTCTTGTAGTGTTATGCACTGCACTATACATTGTGTTTCATACACTTTGCTGGAGTGTGCACAATTTTCAAGGTTGTGACAGGACTTTCTGCAGCCTTTCACAAATCCATAGCTGACTGGGGATGCTGAGAGCTATATCACATCTGGCTCAAAGTTCCCAACCTTTCTGGGTGCTTTCACTGCCAGATGCGGATGCCTCAGTACTTAATTTACAAACGAATATATGAACATCCTCCAGTGGTAAAGCAGTGCGTGTTAATGTTAGATTGATAGGGTATTCCTCTCTGTGGTGACTATTTCACACATGCAAGTTGTGGATGTTTCAGACTGATCATGTCTATAAACTCACACGTGTGTAAACTCAGTTGCAAAAATACCACTAGAAGAAAGCAGGCATGAAAGTTACGTGACTGTTGGGAGAAGGCTGGACAACTGCCACTTGTCTACTCTGTCTGCTTCACCTGACCATTGCTAACTTGAGGGAAATATTGGGGTTTTCTTAAAATACATTTTATTATTTTCTCTACAAGCTAACATTAAAAACAACAGTTATTTAAGACATCGGATATACTGGGTTGACATCTTCCTCTTTTTAACAGTCAATAACCATATTCAAATCTACGCATCGGTTCTCTAACCGATAATAAAAAGAGTTCCAAGTTTGGTAGAGATATGTGTCTAACTGATACATATCTCTACCATAATCGGTTATTATCTCTAACCGGTAATAAAAAGAGTTCCAAGTTTGGTAGAGATATGTGTCCTCCTCCTTCAGAGACAAGGTCAATCTGTCCATTTCCACGCAGTCCAAAATCCTTTTTAAGATCAACTCTTCAGTGAGTGGCTCTTCACTCCCGCAGTGGTGAGCAAATACAATCCAACTTGAGGGAAATTTTGAAGAATGCTTTAGTCCAGGGTTGGATTAATATTGGTGTGCAGCACAAAGGGCTCCCACCCTAAAGAAGCTTAATTTCACACACTCATATACACACTAGACTTCTTTCCCCGCCTTTCAAGTGAGACTCTGTAACTGAAGGGATGGTTATCCTGTGGATGAGTTCCAGAATTTTTATCAAAAAAGGAAACTTTCTAGTGGCTCTCTTAGAAAAAACAAGCCATGTAAACCACCAAAGGAAAAGCCAACGATTCCTCACAAGTGAAACTCTGTAAAATAACAGCTGATGGTAGAATTTCAGCAGACATACCAAAGGGAGTGTTGCTGGGCAGCAGCTGCATTTCCCTTAAGCAATTTGTGGTAAAATACCGTATTTTTTGCTCTATAAGATGCACCTGACCATAAGATGCACCTAGTTTTTAGAGGAGGAAAACAAGAAAAAAAAATATTCTGAATCAGATGGTTTACTAAACTATTTAATAAACTATAACAGAATACAGTAATACCATATTTCAACCTTGTAAAGTGAACAGCGGTCAACAGTGGCATTAAGAACCATCATCACTGTCATTAACAAAAGAGAGTCTTTAAAGTTCGAGTATCCTTCTAGTTTTCGTTGAACCCATAGAACTCATCATCACTAGAGTCAGAATTTATGAAGCTCTGTTGCTCACAATCACTGACATCACTTTCTTAGTCAGTAGTGGAATTATTGAAGGAATCCACAATCTACACCAGTTATACAAGAACTGCTGCAGACAATTCAATAACAAATCTAAAAAAGCCAGTAATGTCCACGCTGCCCTACTAGTAAATAATAGAAAAAAACTTCTGACAAAAAATGAGCTATTGTACGGTAAATCAAACACACAGCGGACTAAGTAGCCTTTGAAGAATAAACTTCATACACGAAGGTAATGCTGTTCAAATATCCACTGATCCTAAAAAAATGTGTCTGATCAACTAACAGATAACTGATCCATGGAAAGCTTCCTGATAATCACAGGCACATTCCCCACCACTTCCCCATGGGCTTCATTAAAAGACGGGTTGCCATTTGAAAACACACACCAACCTGTGATTAACAGCTCTCACCTGCACTGGAGGAGGGGGATGGAGCAGGGTGCGCCGAGTGCGTGCCGGCCAGGTGGTGCCACGTGGTGCAGGCGAGCTGGCAGCGTCCCGGGCATCGGGCACACACACATTCGCTCTATAAGACGCACTTTTTTCCTCCTCAAAAGTAAGGGGAAATGTCTGTGCGTCTTATAGAGCGAAAAATACGGTACCCCACCCTCTCAAGCAGCCTTACTGCTTCATCAGCCAACTATACATCCAACATCAGGTCATCATTTTTAGTCTATATACTAACAGCAACCTCTTACTCAGCATACTCACAAATACAATTCTTGAAGTCAAAAGCCATGTCTCTGTGCCCCTAAACCAGCACTGAATAAGGATTGAGCATGTTCAGCACCACTGTGACTGGGGCAATGGGTGGGGAGTAACAAATGCAGCAGTCAGCAAAACGGCTGAGTGGGGAGACACCCTGACCCTGAATCTGAGGATTCCATTTTGTCACAGCTCTCACTTGTCAAAACAAATGCCTCTGGATGGTTTTTTATGCTTGAGCCTCATTCACTTACAGGGATCTCAGAGTAGTCCAGACTGTTCTGTTTTCTAATAAAACTTGCATATGGGATGTTTAAACTGTTCTCCCATTGATACTTAAGACAGGAAGCTTATTTCACAGTAGAGGCCTACTATACCAGAAACAAACTGCTGAGCAGTGGGAGTTCCATTTCTCTAAAGATGCTTAAGCTGCGTTTCCTGCCCTATTTGCTGGAGTGCTTCCATGTGGATAGAAAGCTGAAATGTGGTGTTGGACAGAAATACCTGCACACAGATATCTTCCAGGTACAGATTTTTTTTAGAAGTCCAAAAATGACACGCTTACCAGCTGAAATGGAGGACTGAGATTTTCCATCTCTCTTCTACTTGTCCCCAGTCATATTGTCTGCGCTGTCAAATACTGACATTCGGATACTTCACTGATAGTTGGAGGGTAAAAATAGGCAAATTGATGCCTTTAGTAAATCCTCTCACTACTGATACTGTGCTTTTGAAAGTATAATGAGAATAATCTAGGCGCAGTAGTCTTTGTCCTCAGGCAAGACTTCTGATGTTTGCTGATCTTTTTTATGTTCTTTCACTGTTTCTAAATCTTCAGGGGTCTACATTTCATTATTCTGTCTTTGTTTCAGAAAATCTAAGATACTGTAACAGAAATGCTCTGCTTTTCCTATCTTAGATTCAGAATGCCTGAAAAATGAGGTGACAGATGCTGCCCACACAGACTTACTTCATGCTTCCTTTTCTACCACTTTATTTCCTGAGTGAGCAGCTGTTCTAGAGTAGTTCTCCCCTTTCTCATTTACTGCTTTGTAAATTAGATAACTGTAAAGTGGGCTAAAAATCCCATAGCTATTCTTTTATAATTTTATTTCAATAGAATGTAGGTACAGATTGTTGCCACATTTGATATAAGTTTCCATTCTCTGTGGTGATTTCCCTGTAAAAAGATAGCTGAAATTTGAATCTAATCTGCTGCAAACATTAATCTGGAATGTCTGCGTGGGGCACAGAGAAGCAGCTGGGTAGAGGTTTCGGACAAGGACAATGAGTACAGAAAACCCTAAACGCTCCCTTTTGCTGTTTCTCCCTCATAAATTGTGATCTGCTCTCTCCTGATACTTTGTGATAGAAGCAGCAGCTGCAGGACACAAGTTGCAAGTGGAACATGTCATTCTTACACTTAGGGAGACAAGCCGGACCCAGCACACAACCCAAAATAGGTGGTGTCCCAGCAGTAGTCACTGATTTAGTCTTCTGTATCACTGTGGTGTTGCTGGAGAATGAGACCCACATGAAAGCATGATCCATTTCCTCCAGATATAACCTGGCATGAAGGAACTTGCCCCACTTCATGGGGGGTAGATTAGATGGCAAAGAAGGGTTTCACAATGGAAGTCTAATTATGAATGGATCTACTGGAGGGGTGGCTGCCAGTGTGTGGGCTGGAGCTGGTAGCTTTGTACCCCAAAACATCCAGCAAAGGTTGCTGTTTTTCCTGAGGATATATCAGGTGGCTAGCCAATGCTCTCTTGTTTCAAGTTCCATACTGCAAGCTGGACTACAGTAAGGTACTTCTCATCCTGCTGTCTGCTGGCTGCGTGCTGCACTCCAGTAAAGAGCCATGTAAGAAACAAGAGTCAAGGTGGAGGGAATCTGTGCTCTGTCTCTTTCTCCTGAAAAGGAAGTGGAGGCTGCAAATGCGCATGCTGACCCAGTATCATAAAACCCATAAGAGCAGCTTGATGTGTGTGTGCATTAATAACATGTGCTTAATTCAAGCACACCTGGAGTGTTTATGTTGAGAAGTAGTCCCTTTATAAATATTCTGAACAGTTTTTCTAAACAGAGAGCTAAAAAGAGAAAGCAATAATGTTAAGGAAAACAGGTCCTCTGAATTTTCCCAGATATAAACATAACTGCCTACCCCATTTGTCATTTGATGAGTGTGTTGTGTGAGATCCAACTGGGAAAGTACTGTTGCATGCTTTGATGAAGGGAGTAACCAAGTTTTGTGCTACATCTAGAGAGTTTATGATGTACAGAGTAGTAAATAAAGATCTGGGAGATACCAAGCTGTATTTATGGAGATAGGTCAAATTTATCTAATAATGCCTTTAGTATTTTTAACTGTCCATGTTTGTGTCCAAGAGAGAGAGCAAGGTTTGAATTCTCATGCAAGCCATCCCAGCTATTTGGTGTTTTTTTCTGACTGGATAAACAGCATTACCAGAGCCCTGCTTATGGCCATTCTCTTATTTCTGCATCATGTAAGAAGGGCTGGCAGGCAGACAAAGAGAGCAGACCCAGTGAGCTGGGAGCTCAGACATCAGTATCTCCACAGAAAAGTTTCCAAAATTCTGAGGCTCTAGTTTATGCATTGATGTCCCTGGTATGTTCAGTGCATAAGAGGTACATTATTAACTTCCTTGTCATCTCAAAAGATAGAAGCAGCTAAAGGTCTGGTTCCCGTGCAGCCAGACCAGAGTCCCTGAAGCCAGAAGCAGATGTCATGCTGGCCTGTTGGTCATGAGAAGCAGTGCTCTCCAGCATCTTTCTCAGTTACAAGCTTCTCAGTTAGATGTTAAGTCTTGATTGGCTAAGAGTGTCAGCTAACTACATTCAGGTCAGTACCTAACTCTAGAGGGCACCCCTGACCATGGATGGTGAACATGTGGTCCTCAAGGTGATGTTGAGCTACACCTCCCATCAACCCTAGGCAGGAGGACCTGAGGTAGGTGACAATGGGAACTGCAGTTCAACAACATTTAGAGAGTCATACATTCCCCATTTCTGATCTTTAAGGTTTTGTCTGCCTAGTAGTTTGTCTGCCTTATTGTAAATTGATTTTTTGTGGTTTTATATTGTTTTATTCTTGTAACCCACCCAGGGAGTCATGTGGCTAATAGGGCAGGTTAGAAATTAGATGAATAGTTGGTTGAGAAACTGGAGTACTGGTGGTGTAGGAGCTAAAGTACTGGAAATTATTTGCTAGGCTTCTGAGTTTCAGCCCTTTCTTTCCTTGTCTGCCATTTGGGGAATAGAGTTGGAGATGAGTTACAGCATCCATATTCAGAACTGCTTGTCAACATTTTTATAGCACTCTTAGTGCACCATGGTGGTAATAGCAAATTCTTCTTGTCAGGATTGCTCAGTTGTTGCATAACTGTAACTCTTGATAACACAATTTATTCTACCAACTGGAGGGGGATGCCACTTTACACAGCTGTTCAACTACTCTAAGAGGCTATCTATACTGTTGTGATGATCAGTGCTGGCATTTGATTATAGTGCTCCCTTTTTTTTATTTTACAGGCCAAAAACAAGGAGACAGGGGTTTTAGCTGCTGCCAAAGTCATTGAGACCAAGAGTGAAGATGAACTGGAGGACTACATGGTGGAGATTGAGATTCTTACAACTTGTGACCACCCTTACATTGTGAAGTTGCTGGGAGCATTTTATTATGACAGCAAACTATGGGTAAGGTTACTCCAATGCAGTCATCTTCTTTTTCCAGGTCAAAACTACCTTTCGGGGGTACTACATACTTTGGAGCTTGAAATTAAGATGCTGTCAGCAGGGAGACAGAGGTTGGCTGCAAATAACTTAGTTTTGTCCTGTTGAAGCTAATTTCTGGATACCTTAGTTCACATTAGTTTGTGATCTCCTTGTTTACCACTAATCTGTAATTTCTGTTTAATGACTGTGAATTTAAAACCAACAAATGGCTTTCCTCCCATTTTTCTTTCAGAAGGCCCTTGCTTACTGAGGCTGATAGACCTCGTTGGTTTCCTTCCTTCCTTCCTTCCTTCCTTGCAAAAAAAAAATCCACTTATCCTCTCCTGTTGTGCTTGCTGTATTATAAAACACTTCCAAAATTATCATTACGTGTTGTTTTGAATATTAGTGAAATAAACCCAGGCAACATTTTGCATTTCCCAATTAGCTCTTTTCTGATATCTTGTGAAGTTTGTTTTGAAAATCATCAAAAAAAAGTTAGTTGAGAGGCTTTGTTTAGTCAGTTGCCCATTTTGAATGTCACAGCATAGCATTACTTGCAGAAGATAACTGTGGTTGTATTTCACCATGTTTCTTAAATGCTGCTGTGAGATCAGAAATACTCTCTATCTGCCTTAAACTACCTGGAGTTCATTGTTGCATCCAAACTAGTTTAATGTATAGTTTGCTAAGAAGCCCATATTATAAATTATGGTGTCATCTTGATTTATTTAGACAAGCTAAAGGTTAAAACAGCCTTTCCTAACTTGGGCTTCTCTTTGGATATCTACAATCTCCATAATTTCTGACAATGGCCATTCTGGTTGGGGCTGATAGGAGTTACAAGCTGAAACCTCTACAGGCACTGATTTATACTATTTAGCACACCCTCAGTTCAAACTAGACATTTGTGATGGGATGGTGTACAAAAGTTTTAAATAAAAAATAAAATAAACTGTAATTATGAACTCAGTTAATTCAAAATGAAGAAATTCTAGATTTCTGGAGAAAGAGAGGAAAGTGCAGCAGCCTAAGACCTGCTTAAGTTTATTTGTATAACACAGAATTGTGGTTTAGTTTGCATCCAAAGTGGGCAAAGATTTACTCAGTTTTCCTCTGCTCTTGTGGTACAGTGCTTTTAACCAATGCTGAATTCTAAAAATAATGTTTTTTAGTTGTATCAATTGAGATTTGAATCTTCAACATGAAAATGCTTATCTCTTGCTAGAGGTGCACCCACACAGATTGGTGGAACACTGAAAAGTCAAATTTGTCTTTTTTCCGAAGAGCAATCAGTCAGTCTCTTAATTTTTTTAAATTCTAATACTTTATAATTGATATAATATATTAATAAATATCTTTGAAGTAAAATGCAAGTCTTTACATAATACCAGATCTACATGATATTGGATACCATATAGCTGAGAATAAAATCCAGTGAAGTCAATAGGATTGACTTCTGAATAAACGAAGTTAGGATCAGGTGTTGCTTTAAAATCTATATTCAGTATGAAGTTATGGTCAGAACAGTAACCAAACTGGAAGAATAGGAAAGAAAGGCTGGTCTTCCAGAATTAAGTTGTTGACATTAGGATAGGGTGGATCAACTTGCATACTGGAACTCACCTTGAATGTTAGAAACCGAAGGTATATTGGACTTTCCTTGAGATCTTTGTTTGAAGTGGCCAATAGGGCATTGCTGTAGAAGTGAAGTAAATCCTCTTCCTAAGATGACATTTTTCCTGCACAGGCGTATGAAAGAAAGCAGCTGTGCAAGTGGCAAATATACATAGGAGGGCAGTGTACTCGTCTAGGAAAAATGTGGCATACAGAATTTGTTGATACCTAGTGTGCAGTAACGTGAGGGGAAATTTCACTTTCAGGTATAGATTATTTTAAGTCAAGGTTATGTCAGGACATGGTTCTTGGTGTGTAGCCCTGGCAAATAGAATGCAAGCCTCAGCTCTTTGGAAAGCACTTTGGACTAGCCTTGGGAAACACAGACTCAGAACAGTCAAATACTCTCTTATGTTTTGAATTAAACAGTAAGCACAGTATTTGAGAGGCTGCATTTCAGTTATTGTGTTTCTGTCTATTTTGCAATTCCTCTCCCCACCCCTTGTGGACTTGGTGAGTTAAATACAATGAAGAATTAGGTCATTACAATACACTCCACATTTCATTTGCATACTTCAGTGCTCAAGAGAAGCATCACACTAGAGTCTTTACTGATCTCACTGAAAGCAGGTATAGGGTTCAAACAGAAAACTTTGAATGCCGTTCTAAATGAATGTACCATATTTCATTCTGACCTCTCAGCCTTTAAGGCAAATATTGTATTTTGCATTTTCTTCTTCAATTTTGAAAGTGAGTTGGAGGCTAAACTGTAGAACAGTTTCCTGAGCATGTGTACCAAATTTTACCCCAGTTTCTCAAACATTCAATATCCCAGTGTTTATCTCAGTGTCTTCAAGCTTGCCATATTACAGATAGACTAGCTAGTTAAAGGCCTTATTTTCCTTGACCAGTAAGGCTAGTCTTTTTATTCTGCTTGAGATCTGGTGTTACATCTTCTAAACGGTGTCTGCTTTCTTATGAATTTATAAGCCATTCTTCTACTTTATATATCCAACTGTCTTCTAATGATTGCTTCCTTAAAGATTAGGATTACCAAAACAGTGTTTTAAGGCATTGCTTACCAGGTTGATAGTGGGATCAAAGTACACATGGCAGACTGTTGCACTTTCAGCACCTTGAAGAAGCAGCTATCTGTCTCCAAAATATATAGCCATTTTATAGAACCAAAATTTAAAAAATAAAAATAAAAAGGAAGTGGTCTATGTGTCTCTCTTGCAAAAACAATGCAAGGCTTAAGAGGCATTCTTCAGTGTATGTGTGTGTTGTATGTTTATGCTTGAAGATGATTCTCTACTGGCACTTTAAATACTGACTATAGGACTTTGAGAAAAATGCTTGTCAAAACATCTCTAGTTGCATCCGCACCCCCACCTGGCAAAGCTGCCTATACCCTTGATTTTAAGCACTTAAAAAAAAGAAGTCTCATTTGTTTAAAGATCTACTGCTATTGTTCTCTATTTATTGAGAACCACAGGGACTAGCTCTTTCTAAGTTTCTGAGTTGATCAGTTCTTAGGAGTTGCATAAAAATGAGTCAGAGGATGGAAAGAACAGGTAATATCTTGCCCATTCTCTTTTCATTCATGTTGGTGTTATTTCACTCCTGACACAGGAACAGTTATGTGAATAAATGTTGGTTGGGTGGTTTTGCACAGTTTTGAAACTGAGAACACTTGTGCTTCTTCCCACTCACAAGCTGTTGCTCTCTTCAGTTCTCCTAGTTTCCTTTCAGGCTTTTTATTCACTTTGCATAGGGGACTTTTTCAAGTACAGTGGGCTAATTTCTAAGATCATCACAACTTAAACAAGCTATTGTGGGTATTTGTGAGCCATGGCATATACTGGGCATGATCTGAATAATTAATCACCAGATATGGCTACTTGTGTCATCCAAACATGGATGGCATGGCTTGTTGGAGGGTTGAACAACCTCAGATAACCCAGTAATAATCCATGGGTTATCTCAGGTCAGCCTCTGTTGTGCTATTTTTCTATATGTTTGGATGCTGCTGCCAATGGGACAGACACCTTCCATGCATGTACTAGTCCATGCAAGTTTTATAGCTGCATTGGCCTGCATAGATGAAATTGCATATATGAGGAATTCTCCAACGTGGTCATCACATGAAAGAAGACACTATGCAGTTCTTTCGAGTTTGTCAATTTTGGCAAAAACATTTGAAACTCAAAATGAAGCAACAGGTCCACAGTACAGGCACCACTCCATAGCCACTCATGAATTAACAAAGCTCCTGTGTATTGTTTTGTTGGTAGTGATTTAAAGGAAGTTGATTGAACTGGTGAGTTGGGAGGATCTACACTTAGAACCCCTTCTGTGTATCAGGAAGCACTGTCTTGCATCACACACAAATTCAACTGTGGGAGAAGTAGGAGAATGTGTGCAGGGAAATGGCCCTGTAAAAGTTTGGTGCTTGGTTTTGGTTTGTGTGTTTGCTTGCTTTTATCTGTTATGTAAAAGTTTGCAGGTTTTCTGGTGCAAAGGAATGAAGAAAAAAGTAATTCACAGCTCCTTTGCAAAAGCCAAAGCAAGCCCTCTTCTCCCCTGTGTGCCTTAGGCAGGATTCAGCACCACTGAAGGGAATACGATTAAAGTAGCCATGTATATGGAGTGTTTTCAGCTAGTTGTTCCTCACACAGCACTTGATGCAATGGAAAAGGTTTGTGCTACTCTCATACCTCTGCACATGTGCATAAACAAGTATTGTTGCTTTTGAAAGGCTGGATAAGGCACTTACTCATTTCAATGCCAGTCTTCCTCAGCCCACCATTGCACTCAAGTCACTCCTCCTCACCCCAGAGCACTAGTTACATTTAGCTCACACAGTTGCTGATACAGGCCCAATATTTTTATGAAAACCTGGGAGTGGGGGCCCAGGCATTCTGGTTTCTGGGATGCTTGTCTAGTACTCAAAGGATTCTTCTCTTAGTGTCAAAAGTATTTAATTTTTACAAAAGAAATGGTGATTGGCTTAGCATACTAACAGTGCAATCCTAAGCACATCTCCTCATAAGTAAGTTGCCATGAATTTGCTAAGGCTGGCTCTCAAACAGTTAGATATAGCATTACACTATAAAGGAATAAGCAAATTGCATCTAATCAAGTTGGAGCCATTCTAAGATGCAGGTTTCAGCTGCTAAGTGTGCCTATTTATTTATTTGCTAATTTCTATTTTTACAAATTTATGCAATGTAAAAACACCTCATCTCAGCTGCTCTAACCTACAATGTTCTCTGGCAGCTTATGGGGAACTAAAACAAAAAAGGAAAGCCATAGCTATTTGGTAAATCAATATTATGGGTGATGGGGAGAGAGAGACCATGTTCACCCATAGTGATCAGCCAGAACTGAAAAACTTTGACTTCTTAGTCATTTCTACCTGGTTGTTCCCACCAGTGGGAGTGGCTAAACTGACCAGAAATGCACCAGGAGCAAGAGTTTATCATCACATCTGAAGTGAGATTCCCACTTAGTCACTATCTTAACAAGGGGGAGTCTGATCCTGAAAGTTTGTTGTTGGTTTCTTACACCTAGCTTCTTTGGGAGTGACAATCCAGGCATTCTAGTTTGGAAGCAACTCTATTCTTTTGCTTTCCCACGAGTTTCTGATAAATTTAGCTGCTGTTTCCACTAGTAGAAGAAGCCAAGAAAGAATGGTCAGGCTGTGTACACTGTTTTTGAATGATTAGCTAGAATTCTCTACAATTTTGGTTTATTACGTGTAAATGTTGGTACAAAGAAGAGGGATGGAAGGGAATGACAGAAAAAGGGGGAAGGGAGAGAAGAATATGCACTGAATTAAAGAGATAATTCTTGAGTCCCTTAAATTATCTGTATGGACCTGAAGTAGTGTTTTCTGTAGTGACTCTTATGGTTTCTGAATCTTTGCTTTCCTTCAGTTGAAGAGGTGATGTCTGGTAGATGGTGCTTTGTGAACCTGGGGACAGATGGAAATTCTTGCTCTCTGAGGGACTCCAGGTGTCTCTATGTGATTCATGATCTCTGATCTACTGTATTCCTGTATTTAAAATGTGGTTTATTCTCAGCTTGTGCCCCATGAATGGACTGGAAGCACATAGCGGTTGAGTGAACCAAGTGAATGTGGAAATGGGTCAGTGATTCAGATAAAAGACTACAGGGAGACCCATGTAAGAGGAAGAAATGTGAATGATAATGATAATGAGATTGTGCTAAACATTTGTATAGCACCTTTGAGCACTTCATTATTTTCCTCAGCTTCAGTCCGAGGCACAAGATTCATAACTGTACACCAAAACATTTATTATTTACATAATGTCTCTCTCCTCCTCCTCACCCTCATGTAACATGCAGTTGGGGTTGAGGGGTGGCTTTTCCAAATATTTTATTCCTAGTAGGCTATTTTGTTTAGAAAAAATAAGGCGTTATGGCTGAGCACCCTGGTGAATAGCGTTTTTGTGTTATAAGAGAATAACGACAAAATGGGAGCAATCTGTTTTACAGCGTTATTTGAATTCCACCTACTGAATACTTGTATGCCAGGCAAGCTGTTGACATTTGATTGTTCCCTCCTCCCACCCCCCCTCCGGATAGGGAATGCTTTGTATTCTGTGAAGTCACCAGAAATCTGTTATGGCTTTGTGAGGTCACATGAGTGCCTAGGAGTGTGAGTGAAACATTTAGTCCTGATATTTAAATTTGTCAGAGCCAGCTCCTCTTCAGGTAGGACGGGCCAGTATGAAAGCTGTTGAAAAACACACATGCAAGGAAGAATGAAGGGAAGATTAATCACACAGACACACGAAGGTAGGGAGACACTGAGGGACAGAAAGAAAAGATACACAGTCTGCTCTTGGCCTTCACTTCCCATGTCCAGTTAACTCATCATTTTTGTACTATCTGTGGATATATTTCTCCAAAATTGCAGAACATGTTCCTTCCACCTTCTGCTGGATGCTGTCCTCAGCCTCAAAAATAACATTGAGTTAAATGAAAAACGGGAATCTTCCCACTTTCTTTCTTACCTCCATTATTTATCTATTGGATTGGTACCCTGCTTTTCTATCACAAAAAGTCACTCAGGGCAGTTTACTGGCATTATTAAAATTATTAATCCATAACATCTGAAGGACATGACATTTTGGAGAGTCACCATAAATCAGAGGCAAATTGATGGCACATGCTAACCACAACAAATCATAAAGTGCATTAAAGTAAAACAAGAAGATAAGCATTCTATTTCTATATACTGTTTGATCTGTTTCATGTGTTTAGTACCAACCTAGTCCCTGAAGGTTGCTGAGGCACTTTCAATTAAATGATGGAATATAATGATTCCATTTCATATGGAGACATAAATGTATTTCACTGACCTTGGTGTATTTTCTCACATGCTTCCTAGAGATAATCACCTGAGAAGTTTGCCTAATATTTTATGTATGTTCAACATACATTCTTTTCTACTAATGAACTTATTAAATGAAAAGTTTTCCCTAGAAAATATTGGTGCTCCGCATCATTATTCATAAAACATTCCCCAGACTAGAAAAGGAGGTGACTCTCCTATCTTGTTTGCTGGGCAGACAAGTAAGGCTAGTAAGGCTTACCCAGGGCTGCCCTCTAGGTAGATAGCTGCTATTCAATACCGCCTGCTTTGTTTCTTCACACTTGTCGCAGAAGGGAGGTATGATATCTTTCTTTGATCTGCAGTATGTAGAGTGTAATGGCTAAGACAGCTCTGCAAAAACTTCTTTAAGCCTTTTACGAGGTTCATTTTTCTTACATGGAGATGAATGGCACACAGGACACTATTTTCAAAAAGTCAGCACAGTTTACAGAGAGAATTGAATTGCACGTTTTGGGACAGTGTCAGAAGTAAAGAGAACACGCCCAGCAATATGCAACTATCTCTGTCTGTGTGCGCGTGCAACACACCCTGCTTTTTAGTGTTTTCCCCTTGTGGGATTAATTGTTGAGTGAGTTGCCAGTTTGTAAGAGGAGCGACCAAAGGTCACGAATTCTTCACATAGGAAGGGTGGTGCAAGTTTGCAACACTAATCTTTGCTTTCTCAGCAGTTAAATTGCCATGCCAAAGAGTTTAAATCCCCTTCAGTGAAAAGCATGGGGATTCTGTGAAAAGGCTTGAAAAGACAGGTTTTATCTCTTTGGTTAGAAGTTGCAAAGCTGTCTTGAAACAATGCTAATTCAAACAGCATTTACAAAGGATTCTACTGTATAGAAAGTAGAAAAAGTAACCAGTTCCCGCTGAAAGAATAAAAAGAGGATGTGAATGAGGTTTCTGAATGAATGCACCCTAAGCTAACAATATGGCTTGTGCAAATGTAAGATTAAGTAGGGCAGTCTCTTTCTTTTCTTTGCCTATCATGCAAGTAACTAGACTGCTGGTAAACAGTTTGTCTAACATACAGGGATCTATCATTTTGGCTTAGCATTGGTATTCCCTATGGTGGAGTACACTTGGAGGCTTTCCCAAATGAAATGTATGGGCCTCTGCTAATAGAGGCAGTTAAATTCAGCCAATAAAGCTCTTTTATATTTGTCCTAAGACCCCCAATTTTAATAGACAAACCAAGACACTGATTTTTTTAAGGTTTGCAGGCTGAAGAACTCCTGTGCAGGAATGCTAGGTTGGTTCCCTCTTTGCTGTCCTTTCCCCATCAGGCATAGATCTAACCCAACAGGCTGGCCTCTTGAATTTGGTGCTGTTTTTATTCTGCTGCAGTGTTTTATTGTATGTGTTCTCCAATTGTTTTAATCAATGGCTTCTTGGTTCCTGTTATTGTTAGCTGCTTGAGTAACTTTTTCTTGTTGAAAAGGTAGGATGCAAATCAAACAAAGGTTGCCACTTCCTCACAGTCGAAACGTGCCATACTGTTTAAAGACCATTAATGGATATTACAACCTGGAAAATACTGACTGTTGTTCTGTGACTGTGAACTTACACCTTGAAAATACATTCTTTGGCTTGCACCAAACATATGCTTGGTTAGTTCAAAACAATCATGCAGATGTTACAAGAAATTCACGGGCTGTTTTTCAAATCCTCCAGGATTCTCCAGGTCACCATTTTCACTCACTCTGCTACTGTACCTCCAGATGACTTTTGAAAGCCTGGCTTCTCTTTTGTCTAGAGGCATACTTATTTTCTTCAACACATTTTTTGATTGCACAGGTTGCTTTGCGCATAAGAGGGTCTGGAAACCAAGCTAATCAATAAGTCAGCATACTGTTGGGTTTTTGAAGTACAGGCTTTTGTACCAACAGCTCTTGGAAAATCTATTGCACTGTGTAAAAACGGTTTTCTACTGTGAGGTGACTTGTAAAATGACCCTGTTGCAAAAATGTGCATTGAACCTGTTCTTGTTTTGCCTCATGCCATTTCGGTTTTAATTCACATCTAGCAGGCTTGTTCTTATGGATATTATTACTATTAGCCTTGTTGTGTGAACTGGCAGGGTGCATGAAGGAAGGACACCTTTTGATTTCTCTCTTTTCGAAGGAACATGGAAATGTGTGGAGGTGCACTCTGAAGTCAACAAGATGCAGATGAAAGACAGTCCTTTGTCTATTTGGTGCCACCAAAGTCTTGCTTTGTGGAAAGAATATGCCAGTAGTTACCACGTGTGGCAATATATTATTGTTGTGCATAATATATTATTGATGTGCTTCCTCCCCAGTCACCTTTTTTGGCCATGATCACTAAAAGGAACATCAGTGTTCAGAGGCAGTAAGCCTGAGGAATGTATTGATCATTGTTGGAAAACATGTGTTAGACCAGATAGAGATTGGTGTGATCTAGTTAGGCTGTTGTATTCCTTGCTAAGATAGGTTCAACATTCTGGAACTTCACAGAAGGAATCTGGTATGCTGCCTCTTTAGAAAGGATTCACAGTGTCTGTTTTGGTGGCTCAAAAATTGGATCACTCAGCCATAGGACCAGAATTGTGCATTTGAGCCAGGAAAGGGAGGTCGCGGGGTTAATGTGTACTATAGGTTTAGATGAGGTGCAAGAATAATCAGTGTTCACAGTCTGTAGAACTTTCCTTCCCAACTCTTAATTTAAGCAAGACCACCAGAAAAGCTGTCCTACCTAGATTGGGAAATGGTGTGCCCCTGACCCATTTATAGCTTTAGATCTACTCCTATTTCTGTAGTCTGACTAGGGCTGGCTGGCTGGCTGGCTGGCTTTCCCCAGCTGAACATATAGTTACATATAGTTTTAACTAATAAGCAAGTCCTTTTAAAAATGACACAAATACTGTGTGCTGCAGGGTTGAACATCTGAAAAATTATGTCCAATGCTAGAAGGCAACCATGAGTGGGTTTTATACATTTGGGACTGTTTGCGTTTGTACTGCAATTTAAACTGGATTTCTAAGCTGTGCAGAGGCCATGTGCATTCTGGCAGCTTAAAAGAACCAGTTCTTGCCCATATTTATTCTGTGACTTTGTGGTCTTAATTGCAAATTAAGCTTCCATATAGCCTGAAGTGCCTGGTCCTGCTTAATCTTGGAAGGTAAGCAGGGCCAGGCCTGGCTAGTATTTGGATGGGAGACTTGGGTCCTGCATTTAGTAGGTGGATTATACTGATGGACATTCCAACAATAAGATTCTTTGATACTTAAGTATATACTACCCAGAGAGTTTCAGCTGCAGGCGGTATAGAAATGTAATAGTAATAAGTGCATCATGTTTTAATCTCCCAGTTTCTTTCTGCTTTGTTCATTGGCCTCCTACATCTTGCACTCAATTTTCTAAACTTTAGCTTATTTTGTTGCGCTGTACGTTAGTGCTATCCTTCCTCTCTGTCCTTCTCAAACTTTCTGTGCTGTAACTAAAATAAGGCAGCTGAACTGATCCAAGCAAATCTGGGGTTATTCCTCTAGGCTCCTATACAGATTGGTCCAAGGATGTCTCCAGGACAGATTCCTAGCTCTACTTGGTACTGAGTAAAGGCAACCAGAATTAAAATGGAAGGTAGTGGAATGAAGTGAATAGGACAAATCACAGTAAAAAGAATAATGGAAATTGTGTGCTTGGAAATGGAAAGTAATAATGAGCACATGAAGGTGCAGATACAAATGCACACATGCCTCAAGGTCTTTTGCCACCCTATGTCAAATTAGCAGGATTGAAAGCTGCTTGAGTTGACTCGTTCCAAACTGGCATGATAATCTTGAGGCCTTACAACTGAAATGGGCAACTTATAGCCCTTTTGGTATTTTGGCCTAGAGCTCCCATCATCCCTGTAAAGTATACCAATGGTGAGATATGCCAATGACTGTAAGCTAAAACACATGGAAGGCCTCAGGTTGCCAACCCCTGATCTATATCTATAGTGACTCATTCTCGCCACTGGTGGGGTAGAAAGAGATTGAAAGCAAGCCAAATGTTTCAGGAAAGGAAGTAGTGAGGCGGTGGGCTGTCATTGCAGAGGAAAACAGTTTATCAGTACTGATCCTATCAGCCCTGCCACTGGCTTGCAGCCAATGAAAGGGAGAAAAGGATGTGAAGGCCGAAGGGCGACGGCCTAAGGGTGGTGATGCCCTTTGGGGCGGTGCGGGGGCTGGGCTGGCCATGAACTTTGTGGGTGGGTTTCTGTAATTGGGTGGTTGTGGGGTTTTATTGTTTCTGTGTGATTTTATTCTGTTGTTTTAATGGATTCATACCTGGCTGCTTCCATGGGGTTGCCTGGGGAGTGCGTGGGCGCCGCCATTGGGGTGGTCTTGGGCAATGGTCGTTATGGCGTTGGGGGTTTAACGGGTCGGCATTGAAGAAGGAGGGACAGATGGTTGACACCTGTTCCCCCTTCTGGTTATTCCCCCAGCTGGAGGGTTTCTGGTATGCTTACCAACCACCCCTCGGACCTGTCGGTGCTGCTGCTTAATGCCAGGTCGGTCCATAATAAAACATCCCTCATCCACAACTTGATTGTGGATGAGGGGGCTGACCTGGCTTGCATCACAGAGACCTGGGTGGGAGATCGGGGGACGTATCCCTCTCTCAACTGTGTCTGCCCGGGTATCTGGTTCAGCACCAGCCATACCCGGGGGGGGAGGAGGGGAGGGGGTTGCTTTAATTCATCGAGCTTCTATTTCCCTTGTGGGGCTTCCTGTTCTCTCGAGGCCGGGCGTTGGGTGACCGAGACAGACTGGGGATTCTGCTGGTGTACCGTGCACCCTTCTGCCCAACAGACTCCCTGCCTGAGCTGACGGAGATCGTCTCGGACCTGGTGTTGAAGACTCCCAGGATGCTGGTCCTGGGGGACTTCAATCTCCATGTCGAGACTGTTCTGACCGGGGCGGTTCAGGACTTCATGGCCTCCATGAAGGCCATGGGGCTGTCTCAACATATCATTGGCCCGACCCATGAATGTGGACACACACTGGATTTGGTTTTCTCGACGGGGCAGGAAGAGGGTGATCTGAGGGTGAGGAATTTGTGTCTGACTCCTCTGTCATGGTCAGACCACTTCCTTGTGAGGTTTGAGCTTGATGGTGGCCTTTCCCTCTGTAAGGGTGTGGACCCTATTGTGTTGGTCCGCCCTCGGAGCTGGATGGATCTGGATGGATTCCTGAAAGCTCTGGGGGAGTTTCCGGTTGATAAAGCTGGCGCTCCTGTTGATGCTCTGGTGGAACTGTGGAATGGGGAGATGGCCAGAGCTATTGACATGATCGCTCCTAAGCATCCTCTCTCGGCAGGCAGAGCCTGTTCATCCCCTTGGTATACACCTGAATTACGGGTGATGAAGCGGGTTGGGAGACGGCTAGAGCGTAGGTGGAGGAAATCTCGGGACTGAACACACTTAAGAGTCCATTATTGGGCCTATGCTGTGGCAGTAAGGGCGGCAAAGAAGAAATTCTTCTCCACTTCCATTGCCTCCTCACAGTGCCATCCAGCGGAACTTTTTCAGGTGGTACAGGAGCTGGTACATCCAGGCCCTAAGAAAGATCCTGTACCACCCTCGATAACCCGCTGTGACGACTTTGCCCAGCACTTCAAGGAGAAAGTCACTCAGATTCGTCACAAGCTGGAATCCACTAGTGATTCAGATTCCTTAGGGGAGGTGCCAATGTTACCGTCTGGTCACATATTGTTGGATGAGTTTCAGTTATTGTGGCCTGATGATGTGGACAAGGTGCTTGGATAAGTAAGTACCACCACCTGTTTACTGGACCTTTGCCCATCATGGCTACTGTCCAAAGCAAAACACGGCATTGGTGCCTGGATCCTGGAGGTCATCAACGCCTCTCTGAGGGACGGCCGGGTGCCTGCCCCTCTAAAGGAGGCGGTGGTCAGGCCGGTCCTAAAGAAGGCGTCCCTGGATCCAGAGATGGCCACCAATTATAGACTGGTGGCCAACATCCCGTTTTTGGGCAGGGTGTTGGAACGGGTGGTGGGGGGACAACTCCAAGCTCTCATGGATGAGACTGGTTATCTGGACCCATTTCAGTCCAGCTTCAGACCCAGGTATGGCACTGAATCTGCCTTGGTCGTCCTGTATGATGACCTGTGCAGGGAGAGAGACAGGGGGAGTGTGTCCCTGTTGGTTCTCCTGGACCTCTCAGCAGCTTTTGATACCATCGACCATGGTATCCTTCTGGATAGGCTAAGGGGGCTGGGAGTAGGAGGCACTGCTTGGCAGTGGTTTCACTCCTACCTCGATGGCCGATTCCAGAAGGTGGTGCTAGGGGACTTTACCTCTGCGCCATGGCAGTTATGCCATGGAGTACCACAGGGGTCCATTCTGTCCCCCTTGCTAATCAACATTTACAGGAAACTGCTGGGAGAGGTCATCCAGAGGTGTGGGCTGCGGAATCATCAGTACGCTGATGATACCCAGCTCTACCTCTCTTTTTCAAGCAATCCAGGTGAGGCAGTAGCTGTACTGAACTGGTGCCTGGCCGAGGCAGTGGGCTGGATGAGGGCCAATAAACTGAAGCTCAATCCAGACAAGATGGAGGTCCTGCTGGTGGGTGGTTCAAGCCCCTGGGAAGGTGACTTGGATCTTGTCCTGAATGGGGTTGCACTCCCTCTAAAGGACAGGATCTGCAGCTTGGGAGTGCTCCTCAACCCGGAGCTGTCTTTGGAAGCTCAAGTATTGGTGGTGGTGAGGAGTGCTTTCCATCAGCTTCAGCTAATCCATCAGCTGCATCCTTACCTGGAGGACGACTGCCTAGCGACAGTGACGCATGCATTGGTTACTTCCCAGCTGGATATCTGTAACGCGCTCTACGTGGGGCTGCCCTTGAAGACAATCTGGATACTTCAGATGGTGCAAAATAGAGCAGCCAGGTTGCTGACGAGGACTGGGCGTTATTCTCATATAACCCCAGTCCTCTACCAGCTTCACTGGCTTCCCATCGAAGTCTGGGTTCAATTCACGGTGTTGGTAATCACCTATAAAGCCCTTAACGGCTTGGGCCCTGGATACCTAAAGGAACGCCTGCTTCCATATTTGCCTTTCTGCCCCTTGAGATAGGCAGCAGAGGCCCTTCTCCGGGAGAGACATCAGGAGGCAAAGTACCCGGAGGAGGGCTTTCTCTGTGGTGGCGGACCATCTGTGGAATGCGCTCCCCAGAGAGGTCCACCTGGCACTGTCGTTATTTGTTTTTCGGCCCCAGACTAAGACCTTTTTATTCAAACAATATTTTAACAATGTTTAATATTTATAGGTTTTAATTGTGCAGCTGGGGTGTTTCCGGTTTTTAACTGTATTTGTATTGTATTTATTTATTTGTGTGAGCCGTTCTGAGGCTATATAGCAAGGGGACAGCATACAAAAACTTTAAGTAAGTAAGATAGGCAGCAGTGCAGTCCCAAACTATAAGATGTGCTGCAGGTCACTGAAGCCACCACAGGCCTGCTTAGGTTTCATCTCTCCAGATGCTGTCCATCTTCCTTCAAACACTTCACAGCCTGCAGATCTCCAGGATGGTGTTAGGATGCTGGTTTACACTCCAGATGCTGTATCTGATGCTGGTATGTGCATCCAGAATACAGCTCTGTCTCTAACAACACAATTCTTCTCACACTTACTGAGAGTCAGTGTCACTGAATACAGGTAACTTATGCTTGAGACAACAATCACAGGATTGTGCTGTAAGTATCCTTGGAATGCAGCCAAGGCACTAAAGTGCTGGTCTGTAGCTTGCTTTGCCCAGAATATTTAAATTACAGTTAAAACCATCAGTACTTCAAACAAAACTTGCCAATCATAGCAGTAATTTTACTTATTCAAACCTCCTGGCATAATCCAGGTAACAAATTGCTTAATCAATCTCTTAAATAAATTGGAGTATTGCTCATTCCACAAAGGCCTTTTCTGGAGCAGAAACCTTGTGTTCTGAGCCTAAGGGAGTGACTGTGTCTATGAACAATATATGTTATTATTTAGTTATTAACAATATTTGTCAGAATTGTTAGGAAACTTAACTTGCCTTCCAAGGTAAACTGCTGTTTGACAAAGTGGCTTACAAGGGTGTAAAGCACATGAAAATTCATGACAGGTGCTCAGGATGCCTTCTCAATGGTTGGTAGCTTCAGGAAAGCTCCCCTGCCCCCAGTGGGGCAGGGAGATTAATGGCCATAATAGCAATACCCTAACCTGGCTTCCTTGAACCAGCTGTCCTGTGGTTCCTGGAAGCTGGCGGTTGTTCTGACCCCTCCTGCCAAGACCACCTTCCGTGGTCATAAGAACTAGGATCTTGTGGAGGTGTTCTTGGTGACCAGCTGGTAGTTCTGCTGTCTGCTTGGCTGCTAGGGCTTTCTGATCAGGAAGGGTGTTGAATTTCTGCCATGCATTTGTTAAAAGCAGAGAAGTCTCTGTCATCAAAAGCAGTGTTGACAAGCTAGCTGGCAAACATTTGACTAGTATATATATATACACGTGTGTGTGTGTGTGCTCATATGTGTATAAAAATCTCCAGATATTTGAGCAGTGTGAAACAAAACCAACATAACTGAAAGCTAGCTAGAAGGAATGTTTTGTACCCCAGACTGTTGTGCTGAAGTACACTGACAACATTTTGAAATCCAGGAGAGTAATTATTAATCAGATTGAGCTATTGGTAAAAAAGAGAACATAATAGTAGGTTGTCAGAGTGAGGTGGCCCAAGAACTGCCAGGTAGTAGCATTGTTTGCTTTTCAAACAAGTAAGCAGAAATGTAAAGAATGTAATGTTGATATTATTCTTAGTCTCTCTGGGTTTTGAGAGAAAGAATGTTCTGTCTTCCATTTTAAGTCACAATCTCTTCTCAAGTACTGGTATTCTCT
Source organism: Varanus komodoensis (assembly GCF_004798865.1). NCBI lineage: Eukaryota > Metazoa > Chordata > Lepidosauria > Squamata > Varanidae > Varanus > Varanus komodoensis. The sequence goes on from NW_025336480.1 coordinate 2,592,194, forward strand.
TGATTTGAGCAAACATTCATGCAAACAAATGGTTCTGTTAGAGGTATTCTGGATTTCTGTATCTGATGACGTGGATTCAAATCCATGAAATGTAAGCCATAGTAAATCTGTTTGTCTTTACAGTGTCACATGACTGTCTATCATAAACTAGAGAAGGAGTGGTAGCTACTTTAGAATTTCCTATATAGTTAAATTTCAAAAGCAAGGATCTGGTGTACCATTTTACACTGTAAACTTTGTTAAAAGTGTGAACTAAAGACCCATATTAGAAATTACATTGATGGTAGAAGTACTTAACTCATAAAGCTTTAAGTACTCCCACTGTAACAAACATTTTCTACTGTGATAAGTAACTGTTTTATGACTTAAATTTTCAGTGTATGGGTAGCAATAAAATGACTTATCATGAAGAGAACAGTGGTATTTGTAACATTTAGCAGTGTGACAATGGATCCAATTATCCCAGGAGATTGTGGGTTTTCCCACACTAGAGGCATTCAAGATGCAACTGGACAGCCCTCTGAGAGGGATGGGTTTAATTTGGAGTTCTGCACTGAGCAAAGGGTAGGACCTTCTGGCCTCTTCCAACTCTACTATTCTGTGCTTGTGTGATTGGTTTTGTAGTGTCTATCTAGCATTAACTAGATGATATCCTGAAATTGTTTCAAGAGGCTACTTCTAGCCACAGTCAGGCATGTGCCAACACACGCTGTATGGATAGATGAACAACAGTAAGTGATACTTGAGAAATTGACTCATAGATGAATCAGAAAATGCATTTGCTGTAATTGGAACATGTGGCCTCTGACAAAGAGTGAAGCTCAAACCACTGTGGTCCAGGTTAGACATGGCTAAGTGGGGTAGAATCAGCCTTTCAAGGCTGATTCTGCTCTCTGCAAATGTGTTGCTGAGTACTACTAGACTGATGCTAGTTTAATTCCAGGGACCTACCTTTGACTGGAAGTACGTAAAAAACAACACAAAAAACCCACCTCCAAATCTGCTGAATGTTCATCTAATGGCTAAGGAATGTCAGTAAAGCAGTTCTTACTGGACATGTTCATTGCCCTCTCCAGATATATATTTGTACATTTAAATCATATCTTTCTTTCTTTGTGGAGTTCAAGGCAATGTCCATGAGTTTCCCAGGTGGTCTTCCCTGAAGGCATTGATCAGAACCAGCTTTAGTATAGTGATGGCTGTTACTTGAAGTTGCTAAATAAAGCAGACTGAATTGAAAATGAAGGGAAAATCAGGGCAGGTTTTTATGTAAAGTTAGCCACTTCTACTATGGAATGCACAGAACATGCTCATTTTTTCATACATAGGAAACCCAGGCTGAAAGGACGCTTATTTGGTTCCACCTGGCTGCTAGGAAACATTCCTCTCCCCCTCAGCCCACTATCCCTGTAACTTCTGTTTGCACTCAAGGCTCACTGGTGCACCCAGAGTTGTTCATTAGCTCTTCACCATGAGTGGCCCTTGTTATTGTGCGTGGTGTTGTTGTTACATGCTATCAAGTCATGTCTGACTGGCAACAGTATGAATGAATGCATGCCCTCCAAGATACCCTGTCCTTGATAACACTGTTCAGTTCTCATGAACTCAAGGTTGCGCATTTCCTTTATGGAGTCAACCCATCTCATATTTGGTCTTGCTTTTTTTCTTCTGCCTTTGGCTTTCTCTGGCATTATTGCCTTCTCCAGTGAGTCCTCCTTCTCATAATATGCCTTAAGTACAACTTAGTTTCATCATTATTGTTTCTAGGGTAAGTTCTAGCTCAATTTGACTTAGGACCCACTTATTTCCTTTTCTGTTGGGCCAAAGAATTCTCAAAGCTCTTCTCTAGCACTATATTTTGACTTCACTGATTTTCTTCCTTTTAGCTTTCACACCCATACATTATGATCAGGAATTGTGCATACTGTGTCAGGATCTGGTGCATCAGTGGCAGGAGTCAAGACAGAGACACCAGGAGCAAGGCAACAGAACTCAAGGCAGGGGCAAAGTCCAAGCACTGGTCAGAGCCTGGCAGTTGGGTTGGAGGCAAAGTTCAATAGCAAGGTCCAATAGCAAGTCCAAGTCATAATCACAGAACATGCCAAGAAGTATGTATTAGAGCAAGACAAAGACACACTCATGCACAAGCCACTGGCTGAGAACCAGGAAAACAGCAAGAGCAGGTACCTGAGGGAGAATAACTCGATGGGATTCAGGAGCTATGAAAGTGTGTCAAGCAAGGCAAGGTGGCAAGGCACAATGCAACAGGGCACAGCAGGAACCAGATCCAACTAGGGTCAGGCAAGATATAATAGCTGAACCACAACTAGAAGGAAAACCAGTACTACTGAGGTGAGACAGCAAGGCACAAAACAAAAAGGTAGGACATAGCAGGAACTAGATGCAGTAAGGGTCAGGCAGGATGTGGACACTGGGACCATACCACAGATAGCAGGAAGACCTACATTGCTGAGGTGGGACAGTGAAGCAGGATACATACAGCAAGGCAGGAAAGATGAAGGCATTCCAGCAAACAGGATGACCTCTGTTGCTAGGGCAACTTCTGAAGGGAAGAGCTTGCTCTTATATAGCTCTTCCCCCAGGACTCCCAGCTCATCGGGTGGCTGATCAAGCAGGGTTTGGAACAATCTTGTGAATACTGCAGTGGGAGTTCTTGTTCTGGCCACCTGATGGAGCCCCTGAGCAGCCCAGATCCTGGCATACTGTTTTAAAATTGTAAACATAAATCTACCATTAGCTCACCCCTTAATTTTGGGGTGAGCTCCTGGCAGTATTCCAGTAGCTGCCTCCTGTGCCCTTAGATCATGGTATGTTGCTTGGCTTCACTGATTCTGACTTGCTAAGTAGAGATTATTTACCTGATTAGCCTGACACCTGAAATTTGATACGTGATGCTACAACTACATGGGGCATCTCAGCACTTCCCGCTCATCCTTCAAAAGGCATCCTCCCAAATGATATCATTACCTACCCACTGCTGTAGGTAATAGTCAAAACTTGGGGACATATTGTTTACCTCGTTGTAGAGGCTTGTTTTGCAACATAGAGCAAGCCAGATTAAACATAGAAAATTGGGGTCTGAAGGTTTGATTGACTCCTTGGACTTAGATTTGGGGTAGGGGCCACTCTTCACTGCATCCAGAAATACAGATATCTGCTTGCAAAACCTTATATAGCTGGGTGTAATATATAAAGCCCTGTTCTGAAATAGTCATCTTGTTCCCTGAGTTCAGAATGAAATAGTAGCTCCTGTAAGCAGAAATGTGTGGTTAACATTTTGGTTGTGATCAAGCCAAATTATAAAAATGCAAGACCAATTGGTAGTGACCTCAAGGGATAGCTTAAGGACTTATTACAAAGAATGCTGTGAAGGTGACAGACAAGCATCTTCTTTAGTACAGTTATACCACCACAAACCAATGAGCTTTATCTTCAAAAGATGAGTGTTCTTTATTCATTTTGAAAGGCAGAGTCCATAAAGAATCACTAATTATCCAATTAACTTGAAGCAAAAGGGAGCAAGGGGTACTGAGTTTTAAGATGCTTCCAAGCTGTTGCCTCCACGTCAGCTCTCAGCTATGACAGCAATCTCATCCTGTTGGCAAGTTCAAGTATCTGGAACAGTCCTCAGTATAAGCTGCAATCAAATCCTGTAAACAAATGCATAAGTGGAATGTGAGGCTTATAGCTGCTTTGGAAGGGCCTCCAGGTACATGGAGGGTGGGCTGGTTTTAATTTTGTCTATGAGGGTAAATGAACTGAACAGATATTTCCATGCACTGAAACTAAGGCGGTGTGTTACCGCATTTTTTTCTGTTGGAGGTCTTGTGGGATATGTCCTTCATGATGTTCAAATGCCAAGAAGAGTAATATAATAGTTAAGAAAATCAATTGCAAACCAAAATGCCTCTTGCTGTCATGCTATTGTTTGATGTGAACTCCCTCGATAGCCTTAGGCAAGCCACCATCCCCTCTTAGCTTCTACACTACCCAGCTTTGCATCTGCAATATGGGGAAAATATCTTCCATACAGTGGACCTCCCAAAGTTGCCAAGCCCTGCCCTTCAGGATTGTTGCAAGGACTCCATAGAAGTGCTTTGAATTCCCCAAGCACTATGTCGAAGGGAAGCAGTCGCCATGTGATTTCTGCTGGGGAAAGCTGTAAGTTGGGCTGTCTTGATCTCTTGCAGTGTGTGTGTGTGTGTGTGTGTGTGTGTGTGTGAGTGAGTGAAAGTAATCAGACACATCTATATATAGTGGGCAGGTGTAATCAACCTGTTCACCTCTCTTCACCCCTCCCGTGTGTGTGTGTGTAGAGGGAGGGAGAGATTAATGAAAGATTTTTTGTATATGTATGAGGGTAATCTCTTTGTTCCTAAGAGAAGCATCTTAGTCTTGATTGATCAAAAACTTTTTAATAATGTTTCAGAAGTTGCTAATAAATAGTTCAGTTGTGTGAAAAGTAAGTATGAGTGTAACTTCATTTTGGGGAAGAAAAAACTGACTTCATATTTTTCTGTCCACTGGCTCATGAGCCATACTCTGAAATATATGTTCTACATGCCCATTTAAACCATTCTCTTTCTCTTTTGCTAGATCATGATTGAGTTTTGCCCTGGTGGAGCAGTGGATGCTACTATGCTAGGTAAGTCCCAGAATATGTCCTTTCGAGGTCAGCCAGTAGATAAAGGAGCACTGACCTCTGCCAGTTGTTGTTGCACCTGCATCCCACCACCCTGCACCCTTGCAGGGAGTCAGAGAGCAGGCCTTTGCCAAAAAGGACGAAGGTGATCCCCTGTATGCATGAGGGTTTAAGTAAAGAGGAGCCATCTGCCTTTAAGGAAATGTATTTTATTTCACTGCTTTATTAAAAACACCAAATAGTAGACAAACTTGTGGGTGCTGTGTTTTATCTCCAGGATCCTACTAAGAATGATAGCTTCATATTGTTGGGATGAGGGGGCCAGGGTGGGGGGGAAAGGGGGCTAAAGCAGCAGGTCCATACAAAGACTGTCTTGTAGCAGAGGAATGTGGTTTGGATTTGCTATGGCTGAAATTTTCAGGTGAATGGTGGCTGTGCCAGGAGTTGCGTGGCTTTGCCGGTCTTCCTGATAGAGGAGAAAGGGAGCTTTCAGTTTCTGAAGATTTTAGTCTTCAGTTTGATCAGGCACAACATCTCCTGTTTCACACATACCTTCCAGGGTTGAAGATTTGCTTTTAGAGGAAACAGCATGTGGCGGGGCAGAAGGGAGGAACTGAACCATCATTCAAAATCCTAAATGTTTGGTTTCTGTGGTCAAGGTAGCAGGTGATAAAGCTATACCCTGTTAGAGAAGGCATGGCATGGAAATCACATGCCTAAAAACCCAGCCTGTGGCTTCCGAGAAAGAGAGGAAGACATAAAGTACATGATTAGTCATTGGTAAAAGACTGATTCTTATCACTGCGAATGAATTCCAGCTATGCACTTGGTACTCTTGATGAGTGCATCCTCAATCACTGCTTGCTTGCAGACAGCTGTTATGCATGGGCAATTGGGAGCTTGGAAATTCTTGCTTAGCCAAGTTTTGTTACCTTTGAGAAGCATTTTCAAGTACAGAACTGAGGAAATGGCAACCTTTTCCTTTTCCCCCCCTTGGAACCTGCTTACACTACATAAAAATAAATACATATAATCTCAGCTTTCCTGGAAGTAGATGAGAAAGAAACCAAACTCTGGAATGGGAGCTTTCACTGATCCTTCAGTTATGATTGTTTGCTCCTGAATGAATGACTGCCCCACTTCACTGCTCTCTCTTGTGTTGTCTGGTCTTGTCTCTCACATTTGTCCTGCTAGTTTACTCTAAAACACTGACCCGTTCATGGGGTCTTATATCTTCTTTATGAACCAAAACCTAAGGGGAAACAATTGATGTAAGGAGGTGTGAGAAAACAAGTACTTAATTTCTTATTTTGTAATAAGTTGCACAAATTTTTCCTTGGAGAAACAAATAAAACAAATTTCCCAATTTGCAAATAAAACATTTGTTGCTCAATAAATTTCACATGATTAGAAACAGTTCTCTTACACCCCTACTTGTCCACTGTGTTCTAATGGAATGGGGGTGGGGTTAGGTAGAGGAGGGGTATCCATCCCACTTGCAGTGTAGGGGCTATGTGTTAGGGCTTTGGTGGTTGGAAGCATAAGGGACTGCAGTGGGAGAGGAGAGCAGCAAAAATATTCTGAACCTTCAGTGCCAGGAGAGCTTCTCAGCTGGTTTAAAAGACTTCCACCAATGGAAGGAGCCCTTCTGTCTTTGGGAGACATCTCAAATCCAAATCAAATACATTTTTAACTGCAGGTTAAACTTGGCTGTGGCTTCCTCTAACATTTTCTAGGGAAAGCTGGCCCATATTTCACTGAGGGGAAATACTGGAGTCATAGATTAGAATCTATGGCATGATTGGGTCTATGAGAACTAGAAGTCGCAGCCTGGATTCACTGCCTGTGGTGAACAGGATATTTTGTAGAGCTTTCCATGGGTTATCAGACTGCTTTGTTGCCCAAAATGCAGGCACCTTGTGAGAAGCAGCCTGGGTTTGTATGACCCAGCAACTCACCTCAATAGATGTTTTTAATCTGGGTGGTTCACAGCACTGATGGGAGATGAATTTGCCCATTTTAAAGTTGTTTTTTCTCGTGCTACTATAATAATAATAGCATTAAAGATGGGCTTTCTTTTTAACAATATATGGAAGCTCTTCCATAACAGTGTGTCAATTATCTCATATTCAAGGGATAATTTAACCTTGGGAAAGAATCTAAACATAGGAGCCTTCTAAAATTACCTCTTTTCTTTCAGAACTGGATCGAGGTTTGACCGAACCCCAGATTCAAGTTATCTGCCGCCAGATGCTAGAGGCCCTGAACTACCTCCATGGCAAGAAGATTATCCATCGAGACCTAAAGGCAGGCAACGTATTGCTGACCCTCGATGGAGACATCAAGCTTGGTGAGGCAAACCAATTTGGTCTTGCATAAGAAATAGGAGACAGGTGGAAAAATGCATTCTGTACATAGCAGGGTGGGTATTTGGAAGTAGCAGCTGCAGCATATTTTTTAAAATTAAGGCCTAGTCTGCAACGACATATTTTTTAAAAAATGTATGAGACATTTATGCATGCTTGGCTGTTGTGTAATCATCCTATATTTGATTTGTAGCCCTCCACATTTTCCCTCTGAGCTACTTGCAGCCATGTTGTTCTTGCAACTTCCCTGCAGGGTCAGTTAACCTGAGGTAGAGGAACTTGCTGAAAGCCATCCAGCACCATGGCTGAGCAGGAATCTGAGCCTCCTCTTGGGAAGATCTTAAAGTACAATCCCATACATTTGTACATGGAAATAAGTCCCATTTATGGTATTAAGCATGCACGGGATTGCATTCTTAGTTTGTTTGATTTCTAATTTATTGGGCCTGACAAAATGCTGGAAAATGGCTTGCAAGTACATTTCTTGGGACAAGTCAAGGAAGTTTAATTATTATTTTGTTATCTTGATGAGAAGTGCTAATAGAGTTATTAATAGGGGCAAAATGCATCCTTCCTTCTATTGCCTAGGAATGGAATTAGTTTGAAGGTCTACTTTAAGTCATGGCACACAGTGGTGACAGAAAATGAAACTCTAACCCTTACTGACAAATTGGAAATAAAGTATCAGAGCCAGATGGTGTCCATCCAAGAGTTCTTGATAAACTCAAATGTAAAATTGTTTACCTAACCAAATGATGTAATATACCCATAAGAGCTAAGATCTGTTCCAGAAATTTTCTAGGGGTATCCAGCAATTTGCAGGCTGGTTAGCTTAACACTTCTTCAAGATATATGAATGGAAAATGTTGTTAAAGTTCCAGTCCTATATTAGGGTAAACCTTGTTGAAAAACTATATGGCTTCTACATAGGTTAGTCTTCTCTTACTCACATGTCAGATTTGAGAAACATGTTGCTAGGTGTGATCTGGTAGATGTTGAGCACATTCACATGTCATGACAACACACCCTGGCAATAAGCCACAGTTGGATGTTGTGTGAATAATGGATAATGTGCCCCACAGAAAGTTGGGTTCATTGTGGGTGGTCTGCCCCTTCTTCCTTCTTGGTCCTCCTGTGGGTATCTCAAGAGAGCCTGCAGTGGATTTTTCTGTCCTCCTGCTGCTGTGATTGCCATGGCTTCTATTCCCCCTGACCCCAGCCTTTTGGGAGCAGGGGGAGGTTGGAAAATGCACTTAAAGTTTGATAACTAGTGACAGCCCCTTCTAACTGTCCAGGCAGCATTTGACTGGGTCATTATCTCTTTTTACTTTTTGATACTGAATTGTGCAGATTTTTTTTCACATTGTTTTTTAAAAAACAGACATGCACATGTTGTACTTTCCTGGGACCAGACTGTCATGCCTCACCTGGGTCATGAGCTAACCCAAAGAGGTTGCCTAGAACTTTATTCTTCACTTTAGTTTGTCTTCCTGGCCATCAAGGAAAACAAGCTTGTGAAAATGCTAGATCAATGGTGGCGAACCTATGGCACACGTGCCACAGTGGGCACGCAGAGCCCTCTCTGTCGACATGTGAGTCAAGTCGCCCCAGCAATCTCCCCAGCAGCTGAGCATCGGATAACAGCGCACATAGGGGCCATACGCATGCTCGGAAAGGAGTAGCGGTGCTAGGCAATGACATCACTCATTAGCTACGACTTGTCCAAGCTTTCACATGGCCAGTCAGTGCACTGCCAAGGATATATATTTGCTTGGACTGGCTGTGAGTTGTTTTTTCTAAACTAAAACCTCAGTATTCAGGTTTATTGCAATGTTGGCACTTTGCGACAAATAAGTGGGTTTTGGGTTGCAGTTTGGACACTTGGTCTCTAGAAGGTTCGCTGTTACTGTGCTAGATCATCCCCTTTTCAGCAAGATTCTCAAAGCAAGTACAGAAGAGCTCATGGTCATGTTTGGAGTTGCAGAGCCAGTGTCAGTCATCCCAGGGTTTTGTTCAGGCACGTCTGGGGTGATTATGGTGGCATCTAGGGGTTTTGCTGTTCTTGCCAAGAAGCTTATTTCATGGAATCATAGACTTGTAGGATAGTAGAGCTAGAAGGGCTGATATGGCCATCAGATCCAATCTCTTGTTTGATGCAAGACTCTTAAGTTAAAGATCCTTACAGATGCCTTTCTAGCTACATCATGGATGTCTCCAGTATGAGAGGGCACACAAACCCCCTAGGTAATTGGTACCATTGTTGTTTATTTATTTAAAACATTTATAGCCCATCCTATACATAAAAGTCTCAGGACAGTCCAACAACAAAGGCACAGCATAATATTTATGATAATTTTTATTTTAGTCGGGCTTTTAAGTCTTAAAATACTGTGAAAATAAAAGGGTTTTGGCCTGGTGCTGAAAAAAAAAGTGTTGGTGCCAGGCGCACCTCTCTGGGGAGCATGTTTCACAGCAGGACGCCACTACAGAGAAGACCCTTCTCCGGGTAGCCACTCTCCTAATTTCTTTGAAAGAGGGCTCTCAAAGAAAGACCTCTAACCCAGATCTTAAGTGGTGAACCGGCACATAGGGAAGGAGGCACTCCTTTAGATAACCAGGTCCTAAACCATTTAGGGCTTTATAGGTTATCACCAACACCTTCAATTGGTAGCCACTGTAGAAGGTAAAGGACTGGCGTTACGTGTGCATATATGATGGTCCCTGTGAACATCCTGGAAGCTCTATTTTGGACCAACTGAAGTATTTCAAGGGCAGTTTTACTGTAATATAAGGATTTTTTCTTGATGTTCAGTCAAAATCTAGCTTCCTATAGCTTGGACACATTATTTCATATCCTCCATTCTGGGATAGTAGAGAAGAGATCTCTATCCTCCTCTATGTGAAAACCTTTCAAGTACTTGAAGAGTGCTATATCTCCCCTCAGTCTTCGCTTCTCAAGGCTAAATTCATACTTGTTCTTTCAGTCTCTCCTCACATGGCTTTGTTTCCGGTCCCTTGATCATCATTTTTGCCCTTTTCTAAATCTTTTCCAGTTTGGCTGAATCCTTCTTGGTCCATGATATCCACAACTGGATGCAATACTCAAGATGAGGTCTACAAGATGCTCAGTAGAGGGGAAATAGTACTTCCTGCAACTTGGAAGTGATACTTCTATTCATGCAGCCCAAAATACTATTTGTCCTTTTTGCAGCCACATCAAATAATTAACTCATATTCAGCTTGTGATCTACAACAATTCCAAGATCCTTCCCACTTGTAGTATCCCTGAGCCAAATAAACCCCATTTTGTAACAATGCATTTGGTTTCCTTTCATAGGTGTGAATCTTGATATTGTTTCCTGTTATTACGGGGCACTTTTCCAACAGCTTTGCTGAAGTCAAGATATATTATGTCCCCAGCATGCCCAGAGTCCACCAGGGATTTTACTGAGCGGGGGGGGGGGGGGGAGAGAGAGAGAGAGAGATCTGATTAGTCTGGTTGAACTTGTTCTTGACAAATCCATGTTTCTTCTTGTAACCATTGCGTTGTTTTCAAGGTGTTTGCAGACTGACTGCTTTATAATTGACTCTACAGTTTTCCCAGGGATTGGTGTTAGACTGAATTTTCCATAGTTCCCAAGTTCTTTCTTCCCCCCGCCCCCCTTTTAAGACAGATGCAACAATGGACTCCCTCTAGTCATCTGGCACTTTCCCTGTCCTTCATGTTTTCGCAAAGATAATAGACAGTGAATAGTTCTGAGAGTTCTACTGCCAGTTTTTTTTAGCATGTCAATGGGAGATTCAGTAGACATTTTTTACTCAAGACTTCCAAAAGGCTTTTGACAAAGTCCCTCACCAAAGACCCCTGAGCAAACTAAGCAGTGATGAAATAAAAATGGGGGCTCCTCTTAAGGCTCACTGACTGGTTAAAGAGCAGAAGACAGATGGGAATAAATAGCAATTCCTCCCAAGGGAAAGAAGTCACCTGCAGTCCCATAGGCTTCTATATTTGGACCAATGCTTTTCAACCTATTCATAAATGATCTGGAATTAAGAGTAAAGTGGCCAAGTTTGCTGGTGACACCAAACAGTTTAGGGTAGTTAATACCAGGAGGGATTGTGAGATCTCTCCCAGCTGGGAGAATGGGCATCAAAATGACAAATGCACTTCACTATAAGCAAATGTAGAGCAATGCATGCTGGGGCAAAAAAATCCCAACCAAGAATATGCTGATGGGATCTGAGCTATTAGTGACTGAGCAGGAAAGAGTTCTTGGGGTAGTTGTGGAGAGCTCAGTGAATAAGTTGGCCCAGTGCTCATCTGCTGTGAAGAATGCAAACTCCATGCTAGGCATAATTAGGAACAGAGCAGAAAATAGAGCTGCCAGAATCATATTTCCCTCATACCAATCTTTGGTGCAACCACGCTTGGAATCTTGTGTTCCATTCTGGTTGCCTTATGCAAAAAAAGGACATTATTGAGTTGGAAAAGGAAAGAGAAGGGCAACAAAAATGATCATGGGGCTGGAGCAGCTCCCCTGTGAGGAGTAGCTACAACAACCAAAGAGCTCATGTTCATGTTAGGAGTTGCAGAGCCAGTGTCAGTCACCCCAAGGTTTTTGTTCAGGCACCTCTGGGGTGATTATCAGCGGTGGCAAATCAATGGTAAGGGGTTTTTCCTGTTCTTGCCAGGACACTCACTTAAAGGAATTATAGAATTGTACGATGCTGTAATAATTAATTAATTAATTATTACAGCATCG